>NC_134361.1:111355127-111679627 GCF_048569485.1 Anomaloglossus baeobatrachus | reverse complement strand
AGGAAAACCACTGAGTCCATCAGGAAAACAATATTCAAAGAGAAGCAGAATGTTATCCAGCATCTTCAAATGGAAAAGTTTACTAAAATTAATCCCCCTATGCCACCATCTATCCACCATATAGGGTCTGTCCCCACTGACTTGGGAAATCCCCTATAGAGTCAGTATGTGGTGGTGTGAAACATTACCACTCCAATACACTTTTCCATTTGGAGACTCCGGTGAATATTTGCTTCACTTTAGTCTGACATTTATCTATTTTTTCTGTCTTTGTTATCATAGTGGTATCTGTAGCGCCCCTGAGACCCTCAGGGCACTACAGGGAACTGCATCCTCTTGGGGATGCAGGACCTACTCCCTGGGACTTGGAATACCAGTGCCGATTCCACCAAAACACGACCAAAATCCTAGTTCTCCACTGCACACAGGGCATAGAGGGTTAACCATGTAAGGGGATGGTCGCCATGGGAACGAGTCCCTCAGTATAGCCAGCCTGGTGGGAGGGGTCAGCAGTCAGTCAGTCGGTAGTCGGTAGTGAGTTGAGTGGCACACAGAAGAGGTGTGCAGACGTGCCTGAGCTGGGTTTGTGTAACGGTGATCCGGGGGCACAGGAGAGAGGTCGCCAGGATGGGTACCGGAGATACCGCTGGGACCAGAGCACGCACGGGGCACGGGGCACAGGGCCCTAGGTCAAGCGTCAGTTTCATACGGTTTGATAAATACCTTCCCAGTGAGGACACCTTCACGGACTTCACCGAACCAAATAATCCGGGGGCATCAGCAGTAAACTAGGATCGGGGTTTGGACATTTACCTCCCTGCAGGGTCTGCACTGCCCTCCATATGGAGAAGGAGACTGTACCCCAAAAGGGACGTCTGGGCTCACAAACGCTCCATGCTACGGGGACCCAATCAACTGAGAGTGCCGGGGACCGTGCAACCTAGGTCATTACATTGGCACTGATACTCCAAGGGACCTGAACCAGTGGTTCAAACGTCAGAGTGAGTAGAGACTGTTAAAGACAACCTGGTGAGGTCTCCGTTATTACCCTGCAACATCTCCCAGGCACAGCTCTACCTACAGAGGATCTAACGCCATTGCTGCATACACCACCAGCCCATCAGATGCATCCAACTACTCCACAGCGTGGCTGGCCAGTAAAGGTCTAAAAGATGAAAAAATAATGACATGGCCTCCTTGTTCACCTGATCTGAACCCCATAGAGAACCTGTGGTCCCTCATAAAATGTAAGATCTACGGGGAGGGAAAACAGTACACCTCTCGGAGCAGTGTCTGGGAGGCTGTGGTGGCTGCTGCGCGCAATGTTGATCGTAAACAGATCAAGCAACTGACAGAATCTATGGATGGTAGGCTGTTGAGTGTCATCATAAAGAAAGGTGGCTATATTGGTCACTAATTTTTTGGGGTTTTGTTTTTGCATGTCAGAAATGTTTATTTCTAAATTTTGTGCAGTTATATTGGTTTACCTGGTGAAAATAAACAAGTGAGATGGGAATATATTTGATTTTTATTAAGTTGCCTAATAATTCTGCACAGTAATAGTTACCTGCACAAACAGATATCCTCCTAAGATCTTCGTTCCGAATAGCATGTGCAATGCAAGTTACATAGTTTTATAGTTACATAGTTACATAGTTATTTAGGTTGAAAAAAGACCTAGGTCCATCTAGTTCAACCTTCCTCCACCAGTTCTACATTTAGTCACTAAGTCATTTATAACCAACAATGTTGTGTGTACTGAGGAAATCATCCAGCCCTTTTTTAAAAGCTGTTATAGTATCTGCCATTACTACCTCTTGTGGTAGGGCATTCCACAGTCTGACTGCTCTAACTGTAAAGAACCCTTTCCTATTTAGGTGTCGGAATCGCTTTTCTTCCACTCGCAGTGAGTGCCCCCTGGTCCTTAGTATTGTTTTCGGAAGAAATAAGTCATGTGCCAGTCCTTTATATTGACCACACATGTATTTATACATATAAATGAGATCTCCTCTGAGACGTCTTTTTTCTAAGCTAAACATATCTAACTTTTTCAACCTGCCATCATATGGGAGGCCTTCCATTCCTTGTAATAGTCTAGTTGCCTGCCTTTGAACTGACTCTAACTTCTGAATGTCCTTTTTAAAATGTGGAGCCCAAAACTGGATCCCGTATTCCAGATGTGGCCTTACAAGTGATTTATAGAGGGGTAACAATACGTTGGGATCACGGGATCTAATCTCTCTTTTTATACACCCTAAAATCTTGTTTGCTTTAGCAGCTGCTGCTTGACATTGAGTGCTGCTGCTCAGCTTATTTGTAATGAGAATACCCAAGTCCTTCTCCTGTTCTGTAGTCCCGAGTTTACTTCCATTTAATGTATATGCAGCTATAGGATTACTCCGTCCTAGGTGCATTACTTTACATTTATCAACATTAAATCTCATTTGCCAAGTATCTGCCCATTCTGACATCTTATCCAGATCTTTTTGTAATATTGTACTATCCAGGTCAGTTTTTAATATCCTACATAGTTTGGTGTCATCGGCAAAGACTGACACTGTACTATCAATCCCATCCACAAGGTCATTAATAAAGAGAGTAAAAAGAATTGGTCCTAGCACAGATCCCTGCGGCACCCCACTGCTGACTATAGCCCATTTAGAGAATGTACCATTTATGACTACTCTTTTTGTTTCCTATCTTTTAGCCAATTCCTTACCCAGTTGCATATTGTGTCCCCTAGTCCTTGCTTCTGGAGCTTTAGTATAAGGCTATTATGTGGTACAGTATCAAATGCCTTTGCAAAGTCCAAATAAATCACATCAGCTGCATTACCAATATCCAGGTTTGAACTTACCCCCTCATAGAACCCCAACAGGTTGGTTAGACACGACTTATCTTTCACGAATCCATGCTGTTTGTCAGTTATCATATTATTTTCTGCAATATATTTTTGCATGTCATCCCTTAAAATGCCCTCAAAAACTTTGCATACTACTGATGTCAGGCTTACTGGACGGTAGTTGCCTGGATCTACCCTCTTACCTTTCTTAAATATCGGTACCACATCAGCAATCCTCCAATCCTGAGGCACCAACCCTGTTACAAGTGAGTCTAAAAAGATGAGATACAGCGGTCTGTCGATTACGGAGCTCAATTCCCTCAATATTCGTGGATGAATGCCATCTGGCCCTGGGGATTTGTCAATGTTTAATTTACTCAGACGTAGGCGTACTTCATCTTGTGTTAAATTAATTATATCGGGTGGTGGACTTTGATTTTTCACTTGTTGAATGATCCCTGGTACAGTCAGTTCCTTGGTGAATACAGATGAGAAATGCCTATTTAATATCTCAGTCTTTTGTTTGTCCTCTATAACTAACTTGTTATTATATTTTAAGGGTCCGATACTATCCTTTGTTTTCCTTTTGGCATTAATGTATTTATAAAAGATTTTGGGATTTATTTTAATGTCATTGGCGATTTTTGTTTCAGTAGCTAGTTTTGCTTGTTTGATTTCTTTTTTGCATTGCCTATTGATATCTTTATACTCCTGCAATGCTATTTCTGTATTCTCAGCCTTTAAGATTTTAAACGCCCTTTGTTTTTGTTTTATTATACTTTGTACAGTCTGATTTATCCATAGTGGTTTCTTTTTATTCCGGGACATTTTATTACCAGAGGGTATACGTTTTTTACAGGACTCTAGCAGTATATCCTTAAACTTACCCCATTTATGTTCGGTATCCCCAGTTACCATGACTCTGTCCCAATCTACACATTTAAGCTCTTCCCTTAATTTGTTGAAATCAGCTTTCCTAAAATTCCAGGTTTTAGCATTCCCCCTTTGAAATGTTCTATTGAATATTATGTCGAAGCTTACCATATTATGATCGCTGGTGCCCAAGTGCTCCCGGACCTATAGATCTGAAATTGTATCCGGTCTATTTGACAGGACCAGATCTAGCAAATTATCTCCCCTGGTCGGTTCACCTACCATCTGAGAGAGGAAATGGTCTTGAATGGTAGATAAGAACTTACAGCTTTTAGCAGAACCAGAAGATTCTATGTCCCACTGTATGTCTGGATAGTTGAAATCCCCCATAATAAGAACCCGATTATTATTATTAGCTGTCTTTTCAATTTGTTCCAGCATTTCACCCTCTATTTGTTCAGGTATGTTAGGAGGCTTATAGCAAACTCCAATTAGCATTTTTCCATTATTCCCCTCCCCATGTACATTTACCCATACTGACTCTACATTGTTGCTGTTCCCCTCAATGTCATCATACAACACAGGTTTTAGGTTAGATTTGATAAATATACACACCCCACCACCTTTTTTGTCTTTCCTGTCCTTCCTAAATGTAGTATAACCCTGTATGTTTGTCACCCAGTCATGGCTTTCATCCAGCCAGGTTTCCGTAATGCCCACCACATCATAATCCATGGTTGACATAAGAGTCTCCAATTCATTCATTTTGTTTGCAAGACTTCTTGCATTTGCCAGTAGACATTTAATCCTATTAACACCTTTATTACTCCTAGCCTCCCTACATTCCTTGTATGTCCCATCCCCCCCTAATCCTTCATTGACCCCTACCGTCTCCCTGTCTCTATCTGCTCTATCTATCCCCTTATTTGCTCCACTACCCTCCCTCCCCCCCGATCCTAGTTTAAAAGCTCCTCCATCCGTCTGACCATTTTCTCCCCCAGCACAGCTGCACCTTCCCCATTGAGGGGAAAAACTAACAATGTAACGAGTAACCTGAATGCTGTACATTTCGTGGGGGTAGCAAATACTGCGGAATTCGGGTTACTCATTACATTGCGAGTTTTTCCCCATTGACTTGCATTGCACATGCTATTTGGAATGAATATGCGAGTATTAGACAGTACTCGTTATGACTGTAGCGAGTGCGATTAGTTAGGTACTCGATCAACTCTACTTACAGCAAATGAAAACCCAAAAATCATTATCTCAGAAAATTAGAATAATTACCACAAAATACCTGCAAAGGCTTCCTAGGTGTTTAAAATGCCCTCTTAAGGGGGCTTTACACGCTACGATATCGCTAATGTGAAGTTGTTGGGGGTCACGGAATTTGTGACGCACATCCGGCCGCATTAGCGATGCCGTTGCGTGTGACACCTATGAGCAATTTTGCATCGTCGCAAAAAAACGTGCAAAATCGCTCATCGGTGACATGGGGGTCCATTCTCAAATATCGTTACTGCAGCAGTAACGAAGTTGTTCTTCGTTCCTGCGGCAGCACACATCGCTCCGTGTGACACCGCAGGAACGAGGAAGCTCTCCTTACCTGCCTCCCGGCCGCAATGCGAAGGAAGGAGGTGGGCGGGATGTTATGTCCCGCTCATCTCCGCCCCTCCGCTTCTATTGGGCGGTGGTTCAGTGACGCTGCTGTGACATCGCTGTGACGCTGAACGAACCGCCCCCTTAGAAAGGAGGCAGTTCGCTGGTCACAGCGACGTCGCCGGGCAGGTAAGTATGTGTGACAGGTCTGGGCGATGTTGTGCAGCACGGGCAGCGATTTGCCCGTGTCGCACAACAGATGGGGGCGGGTACCCACGCTAGCGATATCGGTACCCATATCGCAGCGTGTAAAGCGGCCTTTAGTCTGGTTCAGTAGGCTACACAATCACGGGGAAGACTGCTGACTTGACAGATGTCCAGAAGGCAGTCATTGACATACCCCACGAGAAGTTAAAGGCTACTTTCACACTTGCGTTTTTTTCCTTCAGTCGCAATCCGCCGTTTTGGAAAACAGCGGAATCCGTTAACAGATTCCGCTGCTTCCCATAGACTTGTATGGACGACGGATTGCGACTGATGGACCTGCGTTGATTCCGCCGGTTTTTGAGCAGCGGAATCCTTAGGATTTCGCTGCGCATGCTCTCTCTGGTTCCCTGCAAACGTAACCAGGGTACACATAGGGTTATTAAGCAAAGCGCTTTGCTTAGTTACCCGATATTTACCCTGGCTACGTGTGCAAGGAGCCAGCGCTAAGCGGTGTACGCTGGTAACCAAGGTAAATATCGGATAACCAAGCAAAGTGCTTTGCTTAGTTACCCGATACCCTCGCTACGTGTGCAGGGAGCCCGAAACTTCCCCGCTTAGCTCCGCCCCCTCCCGCACTCCACTCTGCATGTACACACGCACGCACACAGACACACAGACGCACACACACTCACCTGTCCCCAGCCATGCAGTCCCCGGTACTGACGTCCTCAGCGTCATGGCCCTGCTCGGCTCCACACACCCCACACTCTGCCCCCCTGCACACATTCTCGGCGCCCGAGCGATCAGGTGATCACCCGGCGGCCGGCTGCTGTGAGCTATCAGCTGATCACCTAGCATCCGGCTGCTGTGAACGATCAGCTGATCACCCGGTGGCCGGCTGCTGTGAGCGATCAGCTGAGCACCTGGCAGCTGGCTGCTGTGAACGATCAGCTGATCACCCGGCGGCCAGCTGCTCTGAATGATCAGCTGATCACCCGGTGGCCGGCTGCTGTGAGCGATCAGCTGATCACCTGGCAGCCGGGTGATCAGCTGATCGTTCTCAATAGTCTGCCGCCGGTAAAACTGTAAAGAAAAAAAAAAGCACATTCCGTTGTTTTGTACGATCTGTTGCATCCGTTGTGCCACTATATGCAACGCATCCGTTGCATCCGTCACACAACGCAATGCAACGGATGCTGTTCAATGCAAGTGTGAAACTAGCCTAAGCCACAAAAGGTCATTGCTGAAGAAGCTGGCTTTTCATAGAAGTGGTCCCAGCACCCTCTGTGTCAGAGAGGGGTCCACCACTCTGGCCAGCTGATGAAAGCTCATCCCCGGAGCCGCTGCCAGATCAATCGGAGGAGTACCTAGCACCCTCAAGAGGAATGAGAGGCCTGGATGCCGAGCCCACAGTTCCCAAACTGCGCACCGGCTACGGCTTCATTGTGGAGTCTGGAGTAAAAGAAGGTATATTTGTTTCCAGAAGGGATGTCCAGTCCCACCTACAGCGAGGACACCCAGATCGAGACCTCTATACAGGAGATGTTGTAGAGTACACCAGACACATGGGTGAAAGAGGCTGGTATGCCTTTATATGTCATGCAGTGCCCTAAGAACACCGTGGCAAGTCCAAGCTCCACCCCCACTGCTGCTACCAGGTCCCCAAAGTCACCTCCACCAGGGGACACTCAAGATGCTAAAGAAGATACAGAAGCACTAGATACAGAAGCAGAAGATACAGAAACACCAGATGACACACAAGGTGAAACACCAGATGAAACATTCACCTACGTCATCCACTCAGTCTGCCTTTTCTGGACTTGCTTGTCTCTATTGATCCAGAAGGTAAGCTCAGAACAACCATCTATAGAAAGCAAACTTCCACAAACTCACTCCTCAGGTGGGATAGTCATCATCCTTTGCCTCTCATGCGTGGTATCCCAAAGGGACCATACCTGCCCCTGAGAAGGAATTGTTCGGATCAGAGTGAGTTTGTGGAAAAGGCGAATGACTTGAGGAATCGGTTTCTTGAAAAGGGCTACCCAGATCATGTCTTGAGAAAAGCCTTCAAATACTCTTTGGAGCAGGACCGGAGTAAGCTCCTGTCACCACAACCTAAACAAAATCAGGATGAGGGGCTGATGAGGGGCTTCTAAGGCTTATTACAACCTATACTAAGGGAGCCTCTGCAGTCAGAAACATACTGGAGCAACACTGGCAGGGCCGGCTTCAGGTTTTTGTGGGCCCTGGGCGAAAGAGTCTCAGTGGGCCCCATCCACACATAGACATGCACAGATACATACACATACAGGCATACGTACACATACTTATTTAAAGAGAAATTCACAAAAACACATAAATAGACATAAATCTAGACACAGTCAAATACACTGACATACATAGATACACATCATACATACACACACACACACATTATTTTTATATATTTATCCTGTATATATATTTCTAATATTGGGAAGCCGGCAACAGCCTCATTCACTTCCCGGCTTGTCTAACAGACATGGCCGCACATAGGGCACACTAACACTGCTGTATATACATCAGACTGCTGAGACCCCACCACCGTATCGAGTGTCCCATGCCCGAACAAAACACACCAATGTAGTAAACCAAAAATGAACTTTATTGGAGAGATAACCAAATATGTACAAACTCTCATCTTTTGTTGGGTTGGGGTCGGTCACAGCTTTTGAAATAACAGGTATAATTAACCAACCAAATATACCATGTCAACGAGGCGTAATGCCAGGCCGGACTCCCGGCGCAATCAGCCTTCGCTTAACATCCACCATTTTCGACCACTGACCGCCACGGAGGAGCAAAAGTCGCTAGACTGCGCTCCGACCCCCACCCATGATAGATAGCACAACCCCGTCCTGAGGGCCCAATAAAATTGCATACTGGAGGCCTCGTCCGTTGCACCGCTCCCTGACCAACTCAAAATATAAGAAAGGCCCAACCGCCGCACTACCAAACGGGCAAAGTATCAGCAATAGAATTACAAACCGAGAACATGACGGGTGCGAAAACAGATGCGAAAACAGATGTTAGGGGCAAGCATCTAAGCGCTAATGCTTTAAATGACTGAATTACCAGGGGTGAATACATAAATGTTATGGCAATAACTACGCACATGTGGGCAAGGGTGTACATGAGGCGGCAAAAACTGGGCGGACAAGAGAAAATCATCCAAAAAAGGGGTTGAAAACAACTAAGAAAATGATGGCAGACAGGTGAACTTGTAAAATACGAAAAAGCGACTTGGTGTCAGGAAAAGAAAACAGGATCCCGCCAATTGCAATTCAACGTACAGCATTTGAAGGAATACGGTGAAAAATCCGAATCCGCTTATGGATTGGAGCAAACGAAGGTTCCCTGGGAAGGATAAAGGGTGAAAATTAAAACAAAAGTGAAGCCAAATTACCGCTGAGCAGCTGCTCCTTTATTGGGTATCGGTCAAGCCATGTCGCCATCATAAGGCTCACTGGCATCGTCATTTGGCCTGTGAAGTGGCGTTGCTGGCAGTTTTGCAGATGGCTGGGGGCACTGGGCTGATGCGTGCGATCCACCACAAGCGGAGCACTCGTGCTTAAATTTACAAAGGCCAAAGAAGCGGCAGTGTCCTTCATTGAATAACCGACACGTGGCAGGTCTACGACCGGCCACTGGGCCGAAGCCGGCAGAGGTGCTATGAGGCACAGAATGAAAGGGGTTATAATCCGTCTGGGCCAACATTAAACGCAGCCAGGTGTCCGTGGCTTTAACTCCCCAGCCCAACTGGGGTTGAAGGGCTAAACGACGACGAAAATCCTCATCGTAGCGCCACCAGGCTGATCCCCCATGAGCTTTATAAGAATTATATATGGTGTCGAGATATATAAACATCTCGGAACAGCGCTCAGGGTGCTTTTGTCCCATGACACAACCCATGACAAAAAATGCCTGAAGCCAATTGTTAATGGACTTCGCCACTTTTGGCGTCCCAGCAAAAGGATGATCAGATGGACGCCGCTCCTTATCAATTGTATGCTGATCGGTCGAAACTAAAGACCATATATCAACATAATCGTTCGCCCAAATTTTCCGGACGGTCTCGTCAGTCAAGTGGGATCCCAAAGGAGGAACGCCACAAAAGAAAGCGTCCCTATGAATATCGGAGCGAGGCGGAGGGTTAGATTGTATAAGAGGTTGACCAGGAGATGAAGGGCCAACTAAAATATTCCCCCCCGCCGCAGGCTGCAAATTATCTAAAAATGTTTTAATAGCCGCTGCCATACCCGCACTATCCCCCCCGGCCCCCGAGTATCGATACTCACCAGCATCCGGGAGGGGAGCGTCAGAAGGCTCCTGTACAGGATCAACAAATGCCACAGGCTGCCGACGTGCTGAGGGAATAACAATCTCCCCCTGAGAAGGTTGGTAACGACGGCGGTGATGCCCATGGGGCACGACTGAGGAATCCGGTGTAGTGGAAGTAGAACGCCACCCCGATGAACGAGAATGGCGGCTCCTCCAAGCGGATTGGGAATGACGGGCGGAATGGCAGCTACGTCTGCCACGTGATCCAACAGAGCGTCCGTGCCGGCGAGGGGTGCGAAGGGGTGACGGCGAGGAAAGCGAGGAGGAGCGGTTACCGCACCCACGGTGGCTACGACCGAGGGCCGGTGTTCCAGCAACCACCTGCGTTGGACCAGCAAGATATGGTGGTTGACAGACTGGGGCAAGTGCACCTGGGGCAGATGGGGCTTGTGGGGTGGGGGCAGGCACTGCAGGGTGCACACCTGCAGCCTCCTGCTGTAATGGCGGCAAGGCCAGCAGTGGGGGTTGTGAAAGGGGGGTAGAAGGGCTTATTAACGCCCTAGCAGCCAGGGGTGCATCATGTTGAGGAGACTGGGGTGGGGCGTGGGGGTGCACCATGTGTGCAGACCCCTCTATAGACGAGGGGCCGCAGACGTGGCGACCCGGCATTATAAGTGGTGATGGAGGATGTAGGAATGGTGGTTCGGGTAGGCAGGGGTTAACTACTACCGGCCGTGGCTCTACACTGACAGGGAAACAGTGCCTGCGTGCATCAGCCACGGCCGGAAGCTGAGAGGAGGTGAGGAGCTGGGAGGGGATGAGGGGGGAGGAATCCACATGCATTGGTGTTACAGGGGGGTTAACAGCTCCCGACTGCAGATCCACGCAGCCAGGATGGTAGTCCCGCCGGTGCACAGCCGCTGCAGTCGGGAGCTGCATGGAAGTGGGCTGTACTGGTCGCGAGGCGCGCGCACGAGAAGCGCGCACGCCCCGCGATGCCATAGCTCCCGACCGCAGATACACGCGGCCAGGGGGGGAGTCCCGGCTCACAGCCGCCGCGGCCGGGAGCCGGGCTGAAGTGTCAGGAACTAGGCGCGAGGCGCGCGCACGAGAAGTTCGCACGCCCAACAACTTCCCAGCTACCGACCGCAGGTCCACGCTACCAGAGGGACAGTACTGGCGTGTAGCCCCTGCGGTCGGGAACCGAGGTGGGTTTTGGGGGGCTAGTCGCGAGGCACACGCACGAGAAGTGCGCACGCCCCGCGACATTATCGGTGTAGGACTCAGGCGCTCCGGCGGACGGGTACGCCGAGCGGGCCGCCTACCGCCGGGAATCGCCGCCTGAGCATCAGGAGGGACGGGACCTGGCACATCTAAGAAAGTGGTAAGCCAGGCGTCACCATCCCTCCTGATTCTGTCCCTTATGGCAGCAGCCAAATTGTCGGCCATCTCTCACCAGCAGCGCAAGTGTGTCCGGGTATCCAGCAGCACAGCAGCGTCCGGGTCTCAGGCTGAGGAGAGACCGAAGCCAGGAAGTAGGGGGATTATATAGGAAGAAACAGTAGGAGGGGGAAAACAGTGGGATTGGACAAACGCAAGGGGGGACGGATTCGGGCATGGGAGATGGATTTAACCCTTTATATACGGGGCTCAGCAGTCAGGGTGCACTCAGTGTAGCCCCACTGACATGCCCCACACAAGAGAGGCTGGGGACAAACACAATACTGGGGGGAATACATATTACTGAGGAAAGGGGTATACAGCTCTAGAGGAGGGCAGTGACTGAGGTGGGGGGGACAGCTGTGAGGTTGACATGCAGCTCTGGGTGTATACAGCTCTGGGGTGGGGGGGGCATACAGCACCTGGGTGGAGGGGACATACAACTCTGGGGGTATAGTAGTATGCAGCCCCATATTGTGTTATGAAGCCCCCATTGTCCTCCATATAGCATTATGTAGCCCCCATATGCACTATGCAGCCCCTATATAGCACAATGCAGACCCAGATATCATTAGGCACCTTCATGTAGTATACAGCACACATATAGCACAATGCAGACCCAGATAGCAATAGGCACCCTCATGTAGTACACAGCCCCTAAATACCACAGTGCAGAGCCAGATAGCATTAGGCACCCTCATGTAGTACACAGCACCTATATAACACAGTGCAGAGCCAGATAGCATTAGGTATCCTCATGTAGTACACAGACCTATATAGTACAGTGCAGACCCAGACAGCACAGTGCAGAGCCAGATAGCAGTAGGCACCCTCATGTAGAATACAGTGATTAATACTCAGTGGCGTAACTAGAGTTTGATGGGCCCTGATGCAAAATTTGGACCGGGGCCCCCCTCCACGTACACCGACACTTAGGGTGCGGGATAATGACACTGACACTCGGGGTATAGAATAATGATGCTGACACTTGGCTCTTACCCTCAGCACCCAGGTTTCCCATGATCTGAAATCCCTCTATCAGTACCCAGCTTTCCCATGTTCTGATATCCATCTTTCCCTCAGCACCCAGCTTTTCCATAACAGAGTAAAGCTGGGTGCTGAGAGATGTATAGCAGAGCATGGGAAAGCTGGGTGCTGAGGGAAAGAGCCTTTTTCCCTCAGCACAAAACATTCCCATCCCATACTTGTATCTTTGTCCTCCTTGTATATAGATCTCCAAATACTATAATGGCCCCCACATAGCCTTCCATATAATATAAAGGGTCCCACATAACCCGTCATATATTATAATGCACCCCCATAGTTCTCCATGTATTATAATTCACCCCATAGTACTCCATATATTATACTGCACCACAGTCCTCCATGTTTTATAATGCACACCCATGTGTGACCATGTGTAAGGTAGCCTCCATATTTCTCCATTTATTATAATGTAGCCCCCATAGTGCTACATGTAATATAATGTAGCGCCATAAATCATCATATTGTATTATGCAGCCCCATACTCCTCCATGTATAATGCACCCCTAGTCCATGTATAAGGTGTCCTTCATTTTGTATTATGCAGCCCCATACTCCTCCATGTATAATGCACCCCTAGTCCATGTATAAGGTGTCCTTCATGTTTATTATGCAGTCCCATAGACCTCCATGTATCATGCAGCCAGCACCCCCAGGCCTCCATGTGTCATGCAGCCAGCAAAATAAAAAAACAAGTACCTCTCTTCTCCTTCCGACCCCTGCGACTGCGGTAGTTACGCCCCTGCCCCCAAATGTCACACACCCTGCACCCCCATATCACACACACTACACCCCCATATCTCACACACCCTGCTTCCCATACAGCCTGCACCCCCATATCACACACACTACACCCCCATATCACACACACTACACCCCCATATCCCACACACACTGCTTCCCATACAGCCTGCACCCCCCCAGATCTCACACACTACACCCCCATATGTCACATACCCTGCTCCCCATACAGCCTGCACCCCCCATATCACACACAATACACCCCCATATCACACACACCCTGCCCACATATCTCACCCTGCCTGTACCCCAACTTACCCCTCTCAAACACTGTGCACCGCTTCACATCCTTCTGTCAGTCTGCAGCCCTCATATGTCACTCACCCTGCAGCCCCCCTCACCCTCATGTCCCCTCTTTTCTTATTACCAGTAGTGATGAGCGAGTACTAAAAAGCTCGGGTGCTCAAAGCTCGGGCCGAGCCTCCCAAGATACTCGTGTACTCGGCCCGAGCAACGAGCCCAATGTTATCCTATGGGAGACCCGAGTATTTTTGTGAAATGACCTCCCGGCAGCATGGAGAAACCCTAAAAATGGCACAAAAGTCTCAGAAGAGTGCTCAAATGACATGGCAACAGCATGGGGAAGACCCCTTGAAGCATTTATCACTCAAAAGTCACAGCTGTGAACAATTTTGTCCGCGTTTTACGCCATTTTTACGGACTCATCAGAAAACCTTCCAAAATGACCCCAAAATGATTTTTCATGGCGGAAATGTTAAGGGCACATACCCAATAGTGAGATAGAGCTGGTGTATGTTACTTTTTGAGATCAATACATGAAAGATTTTACGTGAAAACATTGTGTGGCACTCCGATGTCCCTGAGAAGAGACGTACATGAAGGCCTCTTGAGTCTAATGTGCCCATTTTGAGGAAGTGAGTCTTTGTAGTATTTTCCTTTGCCAGGGCAGTCCTAAATTGTGAGGTTCACCAATGCCCCTGCATACAGACGTGCATGAGGGCCTGTAAACCTGAAGTGCCCATTGTAAGGAAGTGGGTGTATTATAGTATAGCCCTTAGGCAGGGCAGCCAAAAATTGGGAGGCTCCACGTTGTCCCTGGATAGAGACGTGCATGAAGGCCTGTAAACCTGAAGTGCCCATTGGAAGGAAGTGGGTGTATTATAGTATAGCCCTTAGGCAGGGCAGCCAAAAATTGGGAGGCTCCACGTTGTCCCTGGATAGAGACGTGCATGAAGGCCTGTAAACCTGAAGTGCCCATTGGAAGGAAGTGGGTGTATTATAGTATAGCCATTAGGCAGGGAAGCCAAACATTGGGAGGCTCCACGTTGTCCCTGGATAGAGACGTGCATGAAGGCCTGTAAACCTGAAGTGCCCATTGGAAGGAAGTGGGTGTATTATAGTATAGCCCTTAGGCAGGGAAGCCAAACATTGGGAGGCTCCACGTTGTCCCTGGATAGAGACGTGCATGAAGGCCTGTAAACCTGAAGTGCCCATTGGAAGGAAGTGGGTGTATTATAGTATAGCCCTTAGGCAGGGCAGCCAAAAATTGGGAGGCTCCACGTTGTCCCTGGATAGAGACGTGCATGAAGGCCTGTAAACCTGAAGTGCCCATTGGAAGGAAGTGGGTGTATTATAGTATAGCCCTTAGGCAGGGCAGCCAAAAATTGAGAGGCTCCACGTTGTCCCTGGATAGAGACCTGTTAGGTTCTTAGTGCCTCCGTGCTTGCATTTAAAAACCGCACGTGTGTGCCTGTTGGTGGCAGCTTTCCGCTGCATTTGTGTGAGTTTTGCAAAAACTTGGATATAACACACAAGTCTAGTGAATACACATCAGCACAGCATTGCAAAATGCGCAAGGGCGTTGTCAACGAACAAGGAAGTGGACGTGATGGTGGTGCAGGCAGACACCGAGGTTGTGTGCAAGCTCTAATTTCGCCACAACAAAGGGCCACATCTAGTCGCTCGCACGTCCTGTCCCAAATTCTTGGGGACCGCAGCAGTACACCGCTCTTGAACCAAGACCAGTGTCAACAGGTTGTTAGTTGGATAGCGGATAATGCTTCCAGTCAGATTGGCACCACCACAAACACTCTGTCTTCCACACGGTCAAGTGTCAGTAGCCGTGATACTGCACCGCACATTTCAGAACCTGATCCTCCTTCCTACCACCAGGCCGAGTACACGTCCACGGACATTACTGATCCCACACTTGGACACTCGGAATAGCTGTTCGTTCACGTTTCCATTCACAAATTCTGGCCTCTCGCCAGCTCCTGTTGAAGTGGGCCATGACGAGATTGTATGTACAGATGCACAAATATTTGAGCAGCCACGTTCTCACGAAGTTGGCAACGTGTCTCAACAAGGGGTGGACGATGATGAGACACAATTGTCAGGAAGTCAGGAGGAGGAGCAGGGTGCGGAAGAGGAAGACGACGTGGTGGATGATCCAGTAACTGACCCAACCTGGCAGGAGGATATGCAGAGCGAGGACAGCAGTGCACAGGGGGAGGGAGGCGTAGCATCCCAACAGGCAGTAAGAAGCAGAGTGGTGGCCCCAGGCAGACGTCAGGCAACTGTTCCCCGGAACAACACGACACAAGGTGCCTGTACAAATGTTAGGTCTTCCCGAGTCTGGCTGTAATACTATTGTATGTATTGAGGATTTCGATTGCGTTAGGGCAATGACAACCAGAGACGAGTTCTTGGTGCAAGACATTTATAATATGCAACCAGCAAATATGTACATAAACGGAACAAAAACACAGTAGAACATAAATACAGGAAATACCTTCCAGGGACTGAGCGAAAGGGAATTCCCGGGACCGCGCACCGGACTCCCCCAGGGAGACCACCAACAGCAAACCCCTATACAGGGACTGTCTGGCAATCACCCCAGAAGCCCTAAATGCGCAGCAGCCGGGACACAAAAGGGCAATAGGTAAGTCGAAAAATGTCTGTACGTGATGTGAGTCCAGAGTGGTATTAAACGGAAGGAACCGGGCAGAAGTTCCGACCAAAGACGGCAAACGGAGTCCAGGTACAGCTAGATGATACCAGATGAAGTCCAGAGTCGGTGTCGGTTGTTTTCCAAGAGGATCCGAATAACAATCAGGAACCAAAAGCAGCAGGGCAGGAGCACACAGGAAGCAGTATACTCAGGCACTGGACTAAGCTTTAGGGGCGGCTTTTAAACAGATGGACAGGAAGTAGGGCAACAGAACAGAAAACTCCATGTTAACAAAGGGCAAGCTCTTTCAAAAGAAAACTGGAAAACCCGGAACTCTGACACTGGCAGTTTTTTAAGTTGGCTCCAGATGATTCTAAAAAGGCCATTTGCAACACCTGCCATGCCAGCATCAGCAGGGGTACCAAAACTAGCAGCCTGACCACCACCAGCATGATCAGGCACATGTCAGCCAAGCACCCGACTTTGTGGGAAGTACAACAGAGTCGAGGAGCAGTGCTTGCTGATGTCACTGCTACGTCTTCGCTGGTTGTGCATGCGAGCCAATCCCCTGTCCATGCTGCCTGCGAACAAGCCTCCTCCACTCCTGCACCTGCAGTTGCCTACGCAGAAAGAACACCATCATCAAGCACGTCCTTGTCCCAGCGCAACGTTCAGTTATCCATTCAGCAAACCTTTGAGCGCAGGCGCAAATACACTGCCAACACCCCACATGCCACAGTTCTAAATGCTAACATTTCGCGACTGCTTGCGCTGGAAATGTTGCCTTTTAGGCTGGTTGAGACAGAAGCATTCCGCGAACTGATGGTGGCAGCTGTCCCACGTTACTCGGTCCACAGCCGCCACTATTTCTCCCTGTGTGCCGTCCCCGCATTGCATAACTAACCACGTGTCACAAAACATCACACGTGCCCTGAACAACGCTGTTTCAGCCAAAGTCCACCTAACCACAGACACGTGGACAAGTGCATGTGGGCAAGGACGCTACATCTCGTTGACGTCACACTGGGTTAATATTGTGCAAGCTGGGACCCAGTCTGAGCGAGGGACGGAACACGTCCTTCACACACCAAGTTTTGCAGGCCCTACCTCAGTCAGGGTTTCACACACACTCTACAGCTCCGGAATGTCATGCTCCTCAGCCTCCTCCTCCTCCTGCGCATCCTGATCCACTTTACCCTCCACACCAGTCCCAAGCTGGAAGTGTCGCTGGCGGAGGAGGGGACGGTGCGCTCTCCCACTGCTCGGGTCCGGCTGACGCAGCTCTACGGCTGCTGCTGCTCGTTGGCTCGAGCGATGGCCGGATCCCGGGGACTCGAGCGGCGCTACTCGCCCGTGAGTGAAAAGGGGTGGTTTGGGTTTTGGGGATATTGTCCGTGACGCCACCCACGGTTGTGGTGATTGTGTGGACACCACCGCTGCTCTGGACGGGGATCCCGGGAGCCTGTGACAGGGAGCAGCTTTGTTGTTATTTCTCCCCTCCGTGGGTAGGGGGGTTGGTTGTCCCGGGGCCTGGTGATGGGGTAGAGATGGATGACAGGCGGGTTGCGGGGCCTGATGAAGTGCATGGTCGCAGGGGCAGCGCTGTGCCGCACGGCACGGAGGTACTCACTCAGCCCAATGATGATGACACAGTTCAGGGTAAAACAAGTGGCTGGATGGACGGGTCACTCGGACGGCTGCGGTTGTTCCTCCCTGCAGGTTAGTGATGACTGTCTCTCCCTGCACCTAAGTTAAGTGTTGGTAGTGATGGTTTCCCAACGGTAACCCGCTCCCTGACCTGGATATGGGCCGGAGGAGCCCCTTTTGCCCACAGGCGCTGGCCCTGGGAGACGGTTGCCCTTGGCGGTGGCTGTGTCTCCCCTTCACGGTTGTACGGTTGCCTTCTATCTGGACTTGGCTGTTTGGAAACCCTGAGGTCCCCTTCAATAACGGATTTGGCAAATTCACGGCGACACCAAGCCTTGCCGGGATCCGAAAGTCCTCTGCCAATGGTGCTGGCTTCTCTTTGTATACCGGTCCGGTACGGCCGGGTCACCACCCGTCCACGGTCCTTACGGCAGACTCCAATCGGCCTCCACTGCAGACGGTCACCACATCCTGCCAACCTTGCTGTCCTGTCCGGGCCACACACCCGGACCAACTTCAGGCTCTTTGCTGTCACTTTTCTCCTCTCTACTACTTTCCTCCTTCCACTTCCTTAGCTTAACTCTCACTGCCTGTGTTTTCCCTCCTCCTCGGTGGGTGGAGACCAACCGCCTGGCTCCACACCCTGGTGTGGACAACAGCCCCTGGGGAAGGCAACAAGGATTTTGTGTTTTGACTATGATATGCCTGCAGGGAGTGTGGGGTGTTTAAGTGTTGTGCTCTGTGGCCCCTGGCTTGTCCAGGGCGACACAGAAGCACTGCAGCACTGCCTCGGCGAAGCGGCAACAGGCAGTGCTGAAGCTAATCTGCATAGGTGACAAACCCCACAATGCAGAAGAGGTGTGGACAGCTCTGAAACAGCAGGCAGATCACTGGCTCACAACTCTGAACCTAAAGCCAGGAAAGGTCGTGTGTGACAATGGCCGGAACCTGGTGGCGGCTTTGAGGCGAGGCCAGCTGACACATGTTCCATGCGTGGCCCATGTGCTCAACCTCGAGGTTCAGCGGTTTCTAAAGTCATACTCAGAGCTGTCTGATCTGCTGGTAAAAGTTCGCCGCCTGTCTGCACATTTTCGAAAGTCACCTACTGCTTCAGCCGGCCTTGCCGGCTTAAGACGCCGTTTGCATCTTCCGGCACACAGACTGGTGTGTGATGTCCGCACGCGTTGGAATTCAACTCTGCACATGTTGGTCAGGATATGTGAGCAGAAGAGGGCAGTTGTTGAGTACCTGCATCACCTAAGCCGTCGGGAAATGGGTCAAACTCCACACATAACACCTGAGGAGTGGAGATGGATGTCCGACCTATGCACCATCCGCCAAAACTTTGAGGACTACAACAAGATGGTGAGCGGCGATGACGACATTATTAGCGTCACCATACCGCTTCTCTGCCTTCTAAAATGGTCTCTGCTCAGAAAACAAACATGATGCATTGCAGGCGGAGCGCGATGAGTTTCAGCAAGAAACAGTAGTGGGTGTGGGTGATGAATGATAACACACAGCCCAGCCTCGTCTCATCACAACGTGCAGTGGAGGACTATGACGAGGAGGAGGATGAAGACATGGAGCAACTCTCTGGCCAAATTGAGGATATGACATGCAGTCATATCCTCGGTTCAGCGTGGCTGGCCAGAGGACAGGGTAGATGATGAGGAGGAGGAGGACAGCATGTTCAGTCATCGTGTTGGTCAGGATACTGAAGTGATGGCTGTTAAGAGTCTGGCACACATGGCTGACTTTATGGTAAGCTGCCTGTCTCGTGACCCTCGCGTTAAGAACATCTTGGCCGACAATCATTACTGGTTGGTAACACTGTTAGACCCACGCTAAAAGGAGAACTTTATGTCTCTTATTCCCGAGGCGGAGAGGTCAGGCAAAATGCAGCAGTTCCAGAAGGCCATAGTCACGGAAGTAGGCAAAGCATTCCCCTCACAAAACGCTAGCGGCATAGGTCATGAATCAGTGGACAACCGAGGCGTACAGCCGAGAGAGGCACAAGTCCAATCCGCCAGAGGTAGGGGAACAGTCTTTAAGATGTGTGACAGTTTTCTCAGCCCCTCACGTACCACAGCCCCTGAGGTGCGGGGTAGTGCCACAAGAAATCCTAAGTTTGCCCAGATGCTGAAGGAGTACCTTGCAGATCGAACAACTGTACTCCGACATTCCTCTGTGCCTTACAATTATTGGGTATCCAAGCTGGACACGTGGCATGAATTGGCTCTCTACGCCTTGGAAGGCCTGGCCTGCCCTGCTGCTAGCGTTTTGTCAGAGCGTGTTTTTAGTGCCGCAGGTGGAATCATTACAGATAAACGCACCCGCCTGTCAACTGAAAATGCTGACAAGCTGACTCTGATCAAGATGAACAAGGGTTGGATTGGGCCAGACTTCACCACACCACCAGCAAATGAGAGCGGAATTTAAAGTTTGCCATGTACCTCCACTCACCCATGGGTACACACTTCTGGACTTTGGATAATCGCTGGACTGCTCCTCCTTCTCCTCATGCGCCACCATGATGATGACCGTTACAAATTGCAATACTTAGGCCTTTGTTTCAGGTATACCCCCAGTGGTAAATTTTTTCGCCCATTCTTTGCAGAATGGACATTACAACGACAGGAGACCCGCTCCTTTGCAATGGGAACAATGTTTTGAGGCCCTCATGCACGTCTCTACCCAGGGACAACGTGGAGCCTCCCAATTTTTGGCTGCCCTGCCTAAGGGCTATACTACAATAGACCCACTTCCTTCCAATGGGCACTTCAGGTTTACAGGCCCTCATGCACGTCTCTATCCAGGGACAACGTGGAGCCTGACGCTGCCACCGACTGCCACACACGTGCTGTTTTTAAATGCAAGCACGGACGCAATAAGAACCTAACTGGTTTTTAGGAGCGACAATTACTGAGAAGTCTGACACTATCAGACACTGCTGACTGACGTGTATTATACACTAGACTTGTGCGTTATATAATAGTTTGTGCAAAACGCGCACCTGTACGCTGCCACCGACTGCCACACACGTGCTGTTTTTAAATGCAAGCACGGACGCAATAAGAACCTAACTGGTTTTTAGGAGCGACAATTACTGAGAAGTCTGACACTATCAGACACTGCTGACTGACGTGTATTATACACTAGACTTGTGCGTTATATAATAGTTTGTGCAAAACGCGCACCTGTACGCTGCCACCGACTGCCACACACGTGCTGTTTTTAAATGCAAGCACGGACGCAATAAGAACCTAACTGGTTTTTAGGAGCGACAATTACTGAGAAGTCTGACACTATCAGACACTGCTGACTGACGTGTATTATACACTAGACTTGTGCGTTATATAATAGTTTGTGCAAAACGCGCACCTGTACGCTGCCACCGACTGCCACACACGTGCTGTTTTTAAATGCAAGCACGGACGCAATAAGAACCTAACTGGTTTTTAGGAGCGACAATTACTGAGAAGTCTGACACTATCAGACACTGCTGACTGACGTGTATTATACACTAGACTTGTGCGTTATATAATAGTTTGTGCAAAACGCGCACCTGTACGCTGCCACCGACTGCCACACACGTGCTGTTTTTAAATGCAAGCACGGACGCAATAAGAACCTAACTGGTTTTTAGGAGCGACAATTACTGAGAAGTCTGACACTATCAGACACTGCTGACTGACGTGTATTATACACTAGACTTGTGCGTTATATAATAGTTTGTGCAAAACGCGCACCTGTACGCTGCCACCGACTGCCACACACGTGCTGTTTTTAAATGCAAGCACGGACGCAATAAGAACCTAACTGGTTTTTAGGAGCGACAATTACTGAGAAGTCTGACACTATCAGACACTGCTGACTGACGTGTATTATACACTAGACTTGTGCGTTATATAATAGTTTGTGCAAAACGCGCACCTGTACGCTGCCACCGACTGCCACACACGTGCTGTTTTTAAATGCAAGCACGGACGCAATAAGAACCTAACTGGTTTTTAGGAGCGACAATTACTGAGAAGTCTGACACTATCAGACACTGCTGACTGACGTGTATTATACACTAGACTTGTGCGTTATATAATAGTTTGTGCAAAACGCGCACCTGTACGCTGCCACCGACTGCCACACACGTGCTGTTTTTAAATGCAAGCACGGACGCAATAAGAACCTAACTGGTTTTTAGGAGCGACAATTACTGAGAAGTCTGACACTATCAGACACTGCTGACTGACGTGTATTATACACTAGACTTGTGCGTTATATAATAGTTTGTGCAAAACGCGCACCTGTACGCTGCCACCGACTGCCACACACGTGCTGTTTTTAAATGCAAGCACGGACGCAATAAGAACCTAACTGGTTTTTAGGAGCGACAATTACTGAGAAGTCTGACACTATCAGACACTGCTGACTGACGTGTATTATACACTAGACTTGTGCGTTATATAATAGTTTGTGCAAAACGCGCACCTGTACGCTGCCACCGACTGCCACACACGTGCTGTTTTTAAATGCAAGCACGGACGCAATAAGAACCTAACTGGTTTTTAGGAGCGACAATTACTGAGAAGTCTGACACTATCAGACACTGCTGACTGACGTGTATTATACACTAGACTTGTGCGTTATATAATAGTTTGTGCAAAACGCGCACCTGTACGCTGCCACCGACTGCCACACACGTGCTGTTTTTAAATGCAAGCACGGACGCAATAAGAACCTAACTGGTTTTTAGGAGCGACAATTACTGAGAAGTCTGACACTATCAGACACTGCTGACTGACGTGTATTATACACTAGACTTGTGCGTTATATAATAGTTTGTGCAAAACGCGCACCTGTACGCTGCCACCGACTGCCACACACGTGCTGTTTTTAAATGCAAGCACGGACGCAATAAGAACCTAACTGGTTTTTAGGAGCGACAATTACTGAGAAGTCTGACACTATCTGGACTGTTTTACACTGTGTACACCAGCCCCAGATATGATGAAGGCTGGTATACGGTCACCACTACCCTGCCTGCCTGCCTGCCTGTATACTGGTACAATAGTCCTGACAAGGACTCTTCTGGTCACTAGCCTGTATTCCGACCTGGCTATACCCTGCCTGTATATAGCAACAATAGTCCTGAGAAGGACTCTGCTACTGTACTCCGACCTGGCTATACCCTGCCTGCCTGTATACAACTAGAATAGTCCTGAGAAGGACTTCTGGTCACACTGTTTGCAGCCCTGCTCCGGAACTAACTATAAAGGGCCGCAAAGCTTTCCCTGAATCAGCGACACTCTCCCTACACTCACTGTCAGAATAGCTGTGAGCAGAGCACAGCGCGCCGGCCTATATAAAGGCTCGGTGACGCTGTGCAGGCCGGCCAATCACTGCAATTCCACAACTAACAGGGCTGTGGCATTGCAGTGGTCTGCCAGCCAATCCCTGCATGAGGGCTGGCTCTCAAAAGAGCGCCAACATGCAGAAATGAAGACCACGAGTAAAGCACGAGTATCGCGAGATTACTCGGTCCCCGCCGAGCAGCCCGAGTACAGTGATACTCGTGCGAGTACCGAGTAGTGACAAGCATGCTCGCTCATCACTAATTACCAGTCATCATGTGTCCACATCTCCTTCAGGATTCAGTATCTTGCTTTCTGCCCGGCCTCCTGTGTCTCCTCCCACACAGTCACATGGGCGTGACGTCATCGCAGGTCCTGCAGGATGGAGATTCCGTCTGCTGTGCAGGTCAGGAGCACTCCTGCAGCTCAGACACGGCTGGTGGGCCTCTCCAGGTCAGGGGCCCCTCTACTGACACTGGGCTCCCCTGACTCACAGGTCGGCCACTACACAGCGGCACTACACATAGGGGCCCGGCAGCCGGCTCTGCAGAGCGGCTGCCGGGCCCCTATGTGTACTAGTGCCGCTGTGTAGTGGCCGGCCTGTGAGTCAGGGGAGCCCAGTGTCAGTAGAGGGGCGGCTCACGTCTCCTCGATCCCCCGCTGATCCGGTCTCCTCGGCGCGTCGTCCATTGCTGTCGCTCGCTCTGACCTCTCAGCAGGCGCGCAGTGATGACGTCACCGCGGTCCTCTGCAGAGCTGTCAGAAGAACGCCGACAGTCACAGCGGGGAGAATGATAAGAGAGGGAGCGCCGCTCACTCTCTCATCATTGCTCTCAATTGTATCAGCTCCTGCGATGCCGATGCAATTGAAAGCTCGATCCTCGGCGGGGGGCGGTGACAGCGCGGCCACCGGGCCCCCCTGAGTAGCGGTGCGCCACTCCTGCCACCGCGAGTGGGCCCCCCCGGCAGCTCAGGGCCCCGGCATTTGACCGGGTTTGCCGGGTGCTGGCGCCGGCCCTGAACACTGGGGTATTCTGAGAATGGACACTGATCTGATGGAGTGCCTTAAACCACAGCCCAACATCACTTATCGTAAAAAACGCTCTTTGGGAGACCGTCTAATTCATAGTCATTTTGTGGCACCGACTGGTGGTGGCACATGGATTCCTAAAAAACCATCTGGTTGTTTTAGATGTGGCTCGTGTGTTGCATGTGCATATATCAGCACGGGTAACAAATTTACGAGTACATCTACTGGTGAGTCTCTCTTGGTCAGAGAGTTCATCAATTGCAAGACAAAGGGTATTGTGTACTTAGCAACTTGTCACTGTGTCACATACAATATGTGGGTAAAACCACACGTGAGTTTCGTAGAAGAGTAGGTGAGCATATGGGGGACATCAGGAATGACCGTGATACCCCCATTGCTAGACGCATGAACATGCAGCACAGCTCCAACAGGGAAGCCATTTCTTTTATGGGCATCCTAAAAGTCAAAGCATCTCCTAGGGGTGGGAATCTAGATCGTACTTTGCTACAAAAGGAGGCAAGGATGATGTTCCGTTTAAATATTTGCCGTCCTGAGGGTCTTAATGACCAGATTAGTTTTGGTTGCTTCATATAATATCTTGACCTCTTGGTCAGTTGGTTGTTCTTGTCCTGGTGATGATGAATCTAGCTTTTTGACCATGAATAATACTATATAGCCCAATTATTCTATCGGCCGTACTCCTATTTATGAGTATTAATTCCGGCCAGGTGGGGGATATTATGTGTATAGACCTCTTCATTTATTATTGGAGTATTTCCCTATCACAAGGTATAATAATCCTTTATAGGATACACGTTATTGATTATAGTCCCATATTTACAGTTTGAGATTGTTCATTGATACAATTTTAAATTCTTTTTGGTGTCTTTTTATTTAGTCCACCTTTATATATCTTCTTTAAGTAATTTTGCTTGATCCGTATACCTATGTATTTACCTCTAGTATCTGCTAGGTCCTTTATTAACTCTCCAGGTATATATAGGTGGCTTTACACACTGCAACATCGCAAACGACATCGCTGTAACGTCACCGGTTTTGTGACGTTATAGCGACCTCCCCAGCGACATTGCAGTGTGTGAAACACATCAGCGACCTGGCCCCTGCTGTGAAGTTGCTGATCGCTACAAATCGTTCAGGACCATTCTTTGGTCCGTTGTTTCCCGCTGTGCAGCAAAGTCTCAGTGTGTAAAGGGGACTTTACAGCGACTTCCCATTCAAAAAGCTGCTTTACAACATCCCCAATGACTAGCTAGGTCGTTCTGTAGGTCCGGATCGCTGTTGCGTCGTTGGCCAGGTCAGCCTGTTTGACAGCTCACCAGAGACTTTGTAGCGATCCCGGCCAGGTTGGGATCGCTGGTGGGATCGCTAGAAAGTCTCAGTGTGTAAAGCTGGTGTCACACATAACGACGACGACAACGACGTCGCTGCTACGTCACCATTTTCTGTGACGTTGCAGCGACGTCCCGTCGCTGTCGCTGTGTGTGACATCCAGCAACGACCTGGCCCCTGCTGTGAGGTCGCCGGTCGTTGCTGAATGTCCAGCTTCATTTTTTGGTCGTCACTCTCCCGCTGTGACACACACATCGCTGTGTGTGACAGCGAGAGAGCGACGAAATGAAGCGATCAGGAGCCGGCACTGGTAGCTGCGGTAAGCTGTAACCAGCGTAAACATCGGGTAACCAAGGGAAGACCTTTCCCTGGTTACCCGATGTTTACGCTGGTTACCGGCCTCCGCTCTTGCTGCCAGCGCCGGCTCCTGCTCTCTGCACTGTGACATGTGGCTGCAGTATGCATCGGGTAATTAACCCGATGTATACTGTAGCAAGGAGAGCAGGGAGCCAGCGCTAAGCAGTGCGCGCGGCTCCCTGCTCTCTGCACTGTGACATGTAGCTGCAGCACACATCGGGTTAATTAACCCGATGTGTACTGTAGGAGAGCAAGGAGCCAGCGCTAAGCGCGGCTCCCTGCTCTCTGCACATGTAGCACAGCGACGTTATGATCGGTGCTTCTGCTGTGTTTGACAGCTAAGCAGCGATCATAACAGCGACTTACAAGGTCGCTGTTACGTCACCGAAAATGGTGACGTAACAGCGACGTCGTTGTCGCTGTCGCTTAGTGTGAACCCAGCATTAAGGGGCCTTATGGTCTTATAGTGTTGATCCCTATTCAGCATACCAGTTATTACCTTTTGTTCTTTTACAAATGGTTGTGATTACACTGTCTGATTTGCCTCCATCTTAAACCTTCTCCTTTGGTCCCATATCTTATTTAATGCATCACAAAAGACAGTTTAAGTGATGACGCCCATACCACACCCCAGAATACACTATATATACATATATATACACACATACATCGTATCCTATGTATTCATCTATGTGTATTTTTTATTTATTATTTTTACAAACGTTATTTTAGGGGTGCAGGAGTACAAGAGGACCATAAGACCACTTCGGAGATTACTAATAAGACCAAAAAAGAAAAAAACGAATACAAGGGTCTATAATACATACAAAATATTTTATTAATTAAAAACCATTTGATCTCAAAAGACACAGCCGGAGCTGGACAATAGGCCTCACAATCCACACAATCATATCATCCCTGTCTCAGAGTTCAATATAAATAGGGAGCATATGTATATATAAACATAAAAATGTATCACAGCATTATATATAATCAAGGATAGTAATTACAACCATATAGAAATTCATCCAATTATATCTCAAACCAATAAATGTATAAATACAATACAATACATTAGGTAATCATAAAGTGATAAGTGTGTCCAAGAATTATGGTTACTGAACAATCATAAAGTGCAAAGTGCAAAAGAGAAAAGAGAGGTCAGTGTGCATGCACACATATATATACATATACATACATTGGTATTTAAATAGTTAAAAGAACAGCCAAGACTCCATAAATGGCTGGAAAGAGTTAATGGTATAACTAGTACTTAGAAAGGGGAGGGGGGGGTGATAAGTTCCTAAAAGGATAAACTCTCAAGATGGAGGATATAGGTGTATATACATATATATATATATATACATACATATACATATACACATATATACATATATATTTATGTACACACATACACACAGAAATGTATTAATTCTCTGGGGCAAGGGGTGAATCAGAGAGCAAAAAGAGCCCTTGTTAAATGATACCAGGGACAGTAGCTGTGACAGGGATATGCAAGTCTATTAGTCATGTAATGAGATTAGAGTTAATGTAAACACTGCAGCCCTGTCAGGTGCTACTATGATAATTACTGCTGCATAGACTGAATACCCTAATCAGAGGCACAGGCATAAAACAAAGCCTGTGATCTGTATACTGACATGGTATCAGGAGCACTGGTGAGAGCAGAGAAGTACAATCAGGCACATTACCTAATAGCTGCAAAAGCCACCAGACACTGATACAGGATTGTGACGCTCCCCGACGCTGGCGTTTCGGCGCTTCCTTCTTCAAAGGGGGGAGGCGGGAACATATGCTCCCTATTTATATTAAACTCTGAGACAGGGATGATATGATTGTTTGGATTGTGACGCCTATTGTCCAGCTCCGGCTGTGTCTTTTGAGATCAAATGGTTTTTAATTAATAAAATATTTTGTATGTATTATAGACCCTTGTATTCGTTTTTTTCTTTTTTGGTCTTATTTAATGCATGTGGATGGTATTTATATATGGGTTTAATGTACTTAGGCGGGCTTTGCACACTACGACATCGCAGGTGCGATGTCGGTGGGATCAAATTGAAAGTGACGCACATCCGGCGTCGCAGTCGATATCGTAGTGTGCAAATCCTTTTTGATACGATTAACGAGCACCAAAGCGTCGTTATCGTATCATCTGTGTAGGGTCCGACATTTCCATAATGCCGCTGCAGCGACAGGTACGATGTAGTTCCTCGTTCCTGCGGCAGCACACATCGCTGTGTGTGAAGCCGCAGGAGCGAGAAACATCTCCTACCTGCGTCCCGACTGCAATGCGGAAGGACGAAGGTGGGCGGGATGTTTACATCCTGCTCATCTCCGTCCCTCCGCTACTATTGGCCGCCTGCCATGTGACTTCGCTGTGACGCCGCACGACCCGCCCCCTTAGGAAGGAGGCGGGTCGCCGGCCAGAGCAACATCGCAGGACAGGTGAGTGCATGTGAAGCTGCCGTAGCGATAATGTTTGCTACGGCAGCTATCACAAGATATCGCTGCTGCGACGGGGGCAGGGACTATCGCGCTCGACATCGCAGAAATTGATAAGGTTGCCCATACTTTTGCACCGGTCAAATTTTGTTTAAATGCGGATTGCACATTTTCTGTTAGTACAATAAACCTCATTTCAATCCAGAAATATTACTCAGTCCATCAGTTATTAGATATATGAAACTGAAATAGCTGTTGCAAAAACCCAAATTGTTATAAAGAAAAAAGGTTAACATTAATAAGGGTGCCCAAACTTTTTCATATGACTGTATATATTGTGAGGTAGCACGGTCGGCTGCGCAGCAGAAGACACGGGATCCAGGCATTAAGGTTCACAGCACACGGTTTAATGTCCAAACAAAAGTCCACAGCAATATACATGTGCCTCTCCAGCAGAGAACTCAGGGAGTTCTGTTCACTCCCTCACACCCGGCACACCTGCCCTCGTTCCTGTTTCCATTTAACCCTTCCTTCAGCCTGTAGGGAAACAGTATTAACCCTAGAGTTTATTTACTTTCTATCATGGAGTGAGCACAACCGGGGCGAGACATACCGGCCGTCATAGATAACCCCGGTCACAGTCTCACATACCCCCCCCTCAGTTCAAGCGTGCGGGGTTGAACTCCCGCCATCAAACACGGGCCGCGGGACAAGGCATCGGCGTTGCCCTGCAACCCACCGGCCCTATGTTCAACCGTAAACCGGAAGTTCTGCAGAGAAAGGAACCACCGGGTAACCCGGGCATTCCGTTCCTTGGCGGACCTCATCCAGACCAGTGGAGAGTGATCCGTCACCAAGCGAAACTGCCGTCCCAGCAGGTAATAGCGTAGGGACTCCAAGGCCCACTTGATCGCCAGGCACTCCTTCTCCACTACGCTATAATTCCGCTCGGGAGGGGTGAGCTTCCTACTTAAGAAGGTGACGGGGTGTTCCTCCCCCTGAACCACCTGAGACAGCACTGCCCCCAGGCCGACCTCTGAGGCGTCAGTCTGTACTATGAACTCCTTCCGGAAATCAGGGTGTACAAGAACGGGCTGTCCGCACAGGACCTCCTTCAGGGCCCGGAAGGAGTCCTCGGCCTGCGGAGTCCAGCGCACCATGACGGACTTCTTGCCTTTGAGAAGGTCCATCAAGGGGGCTGATAGTCCCGCAAAA
The DNA here is from genome assembly GCF_048569485.1 of Anomaloglossus baeobatrachus. Taxonomy (NCBI): domain Eukaryota; kingdom Metazoa; phylum Chordata; class Amphibia; order Anura; family Aromobatidae; genus Anomaloglossus; species Anomaloglossus baeobatrachus. The sequence continues at coordinate 111,650,174 of NC_134361.1, read as the reverse complement.
TCCTTTACAAACCTCCTGTAGTACCCCACGATACCCAGGAAGGCCCTAACCTGCTTCGTGGTCAGGGGTCTAGGCCACTTCTGGATCGCCTCAACCTTGTTAATTTGGGGCTTAATCACTCCTTGGCCTATCACGTAGCCCAAGTAGCGGGCTTCCGTGAGTCCCAATGCACATTTCTTGGGATTGGCTGTCAATCCGGCTGTTCGAAGCGCGTCCACCACCGCTTGTACCTGTTCCAAGTGGGTCTGCCAATCGGAGCTGTAAATAATGATGTCATCCAGGTACGCTGATGCATACGCCTGGTGGGGTTCCAGCACTAAGTCCATCAACCTCTGGAACGTGGCCGGAGCGCCATGTAACCCAAAAGGCAAGACAACATAGTGGAAGAGACCCTCCGGCGTAACAAAAGCGGTTTTCTCCTTGGCGGACTCCGTCAGTGGCACCTGCCAGTACCCCTTGGTCAGGTCGAGCGTGGTAAAATATCGCGCCTGTCCCAGCCTATCAATCAGCTCATCCACCCGGGGCATGGGGTAGAGATCGAACTTGGATATTTCGTTCAATCTCCTAAAGTCATTGCAGAACCTTAAGGAGCCATCGGGTTTTGGTATTAGGACAATCGGACTAGCCCATTCACTCCGGGATTTTTCGATGACCCCCAGGCGTAACATTGTCTTTACTTCCTCCGATATGGCTTGTCGTCGAGCCTCCGGTACCCGGTATGACTTCAGGCGTACCCTCAGGTGGGGCTCGGTGACAATATCATGTCGTATCAGACTGGTCCTACCGGGCAGCTCGGAGAAGACATCGGGGTTCTGCTGAACCAACCGTCTGGCCTCTCGCCTCTGTGTCTTGGTGAGGGCTTCTCCAATCCTTACTTCCGGTTCGTCCTCTCCGGAGGTCGCTGGAGCCGGATGTGAACGACCCGAAGAGGAGGGAGGTGGGGAAAAAACAGCCATCAGGCTTTCCCGTTCCTGACAAGGTTTTAATAGGTTGACATGGTATATTTGTTCAGGTTTCCGCCTACCGGGCTGCAATACTTTATAGTTAACCACCCCTACTCTTTCCTTTATCTCGTAGGGGCCTTGCCACTGAGCCAGGAATTTACTCTCCGCCGTGGGGATTAATACCAACACCCGATCCCCGGGTTTAAAGGTCCGCACGGTGGCTTGTCTATTGTAGCGGCCGCTTTGCGCGGCCTGAGCCTCCTGTAAATGCTCCTTCACAATTGGCATGACCGCGCTTATGCGGTTCTGCATACCCAAAATGTGTTCAATCACACTTTTATGGGGGGTGGGCTCTTGCTCCCATGTTTCCTTTGCCAGGTCCAACAATCCCCGGGGATGTCGCCCGTATAACAATTCAAAAGGCGAAAACCCCGTGGATGCCTGTGGCACCTCTCGTATGGCAAACATCAAATAGGGAAGCATCATATCCCAGTCTTTCCCGTCTTTTGAAATCACCCTTTTGAGCATGGTTTTCAGGGTTTTATTGAAACGCTCGACTAAACCGTCCGTTTGAGGATGATACACAGACGTACGCAACTGCTTGATCTGGAGTAGCCGGCATAGCTCTTTGGTCACTTTAGACATGAATGGGGTCCCCTGATCCGTAAGGATCTCCTTGGGCAACCCCACCCGGCAGAACACAGCAAACAACTCCCGAGCTATAAGCTTTGCTGCAGTATGTCTGAGAGGTATCACCTCGGGATACCGGGTGGCATAGTCAACGATCACTAGGATGTGTTGGTGCCCTCGAGCGGACTTTACGAGGGGCCCCACCAGATCCATCCCTATCCGTTCAAAAGGGACTTCTATAATGGGTAACGATACCAACGGACTGCGAAAATGGGTCAGGGGTGCGGTAAGCTGACACTCCGGGCAGGTTTCGCAGAACCGTTTTACCTCCCCAAAGACCCCGGGCCAATAGAACCTTTGCAATATTCGCTCCTGCGTTTTCTTGACCCCTAGGTGGCCACTCATCAGGTGTTTATGAGCCAAGTCGAGGACCCGCCGGCGATGCGGCTGGGGCACCACCAACTGTTCTACCCCCACGCCCCGTATTTCATCTACCCGGTAGAGTAAATCTTGCTTAAGAGCAAAATGGGGGTACCTTACCTGGGCACCGGGCAGCTGTGCCACCCCGTCAACTACTGTCACCCGACTCCGGGCATGGATTAACGTAGGGTCCTGGAGTTGGGCTGTCCCAAACGTATCCGGGGACGCCTCCAACTCCGGGATGGGCTCGACCATCTCAGTCTCTCCTGCCAATACCTCTAGGGGTGACCTATCGGGTTCACACTCTGTCCCTATCATGGGGACCCCTACGGCAGGCGTCCCGGATTCAGGATTGTAGGGCTCAGGTCCCGGACTGACCAATATCTGAGGGGACTTAGGGGGTCCCCTCCATAAAGTCCAAAAATAGGGCAGATCCCTTCTTAGGATCACGTCATAAGGAAGAGTGTTAAGAAGTCCCACCTCATGTTGCACCTGACCGCAAGGTGCTGTGATGGTGACAATCCCCGTGGGATAGTCTCGGCGGTCCCCATGTATGCAAACCACCCCCACGGTACGTCCTGTGGCCTTTACTTTAGCCCTCAAGGTGGATCGCACAAGGGTCACTAAGCTTCCGGAATCCAACAAGCCTGTAACCGAACATCCATTCACCTGTATTTGGCACAAGTGGGGCTCAGTCTCTGGGGAGACCAGGTCAGCGGTACACACCACCTGAGCATACATTGAACCCCGCCGGGTAACCCCACAATCCATGGGCTCCGTGGTGAGTGGACACTGGGCTTCCATATGTCCCACCCGCTGGCACCGCCAACATCTAATGGGGACGGAAACCCCCTTGACGGGTTGTCGTTTAGGGTACAGAACCTTCCGGACCTCAGGAATGGCGGCCGCGGCCTCAGACGGGACGGTAGGGGACTCCTGCACCGTTGTCAGCGGTGGGTCCTTGGCCCTAGGCTTGGAGGGGCCGGACCGACGGGCGGTACGCAAAGTCTCAGTGTCCCGTATCAAGTCCTGCGTAGCCACATGCCGCTCTACCAGGGACACTAATTGGTCCAGTGTACTCGGGTCGCCCTGTCCTACCCACCGTTGAACGGTGACAAAACGATCCACTACTACCCTTTCCACCATTTGCGCCGGGCTCAGAGTGTCAGGCTGCAACCACTTTTTTACAAGATGCAACAAGTCATAGGCCTGGGAGCGTACGGGTTTGGCTTCCTCATAGAACCACTGATTTACCCGCTGAGCCCGTACATAGGTATTCACCCCCAACCGAGCCAGTATTTCGGCTTTCAGGGTCACATAGTCAATGGCGTCCTCGGTACAGAGGTCCAGGTACGCTTTTTGGGGTTCCCCCGTCAGATAGGGCGACAATACCTCAGCCCACTGGGGGGTCGGCAGCTTTTCCCGCTCGGCCACCCGCTCAAACACCGCCAGGAACGCTTCCACATCATCCCCCGGGGTCATCTTTTGCAACGCTTGTCTCACCGCTTTCCGGACGCTGCAGTCGTCACCCGGTCCCGGGGTTGTTGCTGCCGGTCCGGCACGGATCGACTTGGCCAGGAGAATCATCTGTTCTTGATGTCTTTGTTCCTGCAATTGCAAGGCTTGCTGCTGACGTGTATTGGCCTGAACCAGCTGTTCTTGGTGCCTTTTGTCCTGCATTTGCAAGGATTGCTGCTGACGTTCCAACGCCCGGAGCAGGTGTGCATTGGTCTGTTGCTGCTGTTCATTAGCCTGTTGTTGCTGTGCATTAGCCTGAGCCAGCTGCTTTAGTATGTCCTCCATGGCGTCACCGGGTTTTGGCTGTAGTATAGCCGCTCGAATCCAGGACATGTGCTACCGGGTCACCAGGGATGGATGCTACACCTCACCGGGCTGGCATGCCCGCCGATTCTCCACCATATGTGAGGTAGCGTGGTCGGCTGCGCAGCAGAAGACACGGGATCCAGGCATTAAGGTTCACAGCACACGGTTTAATGTCCAAACAAAAGTCCACAACAATATACATGTGCTTCTCCAGCAGAGAACTCAAGGAGTTGTGTTCACTCCCTCATACCCGGCACACCTGCCCTTGTTCCTGTTTCCATTTAACCCTTCCTTCAGCCTGTAGGGAAACAGCATTAACCCTGGAGTGGATCTACTTTCTATCATGGAGTGAGCACAACCGGGGCGAGACATACCGGCCGTCATAGATAACCCCGGTCACAGTCTCACAATATAGATATATATATATATATATATATATATATATATATATATATATATATATATATATATAATCTATCCACACACACATACACAGCTTTATATATTAGATATACACATATGGCTGACGATTCTGTCTGGGGTTCGTCATTTTAATGACCCAAAAAATGGTGCATGCAGCTTTTTTCGTTCAGTCAAAATGACGACTAGCGGTTAATGTTTGATTGGTAAGGACTGTTTGCAGAATTGGAGAGTTTCCAAGAGTGATGGTGGGATTGTGGAAGGTTGGAGGTCAGAATGCTAAGGAGGATCTCAGCTCCCCCGGTAAAGGCATCACCTGGGTCCTCTCTCTGGGGGACGGTGCAGGGAGGGCAGCTCCATGTTCAAAGAGGCAAAGTCCGGCAGTAGAACAAAAGTTGTTTCCAGCATCATGGCCAAGAAAAAAGGTTAAAAACCAATTTTATTCCATAACTTGTGCAAATACAACAGGATATGTCTAAGACTAAGAACCTCTGTTAGGTGTGAAACGCATAGACATTGTTTTATACTTCGTGGACGTCCATCCAACCTAGTGTTGGTTTTAACCTTATGGAATAAAATTGGTTTTTAACCTTTTCTTGGATGTGATGCTGGAAACAACTTTTTTCTATTGCCGAAGGTTCGAGGGGTAGAGGTGGAGCTGTGGTGGAGTCTGAAGGGGGCCCGGAAATTTTGTCAGTATCGGGCCCGGAAATTCCTGGTGGCAGCCCCGGCTGGAGGGGCCCGGGGTGGCTGCCCGCAGTGAGTGTGTTTTCACTTTCATGTATCATGCCCCCGGGCCGTCACCAAGCAGCTGATTACCGCTGCCGGAGGCGGCACTGTTTGTATAGCTGCAGACAGGCCAACGCAGAGATTCAAACTCGCCCACACTGCACACTGTGCGCGGCCTGTGCTGAAGATGAGGGAGTGGCCAGGCAGCAGAGATGCCAGGAGGAGAACAGCCAATCAGGAGAGGGGGCAGAGCCGGGAAAATGAAATGATGAAAAGGAAAAGAGTGCAGGAGTGAAGAAGGAGTAGAGACCACAAAAAGAGAGAAAAGCAAACAGAGAGCAGAAAAACAGTGAGAAGAGGAAAACAGAAGGAATAGAAAGAAAAAGCAGAGGACAGGAGGAGCAGCCAGGAAGACTCACAGGAAGTGCAGCAGAGAGGCCTGAGCCACTATCATCATCTCTCACAGCACAGGAGCTGGTGAGTATTGTAATGTACAAACCTCTGCCTGTAATACTACAGAAAAACTGCCCTGTGCTGTGCCATCACTCTGTGTGTGTGTGTGTGTGTGTTGCCCCTGTGCCAATACTGTGTGTGTGTGTTACATCACCGCCGGAGTCTGCTCCAGCGACTTCTGCTCCGATCGCCAGGCGACGCCGTGTTCCTGCCGTGGATGGTACTGGTGATGGGAGAGAAGTTGATGCCAGCGGCACCAGTGGGCGCAGGCTCCGATCATCCACTGGGCTGGGTTAGCTTGGGATCTGCAGTACCGCTGGCTGACTGTGGGTGGCATGTGTCTTCCAGCTGAAGTTGCCAGCGTTCAGCTACAGCCAATGGGAATACAACACACCCTTCTTATTTCCCCTCCTGTCACATGATTACTGCCAGATATAGTTCTGATTTTCCTGGCTCCTGTTACGTCCTATTCTGTTGGTGATTCCTGTGTTGACTTCTGCGTGTTTTTGACTACCCTTCTGCCTACTGTTTTTGTACCTTGCTGCCCGACCCGGATCTGACCTCTGCTACGTTTGCTGACTACGTCACTGCCTGCCGATTCTGTCCCTGTTCCGCAATTCCTGGTTTGACCCTGCCTGACTACTACTCTCATCGGACTGCAGCCTTCCACAGGTAGTGATCTCCAGGGTCCTGTGTAATTCCAAATCCCTGTATAGGGGTTAAAGGGTTTCAGGGTTCTGGGGGTCCTACTTGGTGAGTGGCTTCACTCTAGCCTCCCCTTTACAGCCCATCTGAGTCTGTGGATCCAGGCAGGCGTTACAGTGTGTTGCCCCTGTGCTGTGCCATCACTGTGTGTGTGTGTTGCCCCTTTGCTGTGCCATCAGTGTGTGTGTGTGTGTGTGTGTGTGTGTATTATCCCTGTACTTTGCAGAGTTTTAATATAGATCCTGAGGCTATAAAGAGTCATAATCCTTACCATTAAATGGGGAAGACAGAAGTGAAAATTTATATTGTGTGTAGTGAGGGGCACGAAGAAGGACATCCCAACTTTAGGCCAAGTTCACATATTGCAGATTTTTTAGGGATTTCCGGTGTGATTGCTCAGTAACAGGACGGTGGTTATATTCAGACTCTATGTGGTGATATTTGGTCATGGTGTGACGGCATTATTTTGCAATGTAATAATACATTGCAAACCTTTATATGGTGGGTGTTGTTCAGTAACACTATGTAGTAGTATGTGTTATTTCTGACTATAAGCCGCCCCCAATAATGCATGCCGGCCCCCAATAACATGTATCATGATTATTATGATAATTTTTTTTGTTTGTTTGTTTTTTATCGGTGGGGGGGCCCCATTCAGACTTTTGCTATGGGGCCCCATGATTTCTATGTACGCCCCTGCCTGGGACTGCCCTTGTCGGCTACCTACCAGCGTGGTAGCCTAGCTGCACCTCCAGTGGCTTTAGTGAAGACTCGGTAGCCATTCAGATTTGCTCCTCCAGGTCAGTACTCAGTGCCTTTGGTCCAGTGGAACAACTTACCTGCTGCTTGCCCTGCGAGCATGACATATATGATGTTTTGATTGCTTGTTATTACATTTTTTTTCTGTTGCTGCAAAGGCCTAAAAAACGGTAATCTTGTCGTTTTGATTTTTTTCTGATGACACGGTTTACTGTTTGGATTAATTTATGTTTTGATAGATTGGACTTTTATATAAACACAGTAATATCAAATATGTATATTTTTTAATTTTATTTCTTTTTTTTTAATGTGGTAAAGGGTGATGTGAACTTTTATTTTTAAAACCTTTTTCAACTTTGTACTGTACTTTGAACCTGCAAGAGTCTGACCACTTGTTCTATATACAGCAATGCTGTTTACAGAAGAAATCACAGTCTCCTATGAATGCCGGCCACTGGCTGGTTATCACAAGAGTACTATGGTGACAGACACGGGGGTTATCCACTGACCAATGGCTGTCATGACATTTATTTTATTTATTTTACTCACTTATATAGCACTATTAATTCCACAGCACTATTAATTCCACAGCACAGCGTTTTACAGATGTGATTGTACCGTTCCGGGGCTCGGCCGGCTGCCGAGTCGCTCGGATCCGTGCTCGGTGGGTGGCTCGAGCTCCTTACGGACCCGGGGGTCACATCGTTCTGAAAGGGGGTTGGAGCTACATGTAGGAACTTCGGTGGGGAGGTCCACGGCCGGAGCCACGGTTGTTTGTACGGGATTTGAGTTTGTGATGCCACCCATGGATTGTGGTGAATAGATGGACACCACAGCTGCCGTTGACTAGGCTCCCGGGGACGTTGTTGCGCAGCTTGGTGTTGACCTAATGGTTGGGCTGTTGTCTTCAGTCGGGTCTTAGGTTGGATAGGTCCTTAAGTCCAGTCCTCAATCAGTTGACTTGACTCAGCCCGGTTGTTTCTGGGCCTCGTACTGGGTCTGAGTACCCCTCCTGGTGCTCCGGTTTCCAATCGGTTCCCCGGTTCGGTACCGGCGGGCAACCGCCCGTCCCCGGTCCCTACGATTCCACCGGCTGTAATCCCAGCTCCTGCTTGCGGCCACCACCGTCTGCCTCCTTGCCAGAGGTGACTGGGCTCCAACCCAGACACCTGGTGTAGACGATGGCAGGCCTGGACACAGGCCTGTCCTTGAACTCCACTCCACTCCACTGTCAAGACTAATCTCTTCTCGACTACTGTTTTTCCCACCTCCAGGTCTGTGAACTCCTCGGTGGGCGGAGCCAACCGCCTGGGTCCGCCCCCTAGTGTGAACATCAAACCCAGAGGGAGGTGACAAGGGTTTTGTAGTTTGGCTGCTGTCACCTTACTAAGGGGGGGGAGGGAATGTGTGTATGGGACTACCCGTGACAACCTGGCTAGTCCAGGGCGTCACATGATCATCTCATCAGTATCCCACGGCTGCACGCCAATGAGGACTCACAACAGCATGCCCCCCTTCCAGCATGCATTAAGTGCCGCTATCTGAGATTAACAACAAGTGTCGCTCCACCCATGGCTGTTAGAGGCAGATGAAGGCTGAGTAATTCAGCCTTTATCTGCAGGGAAAGATTCAGGATCAGTGTATGAGCTCACATCAAAGGCAGGGAAATGACTCATGACGTGCATAGCAGGGTTAATGCAGCAGTCAGATGTTAGCCGGCAAAAGATAGGCTGTCTCAACTGCTTCATGACTGTCCCTCAAGTTAAAATTTGCCAACCTGCTCCTAATCTTATCCATAATGCAGGTTTGTAATACATTGTGTAGCCACATCCACCCCATGTCTTACCATTGGTTTCTTAGTTCTCTTTCCATACAAAGACCAGTCAGAACCGAATTCCAGCAGTGGCCTAGTGGTTGCAAGTACAAAGGCGCTTCTGAACAAACGTAACAAGTGTCTATTAGATGGCTCCAATTGTGCCACTTTTATTAAGACGCCTTCAAGTGTTAACAAATTGGCGCAAATCGCTCCATCTTGGCACAATATGCATAAAGTAGGGATTGCCACTTAATAAATGTTGTCTGTTTCCTCTGAATAGTGACCATTGCTGAGTTCGGCCTCCCTCCTGGTTGCCTCCGGGGCCACCTCTCTGCTTGTTGAACCTCTTTAGTCATTTTTTTACTCTTATACAAGGTCCTGTGTCTCCTGTATTCTGCTGCTCTATGTCTCGGTCTTCATTCTTCTTTCAGGTAGTACGTAGTGCACAATGTTAGTGCCCCAATCACAGAGACTGAATCCCATAATAATTGTAGTGTAATTAGGGACAGGAGTTGAATTTATAACATCTATTCTCTGTAGTGACTCCTCTATACTGCCCGATTCTAGTTGTGATATATTCAGGGTAGTAGTGATCATTCCCAGCATTATCACTGTGTGAGGAGAAAATCAGACAAAAAAACCACACAACACGATATATATCTAAATTTATGTTTGTTTTTTATTAGAAGATCAATAAGCAGCATTGTATTGAAAGTATACTGGCCCTTTGAGAAATTACACAATGGTCACAGTGCCTCTCAGGTGAGCCCCCGTGTGGACTACAGAACCAGCTGCAGTCATTGGGGAGCAGCTGAGAGGCACTGGACCCAAAGATCCAGAGGAAGGCGAAGAAACCCCCCGGAGAGTTCTGCCTCAGGGGGGAAAAAAATTCCTTCCTGACCCCAGTTCTGGCGATCGGATATTTCCCTGGATCACGTCAGTCCTGCTGCAAATTGCAGTATATTTATATGTAATTATTAGTGATGGGCGGATAGTAAAATATTCGGGTTTGGATTGTTGGATCGAATACCCAGTACTATTCCAGTATTCATCACGAATAACTGACCTAATGCAAGTCAATGGGGAACTCGAGTGTTATTCTAAGGACATCTTCAAAAAAAATGCTCGGGTTCCACATTGACTTACATTAGGTTAGTTATTCTTCAGTAATACTGAAATAGTACTCGGCATTCAGTACAACTAATCCAAACCCGAATATCTATTAACCCATCACTAGTAATTATAAGCTATGGAGCGCTAATCTTACAAAGAAAAATATACACACATCCTGCTCCTAGGAGCTTACAATCTAATATACAATATGACATATGCACACAAACATATGCACACTCAACTTGATGCTCACACACATACAGACACATATGCCCACAAACACACACATACACACTCACCTCAAGACACACATACACAAACACACACCCCTTCAGTGCTGCAGTGCTGCGGAAAGAAACGATCACCCCTTAATTGCTGGGACTCCACACAAACCTTCACAAATAAATCCTTTCATTACCTGGACGCCATACAAACCCTCACACACCCCTTTAGTAGTGGGGTCAATAGACACTGACACACTGTCCCTTTATTGCTGGGGCCACACAAACAACCTTTCATTCTTGGAACACACACCTTCAGTGCTGCAGTTCTGGGAAGCGATCATACATACACACAAACACACACATACACACACACACATACATACATACACACATACACACACACACACACACACACACACACACACATACATACACACGCACACACACACACACTTACACACGCACACACACATACATACCTTCTAGGTCTGAACCTGAAAATTCTTCTCGCTTGATAATTGTAGGTCCTATGACAGCCTTGTGGAAGGGTCATTAAGAAATAAAACATGCAGAGATAGTTATTGCTTGGAACAATCATGGTGATGAGTCCATACAGTGCACACTGCTGATCTCTTCCTTGTCCTGCTGTGCTGTTTGTGCTGTGCAGCGAGTCCTTCTTCACCCCTCTCCGATGTTGCCCGATCCTCCAGTATTCAGTGAAGAGCTACCTACCTGGACCAGTCGTCTTCAAGCTGTGACACAAGATGGTTCTGGATTAGAGCTTTGTACATTCTATAGCATTTGTGATGTCATGTGAGGTCTATGATATCAAGTGCACTGTGATGTCATGTGCTTTGCGATGTCATCATACCTGGAAGCAAATCAAATTCATGTTAAAACAATAACTTTATTTAATTAAAACCACACACAATTGAATACTGCACAATAAAAATTTGCTACAACGTTAGTCATAAATCAATGTATACCTCAGAGGGGGAGGGGCCCAGGATGGATTCCCTAGACTTCCCCTACCTGGCCGCAGAGGTTGGTACTATGCAGAGATTGTTCGCCCCACCTTCTGATAGACGATTGATTGGCTGTCTCGAGCATGGCCCCGCCCATAGAGGCCAGCATACTATTCAGGCCTCGGATTGAAATGAGCCCTGACTGCCTAGCGTGCGTTCCAGCTACTTGTAGGGAGTTTTCTTCCTGGGGACACCGTATGTTTACAGGTATAAAAAAGCTGCCTTTGAATACAACATGGTCTATCTGGCTATATGAGCCTCAGGTTCAATTTGGGATGCCCCTGATGAAACCCCTGGCATTTGGAAAGGGAGGAGAAACGCGTCAGGCGTGAGGCTACTCAAGCTAAGTTATTGTGTCATTTGGCACATCTTTTATGCTGTGCAATATTATTTGCCATTGGGTATATTGTGCTTTTTGCTATTGAGCGCTATTTATCATTTGGCAAATATGATACTATTAGCATAATGATCTGTTACTGGGCATGCCACTAATACATCTCATGTTATTCCATATGACATTGCTAATACAGGCAGGGTCGGACTGGGGTGCCAGGGGCCTACCAGGGAAATTACCTCTAGGAGCCCACACTGTAGCTACCATAAACGGTTTTATTACTTGTTCATTTTCGGCTTCTCTCAGTATAACTTGCGCCTTTTAGCAAACTACGGTGTGCAAAAAAGAACTGTATTGTGCACTGCAGATATCACAGGATTTCTTGTAGCATCTTATTTATTGTCGTTAATTATGGAATCTATTATTTACAATCAGTCGCAGTTTTTCTTACACACGGACATTCCTTGTCTTAGGAAAACCACTGAGTCCATCAGGAAAACAATATTCAAAGAGAAGCAGAATGTTATCCAGCATCTTCAAATGGAAAAGTTTACTAAAATTAATCCCCCTATGCCACCATCTATCCACCATATAGGGTCTGTCCCCACTGACTTGGGAAATCCCCTATAGAGTCAGTATGTGGTGGTGTGAAACATTACCACTCCAATACACTTTTCCATTTGGAGACTCCGGTGAATATTTGCTTCACTTTAGTCTGACATTTATCTATTTTTTCTGTCTTTGTTATCATAGTGGTATCTGTAGCGCCCCTGAGACCCTCAGGGCACTACAGGGAACTGCATCCTCTTGGGGATGCAGGACCTACTCCCTGGGACTTGGAATACCAGTGCCGATTCCACCAAAACACGACCAAAATCCTAGTTCTCTACTGCACACAGGGCATAGAGGGTTAACCATGAAAGGGGATGGTCGCCATGGGAACGAGTCCCTCAGTATAGCCAGCCTGGTGGGAGGGGTCAGCAGTCAGTCAGTCGGTAGTCGGTAGTGAGTTGAGTGGCACACAGAAGAGGTGTGCAGACGTGCCTGAGCTGGGTTTGTGTAACGGTGATCCGGGGGCACAGGAGAGAGGTCGCCAGGATGGGTACCGGAGATACCGCTGGGACCAGAGCACGCACGGGGCACGGGGCACGGGGCACAGGGCCCTAGGTCAAGCGTCAGTTTCATACGGTTTGATAAATACCTTCCCAGTGAGGACACCTTCACGGACTTCACCGAACCAAATAATCCGGGGGCATCAGCAGTAAACTAGGATCGGGGTTTGGACATTTACCTCCCTGCAGGGTCTGCACTGCCCTCCATATGGAGAAGGAGACTGTACCCCAAAAGGGACGTCTGGGCTCACAAACGCTCCATGCTACGGGGACCCAATCAACTGAGAGTGCCGGGGACCGTGCAACCTAGGTCATTACATTGGCACTGATACTCCAAGGGACCTGAACCAGTGGTTCAAACGTCAGAGTGAGTAGAGACTGTTAAAGACAACCTGGTGAGGTCTCCGTTATTACCCTGCAACATCTCCCAGGCACAGCTCTACCTACAGAGGATCTAACGCCATTGCTGCATACACCACCAGCCCATCAGATGCATCCAACTACTCCACAGCGTGGCTGGCCAGTAAAGGTCTAAAAGATGAAAAAATAATGACATGGCCTCCTTGTTCACCTGATCTGAACCCCATAGAGAACCTGTGGTCCCTCATAAAATGTAAGATCTACGGGGAGGGAAAACAGTACACCTCTCGGAGCAGTGTCTGGGAGGCTGTGGTGGCTGCTGCGCGCAATGTTGATCGTAAACAGATCAAGCAACTGACAGAATCTATGGATGGTAGGCTGTTGAGTGTCATCATAAAGAAAGGTGGCTATATTGGTCACTAATTTTTTGGGGTTTTGTTTTTGCATGTCAGAAATGTTTATTTCTAAATTTTGTGCAGTTATATTGGTTTACCTGGTGAAAATAAACAAGTGAGATGGGAATATATTTGATTTTTATTAAGTTGCCTAATAATTCTGCACAGTAATAGTTACCTGCACAAACAGATATCCTCCTAAGATCTTCGTTCCGAATAGCATGTGCAATGCAAGTTACATAGTTTTATAGTTACATAGTTACATAGTTACATAGTTACTTAGGTTGAAAAAAGACCTAGGTCCATCTAGTTCAACCTTCCTCCACCAGTTCTACATTTAGTCACTAAGTCATTTATAACCAACAATGTTGTGTGTACTGAGGAAATCATCCAGCCCTTTTTTAAAAGCTGTTATAGTATCTGCCATTACTACCTCTTGTGGTAGGGCATTCCACAGTCTGACTGCTCTAACTGTAAAGAACCCTTTCCTATTTAGGTGTCGGAATCGCTTTTCTTCCACTCGCAGTGAGTGCCCCCTGGTCCTTAGTATTGTTTTCGGAAGAAATAAGTCATGTGCCAGTCCTTTATATTGACCACACATGTATTTATACATATAAATGAGATCTCCTCTGAGACGTCTTTTTTCTAAGCTAAACATATCTAACTTTTTCAACCTGCCATCATATGGGAGGCCTTCCATTCCTTGTAATAGTCTAGTTGCCTGCCTTTGAACTGACTCTAACTTCTGAATGTCCTTTTTAAAATGTGGAGCCCAAAACTGGATCCCGTATTCCAGATGTGGCCTTACAAGTGATTTATAGAGGGGTAACAATACGTTGGGATCACGGGATCTAATCTCTCTTTTTATACACCCTAAAATCTTGTTTGCTTTAGCAGCTGCTGCTTGACATTGAGTGCTGCTGCTCAGCTTATTTGTAATGAGAATACCCAAGTCCTTCTCCTGTTCTGTAGTCCCGAGTTTACTTCCATTTAATGTATATGCAGCTATAGGATTACTCCGTCCTAGGTGCATTACTTTACATTTATCAACATTAAATCTCATTTGCCAAGTATCTGCCCATTCTGACATCTTATCCAGATCTTTTTGTAATATTGTACTATCCAGGTCAGTTTTTAATATCCTACATAGTTTGGTGTCATCGGCAAAGACTGACACTGTACTATCAATCCCATCCACAAGGTCATTAATAAAGAGAGTAAAAAGAATTGGTCCTAGCACAGATCCCTGCGGCACCCCACTGCTGACTATAGCCCATTTAGAGAATGTACCATTTATGACTACTCTTTTTGTTTCCTATCTTTTAGCCAATTCCTTACCCAGTTGCATATTGTGTCCCCTAGTCCTTGCTTCTGGAGCTTTAGTATAAGGCTATTATGTGGTACAGTATCAAATGCCTTTGCAAAGTCCAAATAAATCACATCAGCTGCATTACCAATATCCAGGTTTGAACTTACCCCCTCATAGAACCCCAACAGGTTGGTTAGAAACGACTTATCTTTCATGAATCCATGCTGTTTGTCAGTTATCATATTATTTTCTGCAATATATTTTTGCATGTCATCCCTTAAAATGCCCTCAAAAACTTTGCATACTACTGATGTCAGGCTTACTGGACGGTAGTTGCCTGGATCTACCCTCTTACCTTTCTTAAATATCGGTACCACATCAGCAATCCTCCAATCCTGAGGCACCAACCCTGTTACAAGTGAGTCTAAAAAGATGAGATACAGTGGTCTGTCGATTACGGAGCTCAATTCCCTCAATATTCGTGGATGAATGCCATCTGGCCCTGGGGATTTGTCAATGTTTAATTTACTCAGACGTAGGCGTACTTCATCTTGTGTTAAATTAATTATATCGGGTGGTGGACTTTGATTTTTCACTTGTTGAATGATCCCTGGTACAGTCAGTTCCTTGGTGAATACAGATGAGAAATGCCTATTTAATATCTCAGTCTTTTGTTTGTCCTCTATAACTAACTTGTTATTATATTTTAAGGGTCCGATACTATCCTTTGTTTTCCTTTTGGCATTAATGTATTTATAAAAGATTTTGGGATTTATTTTAATGTCATTGGCGATTTTTGTTTCAGTAGCTAGTTTTGCTTGTTTGATTTCTTTTTTGCATTGCCTATTGATATCTTTATACTCCTGCAATGCTATTTCTGTATTCTCAGCCTTTAAGATTTTAAACGCCCTTTGTTTTTGTTTTATTATACTTTGTACAGTCTGATTTATCCATAGTGGTTTCTTTTTATTCCTGGACATTTTATTACCAGAGGGTATACGTTTTTTACAGGACTCTAGCAGTATATCCTTAAACTTACCCCATTTATGTTCGGTATCCCCAGTTACCATGACTCTGTCCCAATCTACACATTTAAGCTCTTCCCTTAATTTGTTGAAATCAGCTTTCCTAAAATTCCAGGTTTTAGCATTCCCCCTTTGAAATGTTCTATTGAATATTATGTCGAAGCTTACCATATTATGATCGCTGGTGCCCAAGTGCTCCCGGACCTGTAGATCTGAAATTGTATCCGGTCTATTTGACAGGACCAGATCTAGCAAATTATTTCCCCTGGTCGGTTCACCTACCATCTGAGAGAGGAAATGGTCTTGAATGGTAGATAAGAACTTACAGCTTTTAGCAGAACCAGAAGATTCTATGTCCCACTGTATGTCTGGATAGTTGAAATCCCCCATAATAAGAACCCGATTATTATTATTAGCTGTCTTTTCAATTTGTTCCAGCATTTCACCCTCTATTTGTTCAGGTATGTTAGGAGGCTTATAGCAAACTCCAATTAGCATTTTTCCATTATTCCCCTCCCCATGTACATTTACCCATACTGACTCTACATTGTTGCTGTTCCCCTCAATGTCATCATACAACACAGGTTTTAGGTTAGATTTGATAAATATACACACCCCACCACCTTTTTTGTCTTTCCTGTCCTTCCTAAATGTAGTATAACCCTGTATGTTTGTCACCCAGTCATGGCTTTCATCCAGCCAGGTTTCCGTAATGCCCACCACATCATAATCCATGGTTGACATAAGAGTCTCCAATTCATTCATTTTGTTTGCAAGACTTCTTGCATTTGCCAGTAGACATTTAATCCTATTAACACCTTTATTACTCCTAGCCTCCCTACATTCCTTGTATGTCCCATCCCCCCCTAATCCTTCATTGACCCCTACCGTCTCCCTGTCTCTATCTGCTCTATCTATCCCCTTATTTGCTCCACTACCCTCCCTCCCCCCCGATCCTAGTTTAAAAGCTCCTCCATCCGTGTGACCATTTTCTCCCCCAGCACAGCTGCACCTTCCCCATTGAGGGGAAAAACTAACAATGTAACGAGTAACCTGAATGCTGTACATTTCGTGGGGGTAGCAAATACTGCGGAATTCGGGTTACTCATTACATTGCGAGTTTTTCCCCATTGACTTGCATTGCACATGCTATTTGGAATGAATATGCGAGTATTAGACAGTACTCGTTATGACTGTAGCGAGTGCGATTAGTTAGGTACTCGATCAACTCTACTTACAGCAAATGAAAACCCAAAAATCATTATCTCAGAAAATTAGAATAATTACCACAAAATACCTGCAAAGGCTTCCTAGGTGTTTAAAATGCCCTCTTAAGGGGGCTTTACACGCTACGATATTGCTAATGTGAAGTTGTTGGGGGGTCACGGAATTTGTGACGCACATCCGGCCGCATTAGCGATGCCGTTGCGTGTGACACCTATGAGCAATTTTGCATCGTCGCAAAAAAACGTGCAAAATCGCTCATCGGTGACATGGGGGTCCATTCTCAAATATCGTTACTGCAGCAGTAACGAAGTTGTTCTTCGTTCCTGCGGCAGCACACATCGCTCCGTGTGACACCGCAGGAACGAGGAAGCTCTCCTTACCTGCCTCCCGGCCGCAATGCGAAGGAAGGAGGTGGGCGGGATGTTATGTCCCGCTCATCTCCGCCCCTCCGCTTCTATTGGGCGGTGGTTCAGTGACGCTGCTGTGACATCGCTGTGACGCTGAACGAACCGCCCCCTTAGAAAGGAGGCAGTTCGCTGGTCACAGCGACGTCGCCGGGCAGGTAAGTATGTGTGACAGGTCTGGGCGATGTTGTGCAGCACGGGCAGCGATTTGCCCGTGTCGCACAACAGATGGGGGCGGGTACCCACGCTAGCGATATCGGTACCCATATCGCAGCGTGTAAAGCGGCCTTTAGTCTGGTTCAGTAGGCTACACAATCACGGGGAAGACTGCTGACTTGACAGATGTCCAGAAGGCAGTCATTGACATACCCCACGAGAAGTTAAAGGCTACTTTCACACTTGCGTTTTTTTCCTTCAGTCGCAATCCGCCGTTTTGGAAAACAGCGGAATCCGTTAACAGATTCCGCTGCTTCCCATAGACTTGTATGGACGACGGATTGCGACTGATGGACCTGCGTTGATTCCGCCGGTTTTTGAGCAGCGGAATCCTTAGGATTTCGCTGCGCATGCTCTCTCTGGTTCCCTGCAAACGTAACCAGGGTACACATAGGGTTATTAAGCAAAGCGCTTTGCTTAGTTACCCGATATTTACCCTGGCTACGTGTGCAAGGAGCCAGCGCTAAGCGGTGTACGCTGGTAACCAAGGTAAATATCGGATAACCAAGCAAAGTGCTTTGCTTAGTTACCCGATACCCTCGCTACGTGTGCAGGGAGCCCGGAACTTCCCCGCTTAGCTCCGCCCCCTCCCGCACTCCACTCTGCATGTACACACGCACGCACACAGACACACAGACGCACACACACTCACCTGTCCCCAGCCATGCAGTCCCCGGTACTGACGTCCTCAGCGTCATGGCCCTGCTCGGCTCCACACACCCCACACTCTGCCCCCCTGCACACATTCTCGGCGCCCGAGCGATCAGGTGATCACCCGGCGGCCGGCTGCTGTGAGCTATCAGCTGATCACCTAGCATCCGGCTGCTGTGAACGATCAGCTGATCACCCGGTGGCCGGCTGCTGTGAGCGATCAGCTGAGCACCTGGCAGCTGGCTGCTGTGAACGATCAGCTGATCACCCGGCGGCCAGCTGCTCTGAATGATCAGCTGATCACCCGGTGGCCGGCTGCTGTGAGCGATCAGCTGATCACCTGGCAGCCGGGTGATCAGCTGATCGTTCTCAATAGTCTGCCGCCGGTAAAACTGTAAAGAAAAAAAAAAGCACATTCCGTTGTTTTGTACGATCTGTTGCATCCGTTGTGCCACTATATGCAACGCATCCGTTGCATCCGTCACACAACGCAATGCAACGGATGCTGTTCAATGCAAGTGTGAAACTAGCCTAAGCCACAAAAGGTCATTGCTGAAGAAGCTGGCTTTTCATAGAAGTGGTCCCAGCACCCTCTGTGTCAGAGAGGGGTCCACCACTCTGGCCAGCTGATGAAAGCTCATCCCCGGAGCCGCTGCCAGATCAATCGGAGGAGTACCTAGCACCCTCAAGAAGAATGAGAGGCCTGGATGCCGAGCCCACAGTTCCCAAACTGCGCACCGGCTACGGCTTCATTGTGGAGTCTGGAGTAAAAGAAGGTATATTTGTTTCCAGAAGGGATGTCCAGTCCCACCTACAGCGAGGACACCCAGATCGAGACCTCTATACAGGAGATGTTGTAGAGTACACCAGACACATGGGTGAAAGAGGCTGGTATGCCTTTATATGTCATGCAGTGCCCTAAGAACACCGTGGCAAGTCCAAGCTCCACCCCCACTGCTGCTACCAGGTCCCCAAAGTCACCTCCACCAGGGGACACTCAAGATGCTAAAGAAGATACAGAAGCACTAGATACAGAAGCAGAAGATACAGAAACACCAGATGACACACAAGGTGAAACACCAGATGAAACATTCACCTACGTCATCCACTCAGTCTGCCTTTTCTGGACTTGCTTGTCTCTATTGATCCAGAAGGTAAGCTCAGAACAACCATCTATAGAAAGCAAACTTCCACAAACTCACTCCTCAGGTGGGATAGTCATCATCCTTTGCCTCTCATGCGTGGTATCCCAAAGGGACCATACCTGCCCCTGAGAAGGAATTGTTCGGATCAGAGTGAGTTTGTGGAAAAGGCGAATGACTTGAGGAATCGGTTTCTTGAAAAGGGCTACCCAGATCATGTCTTGAGAAAAGCCTTCAAATACTCTTTGGAGCAGGACCGGAGTAAGCTCC
Source organism: Anomaloglossus baeobatrachus (assembly GCF_048569485.1). NCBI lineage: Eukaryota > Metazoa > Chordata > Amphibia > Anura > Aromobatidae > Anomaloglossus > Anomaloglossus baeobatrachus. Next base: position 111,630,667 of record NC_134361.1, on the reverse strand, counting down.
TGTCACCACAACCTAAACAAAATCAGGATGAGGGGCTGATGAGGGGCTTCTAAGGCTTATTACAACCTATACTAAGGGAGCCTCTGCAGTCAGAAACATACTGGAGCAACACTGGCAGGGCCGGCTTCAGGTTTTTGTGGGCCCTGGGCGAAAGAGTCTCAGTGGGCCCCATCCACACATAGACATGCACAGATACATACACATACAGGCATACGTACACATACTTATTTAAAGAGAAATTCACAAAAACACATAAATAGACATAAATCTAGACACAGTCAAATACACTGACATACATAGATACACATCATACATACACACACATTATTTTTATATATTTATCCTGTATATATATTTCTAATATTGGGAAGCCGGCAACAGCCTCATTCACTTCCCGGCTTGTCTAACAGACATGGCCGCACATAGGGCACACTAACACTGCTGTATATACATCAGACTGCTGAGACCCCACCACCGTATCGAGTGTCCCATGCCCGAACAAAACACACCAATGTAGTAAACCAAAAATGAACTTTATTGGAGAGATAACCAAATATGTACAAACTCTCATCTTTTGTTGGGTCGGGGTCGGTCACAGCTTTTGAAATAACAGGTATAATTAACCAACCAAATATACCATGTCAACGAGGCGTAATGCCAGGCCGGACTCCCGGCGCAATCAGCCTTCGCTTAACATCCACCATTTTCGACCACTGACCGCTGTGACTTAAACAATATAACATACCACAAAGGGGGAGGGGGGGTGGGCCAGCAGCGCAAGTGTGTCCGGGTATCCAGCAGCACAGCAGCGTCCGGGTCTCAGGCTGAGGAGAGACCGAAGCCAGGAAGTAGGGGGATTATATAGGGAGAAACAGTAGGAGGGGGAAAACAGTGGGATTGGACAAACGCAAGGGGGGACGGATTCGGGCATGGGAGATGGATTTAACCCTTTATATACGGGGCTCAGCAGTCAGGGTGCACTCAGTGTAGCCCCACTGACATGCCCCACAGACTGCTGAGACCCCACCACCGTATCGAGTGTCCCATGCCCGAACAAAACACACCAATGTAGTAAACCAAAAATGAACTTTATTGGAGAGATAACCAAATATGTACAAACTCTCATCTTTTGTTGGGTTGGGGTCGGTCACAGCTTTTGAAATAACAGGTATAATTAACCAACCAAATATACCATGTCAACGAGGCGTAATGCCAGGCCGGACTCCCGGCGCAATCAGCCTTCGCTTAACATCCACCATTTTCGACCACTGACCGCCACGGAGGAGCAAAAGTCGCTAGACTGCGCTCCGACCCCCACCCATGATAGATAGCACAACCCCGTCCTGAGGGCCCAATAAAATTGCATACTGGAGGCCTCGTCCGTTGCACCGCTCCCTGACCAACTCAAAATATAAGAAAGGCCCAACCGCCGCACTACCAAACGGGCAAAGTATCAGCAATAGAATTACAAACCGAGAACATGACGGGTGCGAAAACAGATGCGAAAACAGATGTTAGGGGCAAGCATCTAAGCGCTAATGCTTTAAATGACTGAATTACCAGGGGTGAATACATAAATGTTATGGCAATAACTACGCACATGTGGGCAAGGGTGTACATGAGGCGGCAAAAACTGGGCGGACAAGAGAAAATCATCCAAAAAAGGGGTTGAAAACAACTAAGAAAATGATGGCAGACAGGTGAACTTGTAAAATACGAAAAAGCGACTTGGTGTCAGGAAAAGAAAACAGGATCCCGCCAATTGCAATTCAACGTACAGCATTTGAAGGAATACGGTGAAAAATCCGAATCCGCTTATGGATTGGAGCAAACGAAGGTTCCCTGGGAAGGATAAAGGGTGAAAATTAAAACAAAAGTGAAGCCAAATTACCGCTGAGCAGCTGCTCCTTTATTGGGTATCGGTCAAGCCATGTCGCCATCATAAGGCTCACTGGCATCGTCATTTGGCCTGTGAAGTGGCGTTGCTGGCAGTTTTGCAGATGGCTGGGGGCACTGGGCTGATGCGTGCGATCCACCACAAGCGGAGCACTCGTGCTTAAATTTACAAAGGCCAAAGAAGCGGCAGTGTCCTTCATTGAATAACCGACACGTGGCAGGTCTACGACCGGCCACTGGGCCGAAGCCGGCAGAGGTGCTATGAGGCACAGAATGAAAGGGGTTATAATCCGTCTGGGCCAACATTAAACGCAGCCAGGTGTCCGTGGCTTTAACTCCCCAGCCCAACTGGGGTTGAAGGGCTAAACGACGACGAAAATCCTCATCGTAGCGCCACCAGGCTGATCCCCCATGAGCTTTATAAGAATTATATATGGTGTCGAGATATATAAACATCTCGGAACAGCGCTCAGGGTGCTTTTGTCCCATGACACAACCCATGACAAAAAATGCCTGAAGCCAATTGTTAATGGACTTCGCCACTTTTGGCGTCCCAGCAAAAGGATGATCAGATGGACGCCGCTCCTTATCAATTGTATGCTGATCGGTCGAAACTAAAGACCATATATCAACATAATCGTTCGCCCAAATTTTCCGGACGGTCTCGTCAGTCAAGTGGGATCCCAAAGGAGGAACGCCACAAAAGAAAGCGTCCCTATGAATATCGGAGCGAGGCGGAGGGTTAGATTGTATAAGAGGTTGACCAGGAGATGAAGGGCCAACTAAAATATTCCCCCCCGCCGCAGGCTGCAAATTATCTAAAAATGTTTTAATAGCCGCTGCCATACCCGCACTATCCCCCCCGGCCCCCGAGTATCGATACTCACCAGCATCCGGGAGGGGAGCGTCAGAAGGCTCCTGTACAGGATCAACAAATGCCACAGGCTGCCGACGTGCTGAGGGAATAACAATCTCCCCCTGAGAAGGTTGGTAACGACGGCGGTGATGCCCATGGGGCACGACTGAGGAATCCGGTGTAGTGGAAGTAGAACGCCACCCCGATGAACGAGAATGGCGGCTCCTCCAAGCGGATTGGGAATGACGGGCGGAATGGCAGCTACGTCTGCCACGTGATCCAACAGAGCGTCCGTGCCGGCGAGGGGTGCGAAGGGGTGACGGCGAGGAAAGCGAGGAGGAGCGGTTACCGCACCCACGGTGGCTACGACCGAGGGCCGGTGTTCCAGCAACCACCTGCGTTGGACCAGCAAGATATGGTGGTTGACAGACTGGGGCAAGTGCACCTGGGGCAGATGGGGCTTGTGGGGTGGGGGCAGGCACTGCAGGGTGCACACCTGCAGCCTCCTGCTGTAATGGCGGCAAGGCCAGCAGTGGGGGTTGTGAAAGGGGGGTAGAAGGGCTTATTAACGCCCTAGCAGCCAGGGGTGCATCATGTTGAGGAGACTGGGGTGGGGCGTGGGGGTGCACCATGTGTGCAGACCCCTCTATAGAGGAGGGGCCGCAGACGTGGCGACCCGGCATTATATGTGGTGATGGAGGATGTAGGAATGGTGGTTCGGGTAGGCAGGGGTTAACTACTACCGGCCGTGGCTCTACACTGACAGGGAAACAGTGCCTGCGTGCATCAGCCACGGCCGGAAGCTGAGAGGAGGTGAGGAGCTGGGAGGGGATGAGGGGGGAGGAATCCACATGCATTGGTGTTACAGGGGGGTTAACAGCTCCCGACTGCAGATCCACGCAGCCAGGATGGTAGTCCCGCCGGTGCACAGCCGCTGCAGTCGGGAGCTGGGTGGAAGTGGGCTGTACTGGTCGCGAGGCGCGCGCACGAGAAGCGCGCACGCCCCGCGATGCCATAGCTCCCGACCGCAGATACACGCGGCCAGGGGGGGAGTCCCGGCTCACAGCCGCCGCGGCCGGGAGCCGGGCTGAAGTGTCAGGAACTAGGCGCGAGGCGCGCGCACGAGAAGTTCGCACGCCCAACAACTTCCCAGCTACCGACCGCAGGTCCACGCTACCAGAGGGACAGTACTGGCGTGTAGCCCCTGCGGTCGGGAACCGAGGTGGGTTTTGGGGGGCTAGTCGCGAGGCACGCGCACGAGAAGTGCGCACGCCCCGCAACATTATCGGTGTAGGACTCAGGCGCTCCGGCGGACGGGTACGCCGAGCGGACCGCCTACCGCCGGGAATCGCCGCCTGAGCATCAGGAGGGACGGGACCTGGCACATCTAAGAAAGTGGTAAGCCAGGCGTCACCATCCCTCCTGATTCTGTCCCTTATGGCAGCAGCCAAATTGTCGGCCATCTCTCACCAGCAGCGCAAGTGTGTCCGGGTATCCAGCAGCACAGCAGCGTCCGGGTCTCAGGCTGAGGAGAGACCGAAGCCAGGAAGTAGGGGGATTATATAGGGAGAAACAGTAGGAGGGGGAAAACAGTGGGATTGGACAAACGCAAGGGGGGACGGATTCGGGCATGGGAGATGGATTTAACCCTTTATATACGGGGCTCAGCAGTCAGGGTGCACTCAGTGTAGCCCCACTGACATGCCCCACACAAGAGAGGCTAGGGACAAACACAATACTGGGGGGAATACATATTACTGAGGAAAGGGGTATACAGCTCTAGAGGAGGGCAGTGACTGAGGTGGGGGGACAGCTGTGAGGTTGACATGCAGCTCTGGGTGTATACAGCTCTGGGGTGGGGGGGGCATACAGCACCTGGGTGGAGGGGACATACAACTCTGGGGGTATAGTAGTATGCAGCCCCATATTGTGTTATGAAGCCCCCATTGTCCTCCATATAGCATTATGTAGCCCCCATATGCACTATGCAGCCCCCATATAGCACAATGCAGACCCAGATATCATTAGGCACCTTCATGTAGTATACAGCACACATATAGCACAATGCAGACCCAGATAGCAATAGGCACCCTCATGTAGTACACAGCCCCTAAATACCACAGTGCAGAGCCAGATAGCATTAGGCACCCTCATGTAGTACACAGCACCTATATAACACAGTGCAGAGCCAGATAGCATTAGGTATCCTCATGTAGTACACAGACCTATATAGTACAGTGCAGACCCAGACAGCACAGTGCAGAGCCAGATAGCAGTAGGCACCCTCATGTAGAATACAGTGATTAATACTCAGTGGCGTAACTAGCGTTTGATGGGCCCTGGTGCAAAATTTGGACCGGGGCCCCCCTCCACGTACACCGACACTTAGGGTGCGGGATAATGACACTGACACTCGGGGTATAGAATAATGATGCTGACACTTGGCTCTTACCCTCAGCACCCAGGTTTCCCATGATCTGAAATTCCTCTATCAGTACCCAGCTTTCCCATGTTCTGATATCCATCTTTCCCTCAGCACCCAGCTTTCCCATAACAGAGTAAAGCTGGGTGCTAAGAGATGTATAGCAGAGCATGGGAAAGCTGGGTGCTGAGGGAAAGAGCCTTTTTCCCTCAGCACAAAACATTCCCATCCCATACTTGTATCTTTGTCCTCCTTGTATATAGATCTCCAAATACTATAATGGCCCCCACATAGCCTTCCATATAATATAAAGGGTCCCACATAACCCGTCATATATTATAATGCACCCCCATAGTTCTCCATGTATTATAATTCACCCCATAGTACTCCATTTATTATACTGCACCACAGTCCTCCATGTTTTATAATGCACACCCATGTGTGACCATGTGTAAGGTAGCCTCCATATTTCTCCATTTATTATAATGTAGCCCCCATAGTGCTATATGTATTATAATGTAGCGCCATAAATCATCATATTGTATTATGCAGCCCCATACTCCTCCATGTATAATGCACCCTTAGTCCATGTATAAGGTGTCCTTCATTTTGTATTATGCAGCCCCATACTCCTCCATGTATAATGCACCCCTAGTCCATGTATAAGGTGTCCTTCATGTTTATTATGCAGTCCCATAGACCTCCATGTATCATGCAGCCAGCACCCCCAGGCCTCCATGTGTCATGCAGCCAGCAAAATAAAAAAACAAGTACCTCTCTTCTCCTTCCGACCCCTGCGACTGCGGTAGTTACGCCCCTGCCCCCAAATGTCACACACCCTGCACCCCCATATCACACACACTACACCCCCATATCTCACACACCCTGCTTCCCATACAGCCTGCACCCCCATATCACACACACTACACCCCCATATCACACACACTACACCCCCATATCCCACACACACTGCTTCCCATACAGCCTGCACCCCCCCAGATCTCACACACTACACCCCCATATCTCACACACCCTGCTTCCCATACAGCCTGCACCCCCATATCACACACAATACACCCCCATATCACACACACCCTGCCCACATATCTCACCCTGCCTGTACCCCAACTTACCCCTCTCAAACACTGTGCACCGCTTCACATCCTTCTGTCAGTCTGCAGCCCTCATATGTCACTCACCCTGCAGCCCCCCTCACCCTCATGTCCCCTCTTTTCTTATTACCAGTCATCATGTGTCCACATCTCCTTCAGGATTCAGTATCTTGCTTTCTGCCCGGCCTCCTGTGTCTCCTCCCACACAGTCACATGGGCGTGACGTCATCGCAGGTCCTGCAGGATGGAGATTCCGTCTGCTGTGCAGGTCAGGAGCACTCCTGCAGCTCAGACACGGCTGGTGGGCCTCTCCAGGTCAGGGGCCCCTCTACTGACACTGGGCTCCCCTGACTCACAGGTCGGCCACTACACAGCGGCACTACACATAGGGGCCCGGCAGCCGGCTCTGCAGAGCGGCTGCCGGGCCCCTATGTGTACTAGTGCCGCTGTGTAGTGGCCGGCCTGTGAGTCAGGGGAGCCCAGTGTCAGTAGAGGGGCGGCTCACGTCTCCTCGATCCCCCGCTGATCCGGTCTCCTCGGCGCGTCGTCCATTGCTGTCGCTCGCTCTGACCTCTCAGCAGGCGCGCAGTGATGACGTCACCGCGGTCCTCTGCAGAGCTGTCAGAAGAACGCCGACAGTCACAGCGGGGAGAATGATAAGAGAGGGAGCGCCGCTCACTCTCTCATCATTGCTCTCAATTGTATCAGCTCCTGCGATGCCGATGCAATTGAAAGCTCGATCCTCGGCGGGGGGCGGTGACAGCGCGGCCACCGGGCCCCCCTGAGTAGCGGTGCGCCACTCCTGCCACCGCGAGTGGGCCCCCCCGGCAGCTCAGGGCCCCGGCATTTGACCGGGTTTGCCGGGTGCTGGCGCCGGCCCTGAACACTGGGGTATTCTGAGAATGGACACTGATCTGATGGAGTGCCTTAAACCACAGCCCAACATCACTTATCGTAAAAAACGCTCTTTGGGAGACCGTCTAATTCATAGTCATTTTGTGGCACCGACTGGTGGTGGCACATGGATTCCTAAAAAACCATCTGGTTGTTTTAGATGTGGCTCGTGTGTTGCATGTGCATATATCAGCACGGGTAACAAATTTACGAGTACATCTACTGGTGAGTCTCTCTTGGTCAGAGAGTTCATCAATTGCAAGACAAAGGGTATTGTGTACTTAGCAACTTGTCACTGTGTCACATACAATATGTGGGTAAAACCACACGTGAGTTTCGTAGAAGAGTAGGTGAGCATATGGGGGACATCAGGAATGACCGTGATACCCCCATTGCTAGACGCATGAACATGCAGCACAGCTCCAACAGGGAAGCCATTTCTTTTATGGGCATCCTAAAAGTCAAAGCATCTCCTAGGGGTGGGAATCTAGATCGTACTTTGCTACAAAAGGAGGCAAGGATGATGTTCCGTTTAAATACTTGCCGTCCTGAGGGTCTTAATGACCAGATTAGTTTTGGTTGCTTCATATAATATCTTGACCTCTTGGTCAGTTGGTTGTTCTTGTCCTGGTGATGATGAATCTAGCTTTTTGACCATGAATAATACTATATAGCCCAATTATTCTATCGGCCGTACTCCTATTTATGAGTATTAATTCCGGCCAGGTGGGGGATATTATGTGTATAGACCTCTTCATTTATTATTGGAGTATTTCCCTATCACAAGGTATAATAATCCTTTATAGGATACACGTTATTGATTATAGTCCCATATTTACAGTTTGAGATTGTTCATTGATACAATTTTAAATTCTTTTTGGTGTCTTTTTATTTAGTCCACCTTTATATATCTTCTTTAAGTAATTTTGCTTGATCCGTATACCTATGTATTTACCTCTAGTATCTGCTAGGTCCTTTATTAACTCTCCAGGTATATATAGGTGGCTTTACACACTGCAACATCGCAAACGACATCGCTGTAACGTCACCGGTTTTGTGACGTTATAGCGACCTCCCCAGCGACATTGCAGTGTGTGAAACACATCAGCGACCTGGCCCCTGCTGTGAAGTTGCTGATCGCTACAAATCGTTCAGGACCATTCTTTGGTCCGTTGTTTCCCGCTGTGCAGCAAAGTCTCAGTGTGTAAAGGGGACTTTACAGCGACTTCCCATTCAAAAAGCTGCTTTACAACATCCCCAATGACTAGCTAGGTCGTTCTGTAGGTCCGGATCGCTGTTGCGTCGTTGGCCAGGTCGGCCTGTTTGACAGCTCACCAGAGACTTTGTAGCGATCCCGGCCATGTTGGGATCGCTGGTGGGATCGCTAGAAAGTCTCAGTGTGTAAAGGGGCCTTATGGTCTTATAGCAGGGGTGGGGAACCTCCGGCCCGCGGGCCGTATGCGGCCCGTGGCGACTTTTTATGCGGCCCCCGGGCACATTCCCGGGGACCGCTGTGCTCTGGCAGCAGCCGCGCTTTTCCCGGCTGCTGGCCCTTTAAATCCCACTGCCCGATTACCTGAGGGTAGATGCTAGAATGTATGGGCTCTATCCAGATCCTGACTTCCAGGACCTGACTGCAGCCCATACATTCTAGGCTTAACCGCGGCCTGTGCTAGTGTGCTCTGGTGGGCGGGGTAAGCAGCATGCTGCGATAATGTCACAGAATAGCTGCAGCAGATTACCGGCCAGTCAGGTATGTGCTGTGCTGTGCTGTGCGTGTGACTCCTCCCCCACTCCAATACTGTGAGTGCTGAACCCATCGCTGCCCCCCCATGCTCAGTGCTGTGTACCCCCTTGTGCAGTGTGCTGCCACCCAGTGCTCTGCCCGTGCTGCCACCCAGTGCTCTGTGCTGCCACCCAGTGCTCTGTCTGTGCTGCCACCCAGTGCTCTGTCTGTGCTGCCACCCAGTGCTCTGTCTGTGCTGCCACCCAGTGCTCTGTCTGTGCTGCCACCCAGTGCTCTGTGCTGCCACCTAGTGCTCTGTGCTGCCACCCAGTGCTCTGTCTGTGCTGCCACCCAGTGCTCTGTCTTTGCTGCCACCCAGTGCTCTGTGCTGCCACCCAGTGCTCTGTGCTGCCACCCAGTGCTCTGTGCTGCCACCTAGTGCTCTGTGCTGCCACCCAGTGCTCTGTCTGTGCTGCCACCCAGTGCTCTGTCTGTGCTGCCACCCAGTGCTCTGTCTGTGCTGCCACCCAGTGCTCTGTGCTGCCACCCAGTGCTCTGTCTGTGCTGCCACCCAGTGCTCTGTCTGTGCTGCCACCCAGTGCTCTGTCTGTGCTGCCACCCAGTGCTCTGTCTGTGCTGCCACCCAGTGCTCTGTCTGTGCTGCCACCCAGTGCTCTGTCTGTGCTGCCACCCAGTGCTCTGTCTGTGCTGCCACCCAGTGCTCTGTCTGTGCTGCCACCCAGTGCTCTGTCCGTGCTGCCACCCAGTGCTCTGTCCGTGCTGCCACCCAGTGCTCTGTCCGTGCTGCCACCCAGTGCTCTGTGCTGCCACCCAGTGCTCTGTCTGTGCTGCCACCCAGTGCTCTGTCCGTGCTGCCACCCAGTGCTCTGTCCGTGCTGCCACCCAGTGCTCTGTCCGTGCTGCCACCCAGTGCTCTGTCTGTGCTGCCACCCAGTGCTCTGTCTGTGCTGCCACCCAGTGCTCTGTCTGTGCTGCCACCCAGTGCTCTGTCTCTGCTGCCACCCAGTGCTCTGTCTCTGCTGCCACCCAGTGCTCTGTCTCTGCTGCCACCCAGTGCTCTGTCTGTGCTGCCACCTAGTGCTCTGTCTGTGCTGCCACCTAGTGCTCTGTCTGTGCTGCCACCTAGTGCTTTGTCTGTGCTGCCACCTAGTGTTGTACTTGTCCCCAGTCATGTCTGTGCCACCGCCAGGGCTGTCCATGCCCCCTAGTGATGTATATGCCCCAGCCCCTCCTGTGATGTGTACTCCCAGTGTCTCCTGTAATTTATGCGCCCCAGCGTCTCTTGTGATGTGTATGTCCCGAGACAAACCTGGAAAAGCAGCTGTGAGAACCAAGATGATCAATATCACCGAACATCAGAGCCGCACCAAAGAGAAGCAGCTCCAGCCACCACAGTAGGGGTGAGTTAATTAATCGTTTGACCAAATATAACAGGGTAGTTTTCAAGTTGATAATTTTGTGCGGCCCCCAAAGGTTAGTAGGAAATTCCAAATGGCCCCCGGCAGTAAAAAGGTTCCCCACCCCTGTCTTATAGTGTTGATCCCTATTCAGCATACCAGTTATTACCTTTTGTTCTTTTACAAATGGTTGTGATTACACTGTCTGATTTGCCTCCATCTTAAACCTTCTCCTTTGGTCCCATATCTTATTTAATGCATCACAAAAGACAGTTTAAGTGATGACGCCCATACCACACCCCAGAATACACTATATATACATATATATACACACATACATCGTATCCTTTGTATTCATCTATGTGTATTTTTTATTTATTATTTTTACAAACGTTATTTTAGGGGTGCAGGGGTACAAGAGGACCATAAGACCACTTTGGAGATTACTAATAAGACCAAAAAAGAAAAAAACGAATACAAGGGTCTATAATACATACAAAATATTTTATTAATTAAAAACCATTTGATCTCAAAAGACACAGCCGGAGCTGGACAATAGGCGTCACAATCCACACAATCATATCATCCCTGTCTCAGAGTTCAATATAAATAGGGAGCATATGTATATATAAACATAAAAATGTATCACAGCATTATATATAATCAAGGATAGTAATTACAACCATATAGAAATTCATCCAATTATATCTCAAACCAATAAATGTATAAATACAATACAATACATTAGTTAATCATAAAGTGATAAGTGTGTCCAAGAATTATGGTTACTGAACAATCATAAAGTGCAAAGTGCAAAAGAGAAAAGAGAGGTCAGTGTGCATGCACACATATATATACATATACATACATTGGTATTTAAATAGTTAAAAGAACAGCCAAGACTCCATAAATGGCTAGAAAGAGTTAATGGTATAACCAGTACTTAGAAAGGGGTGCATGCATGCGGGGTGTTGCATGCATGCCATCTCTTGCTAAATGCCATCATTGCGAAGTGCTGGGCAGTTACCTCAATGGCTGTGGACTAACTTCCGTCTTCTCTCTCTTCTCTCTCTCTTCACACAGGTATATAACTCTGCTTCCTGTCAAGTGAATTGTCTGTTCCCCACTGCATTGGCTGAATATGTGTTCTGGTATATAACTCTGCTTCCTGTCAAGTGAATTGTCTGTTCCCCCACTGCATTGGCTGAATATGTGTTCTGGTATATAACTCTGCTTCCTGTCAAGTGAATTGTCTGTTCCCCACTGCATTGGCTGAATATGTGTTCTGGTATATAACTCTGCTTCCTGTCAAGTGAATTGTCTGTTCCCCACTGCATTGGCTGAATATGTGTTCTGGTATATAACTCTGCTTCCTGTCAAGTGAATTGTCTGTTCCCCCACTGCATTGGCTGAATATGTGTTCTGGTATATAACTCTGCTTCCTGTCAAGTGAATTGTCTGTTCCCCACTGCATTGGCTGAATATGTGTTCTGGTATATAACTCTGCTTCCTGTCAAGTGAATTGTCTGTTCCCCACTGCATTGGCTGAATATGTGTTCTGGTATATAACTCTGCTTCCTGTCAAGTGAATTGTCTGTTCCCCACTGCATTGGCTGAATATGTGTTCTGGTATATAACTCTGCTTCCTGTCAAGTGAATTGTCTGTTCCCCACTGCATTTGCTGAATATGTGTTCTGGTATATAACTCTGCTTCCTGTCAAGTGAATTGTCTGTTCCCCACTGCATTGGCTGAATATGTGTTCTGGTATATAACTCTGCTTCCTGTCAAGTGAATTGTCTGTTCCCCACTGCATTGGCTGAATATGTGTTCTGGTATATAACTCTGCTTCCTGTCAAGTGAATTGTCTGTTCCCCACTGCATTGGCTGAATATGTGTTCTGGTATATAACTCTGCTTCCTGTCAAGTGAATTGTCTGTTCCCCACTGCATTGGCTGAATATGTGTTCTGGTATATAACTCTGCTTCCTGTCAAGTGAATTGTCTGTTCCCCACTGCATTTGCTGAATATGTGTTCTGGTATATAACTCTGCTTCCTGTCAAGTGAATTGTCTGTTCCCCACTGCATTGGCTGAATATGTGTTCTGGTATATAACTCTGCTTCCTGTCAAGTGAATTGTCTGTTCCCCACTGCATTGGCTGAATATGTGTTCTGGTATATAACTCTGCTTCCTGTCAAGTGAATTGTCTGTTCCCCACTGCATTGGCTGAATATGTGTTCTGGTATATAACTCTGCTTCCTGTCAAGTGAATTGTCTGTTCCCCACTGCATTTGCTGAATATGTGTTCTGGTATATAACTCTGCTTCCTGTCAAGTGAATTGTCTGTTCCCCACTGCATTGGCTGAATATGTGTTCTGGTATATAACTCTGCTTCCTGTCAAGTGAATTGTCTGTTCCCCACTGCATTGGCTGAATATGTGTTCTGGTATATAACTCTGCTTCCTGTCAAGTGAATTGTCTGTTCCCCACTGCATTGGCTGAATATGTGTTCTGGTATATAACTCTGCTTCCTGTCAAGTGAATTGTCTGTTCCCCACTGCATTTGCTGAATATGTGTTCTGGTATATAACTCTGCTTCCTGTCAAGTGAATTGTCTGTTCCCCACTGCATTGGCTGAATATGTGTTCTGGTATATAACTCTGCTTCCTGTCAAGTGAATTGTCTGTTCCCCACTGCATTGGCTGAATATGTGTTCTGGTATATAACTCTGCTTCCTGTCAAGTGAATTGTCTGTTCCCCACTGCATTGGCTGAATATGTGTTCTGGTATATAACTCTGCTTCCTGTCAAGTGAATTGTCTGTTCCCCACTGCATTGGCTGAATATGTGTTCTGGTATATAACTCTGCTTCCTGTGATGTATGCTCTGTCATTTTCATAATCTATGTAATACTCATTGATGTATGACTGTATATTCCTCTTTGTAAATGTTATCTGATGGTGGATGGTGTAAATCTGTGTAGACTGGAAGTCCGGGTGGGTGTCAAATGTCCTGTTCCCTTTGATTCCTTAATCATCTCCTGGTGTGATCAGCATTTGTTGATTTCCCTTAACAAGCTGAGCTCCCATAATCCCCCTCACCTACCCCTCTAGTCAGCCCTATATATTTGTGTCTTTCTTAAGGGGTGCATGCATGCGGGGTGTTGCATGCATGCATGCCATCTCTTGCTAAATGCCATCATTGCGAAGTGCTGGGCAGTTACCTCAATGGCTGTGGACTAACTTCCGTCTTCTCTCTCTTCTCTCTCTCTTCACACAGGTATATAACTCTGCTTCCTGTCAAGTGAATTGTCTGTTCCCCACTGCATTGGCTGAATATGTGTTCTGGTATATAACTCTGCTTCCTGTCAAGTGAATTGTCTGTTCCCCACTGCATTGGCTGAATATGTGTTCTGGTATATAACTCTGCTTCCTGTCAAGTGAATTGTCTGTTCCCCACTGCATTGGCTGAATATGTGTTCTGGTATATAACTCTGCTTCCTGTCAAGTGAATTGTCTGTTCCCCACTGCATTGGCTGAATATGTGTTCTGGTATATAACTCTGCTTCCTGTCAAGTGAATTGTCTGTTCCCCACTGCATTGGCTGAATATGTGTTCTGGTATATAACTCTGCTTCCTGTGATGTATGCTCTGTCATTTTCATAATCTATGTAATACTCATTGATGTATGACTGTATATTCCTCTTTGTAAATGTTATCTGATGGTGGATGGTGTAAATCTGTGTAGACTGGAAGTCCGGGTGGGTGTCAAATGTCCTGTTCCCTTTGATTCCTTAATCATCCCCTGGTGTGATCAGCATTTGTTGATTTCCCTTAACAAGCTGAGCTCCCATAATCCCCCTCACCTACCCCTCTAGTCAGCCCTATATATTTGTGTCTTTCTTAAGGGGTGCATGCATGCGGGGTGTTGCATGCATGCCATCTCTTGCTAAATGCCATCATTGCGAAGTGCTGGGCAGTTACCTCAATGGCAGTTAGTCAGGGCAGGAGTCTGCAGGTAAATTACTCTTTGATGCCATCTGTTTTAACCTTAACTATTATCTCACTCTCTATCATCCTATGTGCTTTTTCTGTTCACTTTCACCGCCCTGTTCCCCCTCCATCACCACTCATCCACATCAGCCCCTCTCTCCTCCCCTCTCCTATGTACAGCTCCCAGGCTCTTTTCACCTATCTTAATAATCTGACTCAATCAAGCTCCAGGGACTTCCAAAAAAAGCCATGCCACAAGTCCAAAAACCATCTGACCTTTCTCCTTCTACTCCTACTTCTTTCAGGTGATATCTCTCCTAATCCCGGTCCACCCCAGGCTAACTTTACCCCCTACCCCACCTCCCATAGAAACCCTGATAATATTATTAACATTCCCTGTACACCCTCGCTTCCCTCTTTTAATTGTGCTCTATGGAATCCACGGTCCGTATGTAACAAGCTTCCTTACATCCACAACCTCTTTCTCAATAACTCCCTTAACTTACTAGGCCTAACTGAAACCTGGATTCAGGATTCTGATACTACTTCCCCTGCTGCCATCTCTCATGGTGGTTTACACTTTTCCCATTCACCAAGACCTGGAAACAGACATGGTGGTGGAGTCGGCTTACTACTGTCCCCACAGTGCACTTTCCAGGTCATCCCCCCAGCTCCATCACTCTCATTCCCATCCTTTGAGGTCCACACCATCAGGCTCTTCCATCCCCTCTCCCTCAGAGTAGCTGTCATATACCGTCCACCAGGCTCACCCACCCAGTTCCTTGACCACTTTTCAGCCTGGCTGTCACACTTCATGTCCTCAGAGTTACCAACCCTGATCCTAGGAGACTTTAACATCCCCATGAACAGCCCCTCCTCCCCTTCTGCATCCCAGCTTCTATCTCTCACCACCTCCCTTGGCCTCTCACAGCTCTCATCCTCTGAGACACATGAAGATGGTAACACCCTTGACCTGGTCTTTATCCGCCTCTGCTCAATCTCTGACTTTGACAACTCACCTCTTCCCCTCTCTGACCACAACATCCTCTCCTTCAAGCTCACAAACCCTCGTCCGCCCCAGCACACTCCCACCAATCACACATTCAGAAACCTACAGGCCATCGATTCTCAGACACTTTCAGACTCTTTACACACATCACTGTCCCCTATATCCTCACTTTCCTGTCCTGATCTGGCTGTAAAGCACTACAATGACACACTCAGGACTACGCTAGACCAAGTAGCGCCCCTCACCCTCAGAAAGACCAAACACAGAGTAAAACAGCCCTGGCTCACATCACAAACTTGATTTCTCCAGCGATGCTCCAGGAGCGCCGAACGCCTATGGAGGAAAACCCGCACACCAGAAAACTTCATCCACTACAAGTTCATGTTAAGGACCTATAACTATTCCCTTCACCTCGCCAAACAGACCTACTTCACCAACCTTGTTTCCTCACTTGCCAACAATCCAAAAAAACTCTTTGACACCTTTCACTCCCTCCTCAGTCCCAAAGTACAGACCCCTGTCACAGCCCTTCATGCTGATGACCTGGCCTCGTATTTCACAGAGAAAATAGAAAACATCCGCCAAGAGATCAGCTCCCAGCCACCAAGCCCTGTGAATCCCATCCCTCCCCATATTCCATCCAGCTCACTTTCCACATTTGACCCAGTCACAGAGGAGGAAGTCTCCAGGCTCCTATCCTCCTCTCGTCCTACAACTTGCCCTACTGATCCCTTCCCCACACCTCTACTCCAGTCCCTCTCTCCGGTTGTCGCCACTCACCTAACTAAAATCTTCAATCTCTCTCTCTCTTCGGGTATCTTCCCCTCCTCCCTCAAACACTCTATCATTACTCCATTATTAAAAAAACCTTCTCTCGATCCGTCCTGCACAAGCAACTACAGACCAGTCTCCAATCTCTCCTTCATCTCTAAACTCTTGGAGCGCCTGGTCTACTCTCGCCTCACCCGCTACCTCTCCTCTCACTCTCTTCTAGATCCTTTACAGTCTGGCTTCCGCCCTTTACACTCAACAGAAACTGCCCTTGTCAAAGTGACCAATGACCTATTGACAGCAAAATGTAACGGTGACCACTCTCTGCTTATTCTTCTTGACCTTTCTGCTGCCTTTGACACTGTTGACCACCATCTCCTTCTCTCTATGCTCCACTCTATCGGCCTAAAGGACACTGTTCTTTCCTGGTTCTCTTCCTATCTTTCTGGCCGCTCATTCAGTGTATCATTTGCTGGCTCCACATCTTCTCCTCTTCCTCTCACTGTTGGGGTCCCTCAAGGTTCAGTCCTTGGCCCTCTTCTTTTCTCCCTCTACACTGCCCCAATTGGTCAGACCATCAGCAGATTTGGCTTTCAGTACCATCTTTATGCTGATGACACACAGCTATACACCTCCTCCCCTGAGCTCACCCCCGCTGTACTACAGAACACCAGTGACTGCCTGACTGCAGTTTGCAATGTCATGTCTGCTCTCTATCTGAAACTTAACCTTTCCAAAACTGAACTTCTTCTTTTCCCTCCATCTTCCAACTTTCCTCAACCTGACATCTCCCTCTCTGTGTGTGGCACAACGATAAGTCCTAGGCCGCAAGCCCGCTGCCTGGGGGTTATACTTGACACTGATCTCTCCTTCACCTCCCACATACAATCTCTTGCCCGCACCTGCCGCTTGCACCTCAAGAACATCTCTAGAATCCGCCCCTTTCTCACAATGGAAACGACAAAAACCCTCACCGTGGCCCTGATCCACTCTCGCTTGGACTACTGTAACTCTCTATTAATTGGTCTCCCCCTAACTAGACTCTCTCCTCTACAGTCAATCCTTAATGCAGCAGCCAGGGTCACCTATCTGGCTAACCGCTACTCGGATGCCTCTGCTCTGTGCCAGTCATTGCACTGGCTGCCCATATATCATAGGATCCAATTCAAACTGCTTGTTCTCGCCCACAAAGCTCTCCACAGTGCAGCACCCCTCTACATCTCCACCCTCCTCTCTGTCTATCAGTCCACCCGTTCTCTACGCTCTGCAAGCGACTTTCGACTAACATCCACACTAATTCGAACCTCCCACTCCCGGATCCAAGACTTCTTCCGAGCTGCACCAACCCTCTGGAACGCTCTACCCCAAGAAGTTAGGACAAATCACAACTTACTCAGCTTCAGACGCACCCTAAAGACGCATCTTTTTAGGGCGGCCTATCACACTCCCTAATCAGATTCGATTCACATAGTCCCTCTACAACCTCTCACAACATAGCTCCACATCAAACTCCATGGCACCCAAAGGCATCTCAAGGCTCGGGCCCACTGGTCCAGGAAACCATTATCCAGCCTTATTTCCGTGAGATGGTTGGATTGTCATTGTAAATAAGCACTTGAACCTTGCCTCTCCCCCCATCTCATTGTAGATTGTAAGCTCTCACGAGCAGGGTTGTATTTTTTTCCCCTCTAAATATTGTATTTCTATAACTGTTACTTGTTTGTATATGATCCTCCTGAATTGTAAAGCGCTACGGAATATGTTGGCGCTATAGAAATAAAGATTATTATTATTATTATTAAAGGGGAGGGGGGGTGATAAGTTCCTAAAAGGATAAACTCTCAAGATGGAGGATATAGGTGTATATACATATATATATATATATACATACATATACATATACACATATATACATATATATTTATGTACACACATACACACAGAAATGTATTAATTCTCTGGGGCAAGGGGTGAATCAGAGAGCAAAAAGAGCCCTTGTTAAATGATACCAGGGACAGTAGCTGTGACAGGGATATGCAAGTCTATTAGTCATGTAATGAGATTAGAGTTAATGTAAACACTGCAGCCCTGTCAGGTGCTACTATGATAATTACTGCTGCATAGACTGAATGCCCTAATCAGAGGCACAGGCATAAAACAAAGCCTGTGATCTGTATACTGACATGGTATCAGGAGCACTGGTGAGAGCAGAGAAGTACAAGCAGGCACATTACCTAATAGCTGCAAATGCCACCAGACACTGATACAGGATTGTGACGCTCCCCGACGCTGGCGTTTCGGCGCTTCCTTCTTCAAAGGGGGGAGGCGGGAACATATGCTCCCTATTTATATTAAACTCTGAGACAGGGATGATATGATTGTTTGGATTGTGATGCCTATTGTCCAGCTCCGGCTGTGTCTTTTGAGATCAAATGGTTTTTAATTAATAAAATATTTTGTATGTATTATAGACTCTTGTATTCGTTTTTTTCTTTTTTGGTCTTATTTAATGCATGTGGATGGTATTTATATATGGGTTTAATGTACTTAGGCGGGCTTTGCACACTACGACATCACAGGTGCGATGTCGGTGGGGTCAAATTGAAAGTGACGCACATCCGGCGTCGCAGTCGATATCGTAGTGTGCAAATCCTTTTTGATACGATTAACGAGCACCAAAGCGTCGTTATCGTATCATCTGTGTAGGGTCCGACATTTCCATAATGCCGCTGCAGCGACAGGTACGATGTAGTTCCTCGTTCCTGCGGCAGCACACATCGCTGTGTGTGAAGCCGCAGGAGCGAGGAACATCTCCTACCTGCGTCCCGACTGCAATGCGGAAGGACGAAGGTGGGCGGGATGTTTACATCCTGCTCATCTCCGTCCCTCCGCTACTATTGGCCGCCTGCCATGTGACTTCGCTGTGACGCCGCACGACCCGCCCCCTTAGGAAGGAGGCGGGTCGCCGGCCAGAGCAACATCGCAGGACAGGTGAGTGCATGTGAAGCTGCCGTAGCGATAATGTTTGCTACGGCAGCTATCACAAGATATCGCTGCTGCGACGGGGGCAGGGACTATCGCGCTCGACATCGCAGAAATTGATAAGGTTGCCCATACTTTTGCACCGGTCAAATTTTGTTTAAATGCGGATTGCACATTTTCTGTTAGTACAATAAACCTCATTTCAATCCAGAAATATTACTCAGTCCATCAGTTATTAGATATATGAAACTGAAATAGCTGTTGCAAAAACCCAAATTGTTATAAAGAAAAAAGGTTAACATTAATAGGGGTGCCCAAACTTTTTCATATGACTGTATATATTGTGAGGTAGCACGGTCGGCTGCGCAGCAGAAGACACGGGATCCAGGCATTAAGGTTCACAGCACACGGTTTAATGTCCAAACAAAAGTCCACAGCAATATACATGTGCCTCTCCAGCAGAGAACTCAGGGAGTTCTGTTCACTCCCTCACACCCGGCACACCTGCCCTTGTTCCTGTTTCCATTTAACCCTTCCTTCAGCCTGTAGGGAAACAGTATTAACCCTAGAGTGGATTTACTTTCTATCATGGAGTGAGCACAACCGGGGCGAGACATACCGGCCGTCATAGATAACCCCGGTCACAGTCTCACATACCCCCCCCCTCAGTTCAAGCGTGCGGGGTTGAACTCCCGCCATCAAACACGGGCCGCGGGACAAGGCATCGGCGTTGCCCTGCAACCCACCGGCCCTATGTTCAACCGTAAACCGGAAGTTCTGCAGAGAAAGGAACCACCGGGTAACCCGGGCATTCCGTTCCTTGGCGGACCTCATCCAGACCAGTGGAGAGTGATCTGTCACCAAGCGAAACTGCCGTCCCAGCAGGTAATAGCGTAGGGACTCCAAGGCCCACTTGATCGCCAGGCACTCCTTCTCCACTACGCTATAATTCCGCTCGGGAGGGGTGAGCTTCCTACTTAAGAAGGTGACGGGGTGTTCCTCCCCCTGAACCACCTGAGACAGCACTGCCCCCAGGCCGACCTCTGAGGCGTCAGTCTGTACTATGAACTCCTTCCGGAAATCAGGGTGTACAAGAACGGGCTGTCCGCACAGGACCTCCTTCAGGGCCCGGAAGGAGTCCTCGGCCTGCGGAGTCCAGCGCACCATGACGGACTTCTTGCCTTTGAGAAGGTCCGTCAAGGGGGCTGATAGTCCTGCAAAATCCTTTACAAACCTCCTGTAGTACCCCACGATACCCAGGAAGGCCCTAACCTGCTTCGTGGTCAGGGGTCTAGGCCACTTCTGGATCGCCTCAACCTTGTTAATTTGGGGCTTAATCACTCCTTGGCCTATCACGTAGCCCAAGTAGCGGGCTTCCGTGAGTCCCAATGCACATTTCTTGGGATTGGCTGTCAATCCGGCTGTTCGAAGCGCGTCCACCACCGCTTGTACCTGTTCCAAGTGGGTCTGCCAATCGGAGCTGTAAATAATGATGTCATCCAGGTACGCTGATGCATACGCCTGGTGGGGTTCCAGCACTAAGTCCATCAACCTCTGGAACGTGGCCGGAGCGCCATGTAACCCAAAAGGCAAGACAACATAGTGGAAGAGACCCTCCGGCGTAACAAAAGCGGTTTTCTCCTTGGCGGACTCCGTCAGTGGCACCTGCCAGTACCCCTTGGTCAGGTCGAGCGTGGTAAAATATCGCGCCTGTCCCAGCCTATCAATCAGCTCATCCACCCGGGGCATGGGGTAGAGATCGAACTTGGATATTTCGTTCAATCTCCTAAAGTCATTGCAGAACCTTAAGGAGCCATCGGGTTTTGGTATTAGGACAATCGGACTAGCCCATTCACTCCGGGATTTTTCGATGACCCCCAGGCGTAACATTGTCTTTACTTCCTCCGATATGGCTTGTCGTCGAGCCTCCGGTACCCGGTATGACTTCAGGCGTACCCTCAGGTGGGGCTCGGTGACAATATCATGTCGTATCAGACTGGTCCTACCGGGCAGCTCGGAGAAGACATCGGGGTTCTGCTGAACCAACCGTCTGGCCTCTCGCCTCTGTGTCTTGGTGAGGGCTTCTCCAATCCTTACTTCCGGTTCGTCCTCTCCGGAGGTCGCTGGAGCCGGATGTGAACGACCCGAAGAGGAGGGAGGTGGGGAAAAAACAGCCATCAGGCTTTCCCGTTCCTGCCAAGGTTTTAATAGGTTGACATGGTATATTTGTTCAGGTTTCCGCCTACCGGGCTGCAATACTTTATAGTTAACCACCCCTACTCTTTCCTTTATCTCGTAGGGGCCTTGCCACTGAGCCAGGAATTTACTCTCCGCCGTGGGGATTAATACCAACACCCGATCCCCGGGTTTAAAGGTCCGCACGGTGGCTTGTCTATTGTAGCGGCCGCTTTGCGCGGCCTGAGCCTCCTGTAAATGCTCCTTCACAATTGGCATGACCGCGCTTATGCGGTTCTGCATACCCAAAATGTGTTCAATCACACTTTTATGGGGGGTGGGCTCTTGCTCCCATGTTTCCTTTGCCAGGTCCAACAATCCCCGGGGATGTCGCCCGTATAACAATTCAAAAGGCGAAAACCCCGTGGATGCCTGTGGCACCTCTCGTATGGCAAACATCAAATAGGGAAGCATCATATCCCAGTCTTTCCCGTCTTTTGAAATCACCCTTTTGAGCATGGTTTTCAGGGTTTTATTGAAACGCTCGACTAAACCGTCCGTTTGAGGATGATACACAGACGTACGCAACTGCTTGATCTGGAGTAGCCGGCATAGCTCTTTGGTCACTTTAGACATGAATGGGGTCCCCTGATCCGTAAGGATCTCCTTGGGCAACCCCACCCGGCAGAACACAGCAAACAACTCCCGAGCTATAAGCTTTGCTGCAGTATCTCTGAGAGGTATCGCCTCGGGATACCGGGTGGCATAGTCAAAGATCACTAGGATGTGTTGGTGCCCTCGAGGGGACTTTACGAGGGGCCCCACCAGATCCATCCCTATCCGTTCAAAAGGGACTTCTATAATGGGTAACGGTACCAACGGACTGCGAAAATGGGTCAGGGGTGCGGTAAGCTGACACTCCGGGCAGGTTTCGCAGAACCGTTTTACCTCCCCAAAGACCCCGGGCCAATAGAACCTTTGCAATATTCGCTCCTGCGTTTTCTTGACCCCTAGGTGGCCACTCATCAGGTGTTTATGAGCCAAGTCGAGGACCCGCCGGCGATGCGGCTGGGGCACCACCAACTGTTCTACCCCCACGCCCCGTATTTCATCTACCCGGTAGAGTAAATCTTGCTTAAGAGCGAAATGGGGGTACCTTACCTGGGCACCGGGCAGCTGTGCCACCCCGTCAACTACTGTCACCCGACTCCGGGCATGGATTAACGTAGGGTCCTGGAGTTGGGCTGTCCCAAACGTATCCGGGGACGCCTCCAACTCCGGGATGGGCTCGACCATCTCAGTCTCTCCTGCCAATACCTCTAGGGGTGACCTATCGGGTTCACACTCTGTCCCTATCATGGGGACCCCTACGGCAGGCGTCCCGGATTCAGGATTGTAGGGCTCAGGTCCCGGACTGACCAATATCTGAGGGGACTTAGGGGGTCCCCTCCATAAAGTCCAAAAATAGGGCAGATCCCTTCTTAGGATCACGTCATAAGGAAGAGTGTTAAGAAGTCCCACCTCATGTTGCACCTGACCGCAAGGTGCTGTGATGGTGACAATCCCCGTGGGATAGTCTCGGCGGTCCCCATGTATGCAAACCACCCCCACGGTACGTCCTGTGGCCTTTACTTTAGCCCTCAAGGTGGATCGCACAAGGGTCACTAAGCTTCCGGAATCCAACAAGCCTGTAACCGAACATCCATTCACCTGTATTTGGCACAAGTGGGGCTCAGTCTCTGGGGAGACCAGGTCAGCGGTACACACCACCTGAGCATACATTGAACCCCGCCGGGTAACCCCACAATCCATGGGCTCCGTGGTGAGTGGACACTGGGCTTCCATATGTCCCACCCGCTGGCACCGCCAACATCTAATGGGGACGGAAACCCCCTTGACGGGTTGTCGTTTAGGGTACAGAACCTTCCGGACCTCAGGAATGGCGGCCGCGGCCTCAGACGGGACGGTAGGGGACTCCTGCACCGTTGTCAGCGGTGGGTCCTTGGCCCTAGGCTTGGAGGGGCCGGACCGACGGGCGGTACGCAAAGTCTCAGTGTCCCGTATCAAGTCCTGCGTAGCCACATGCCGCTCTACCAGGGAAACTAATTGGTCCAGTGTACTCGGGTCGCCCTGTCCTACCCACCGTTGAACGGTGACAAAACGATCCACTACTACCCTTTCCACCATTTGCGCCGGGCTCAGAGTGTCAGGCTGCAACCACTTTTTTACAAGATGCAACAAGTCATAGGCCTGGGAGCGTACGGGTTTGGCTTCCTCATAGAACCACTGATTTACCCGCTGAGCCCGTACAAAGGTATTCACCCCCAACCGAGCCAGTATTTCGGCTTTCAGGGTCACATAGTCAATGGCGTCCTCGGTACAGAGGTCCAGGTACGCTTTTTGGGGTTCCCCCGTCAGATAGGGCGACAATACCTCAGCCCACTGGGGGGTCGGCAGCTTTTCCCGCTCGGCCACCCGCTCAAACACCGCCAGGAACGCTTCCACATCATCCCCCGGGGTCATCTTTTGCAACGCTTGTCTCACCGCTTTCCGGACGCTGCAGTCGTCACCCGGTCCCGGGGTTGTTGCTGCCGGTCCGGCACGGATCGACTTGGCCAGGAGAATCATCTGTTCTTGATGTCTTTGTTCCTGCAATTGCAAGGCTTGCTGCTGACGTGCATTGGCCTGCTCCATCTGTTCTTGGTGCCTTTTGTCCTGCATTTGCAAGGATTGCTGCTGACGTTCCAACGCCCGGAGCAGGTGTGCATTGGTCTGTTGCTGCTGTTCATTAGCCTGTTGTTGCTGTGCATTAGCCTGAGCCAGCTGCTTTAGTATGTCCTCCATGGCGTCACCGGGTTTTGGCTGTAGTATAGCCGCTCGAATCCAGGACATTTGCTACCGGGTCACCAGGGATGGATGCTACACCTCACAGGGCTGGCATGCCCGCCGATTCTCCACCATATGTGAGGTAGCGTGGTCGGCTGCGCAGCAGAAGACACGGGATCCAGGCATTAAGGTTCACAGCACACGGTTTAATGTCCAAACAAAAGTCCACAACAATATACATGTGCTTCTTCAGCAGAGAACTCAGGGAGTTGTGTTCACTCCCTCATACCCGGCACACCTGCCCTTGTTCCTGTTTCCATTTAACCCTTCCTTCAGCCTGTAGGGAAACAGCATTAACCCTGGAGTGGATCTACTTTCTATCATGGAGTGAGCACAACCGGGGCGAGACATACCGGCCGTCATAGATAACCCCGGTCACAGTCTCACAATATATATATATATATATATATATATATATATATATATATATATATATATATATATATATATATATATATATAATCTATCCACACACACATACACAGCTTTATATATTAGATATACACATATGGCTGACGATTCTGTCTGGGGTTCGTCATTTTAATGACCCAAAAAATGGTGCATGCAGCTTTTTTCGTTCAGTCAAAATGACGACTAGCGGTTAATGTTTGATTGGTAAGGACTGTTTGCAGAATTGGAGAGTTTCCAAGAGTGATGGTGGGATTGTGGAAGGTTGGAGGTCAGAATGCTAAGGAGGATCTCAGCTCCCCCGGTAAAAGCATCACCTGGGTCCTCTCTCTGGGGGACGGTGCAGGGAGGGCAGCTCCATGTTCAAAGAGGCAAAGTCCGGCAGTAGAACAAAAGTTGTTTCCAGCATCATGGCCAAGAAAAAAGGTTAAAAACCAATTTTATTCCATAACTTGTGCAAATACAACAGGATATGTCTAAGACTAAGAACCTCTGTTAGGTGTGAAACGCATAGACATTGTTTTATACTTCGTGGACGTCCATCCAACCTAGTGTTGGTTTTAACCTTATGGAATAAAATTGGTTTTTAACCTTTTCTTGGATGTGATGCTGGAAACAACTTTTTTCTATTGCCGAAGGTTCGAGGGGTAGAGGTGGAGCTGTGGTGGAGTCTGAAGGGGGCCCGGAAATTTTGTCAGTATCGGGCCCGGAAATTCCTGGTGGCAGCCCCGGCTGGAGGGGCCCGGGGTGGCTGCCCGCAGTGAGTGCGTTTTCACTTTCATGTATCATGCCCCCGGGCCGTCACCAAGCAGCTGATTACCGCTGCCGGAGGCGGCACTGTTTGTATAGCTGCAGACAGGCCAACGCAGAGATTCAAACTCGCCCACACTGCACACTGTGCGCGGCCTGTGCTGAAGATGAGGGAGTGGCCAGGCAGCAGAGATGCCAGGAGGAGAACAGCCAATCAGGAGAGGGGGCAGAGCCGGGAAAATGAAATGATGAAAAGGAAAAGAGTGCAGGAGTGAAGAAGGAGTAGAGACCACAAAAAGAGAGAAAAGCAAACAGAGAGCAGAAAAACAGTGAGAAGAGGAAAACAGAAGGAATAGAAAGAAAAAGCAGAGGACAGGAGGAGCAGCCAGGAAGACTCACAGGAAGTGCAGCAGAGAGGCCTGAGCCACTATCATCATCTCTCACAGCACAGGAGCTGGTGAGTATTGTAATGTACAAACCTCTGCCTGTAATACTACAGAAAAACTGCCCTGTGCTGTGCCATCACTCTGTGTGTGTGTGTGTGTGTGTGTGTTGCCCCTGTGCCAATACTGTGTGTGTGTGTTACGTCACCGCCGGAGTCTGCTCCAGCGACTTCTGCTCCGATCGCCAGGCGACGCCGTGTTCCTGCCGTGGATGGTACTGGTGATGGGAGAGAAGTTGATGCCAGCGGCACCAGTGGGCGCAGGCTCCGATCATCCACTGGGCTGGGTTAGCTTGGGATCTGCAGTACCGCTGGCTTACTGTGGGTGGCATGTGTCTTCCAGCTGAAGTTGCCAGCGTTCAGCTACAGCCAATGGGAATACAACACACCCTTCTTATTTCCCCTCCTGTCACATGATTACTGCCAGATATAGTTCTGATTTTCCTGGCTCCTGTTACGTCCTATTCTGTTGGTGATTCCTGTGTTGACTTCTGCGTGTTTTTGACTACCCTTCTGCCTACTGTTTTTGTACCTTGCTGCCCGACCCGGATCTGACCTCTGCTACGTTTGCTGACTACGTCACTGCCTGCCGATTCTGTCCCTGTTCCGCAATTCCTGGTTTGACCCTGCCTGACTACTACTCTCATCGGACTGCAGCCTTCCACAGGTAGTGATCTCCAGGGTCCTGTGTAATTCCAAATCCCTGTATAGGGGTTAAAGGGTTTCAGGGTTCTGGGGGTCCTACTTGGTGAGTGGCTTCACTCTAGCCTCCCCTTTACAGCCCATCTGAGTCTGTGGATCCAGGCAGGCGTTACAGTGTGTTGCCCCTGTGCTGTGCCATCACTGTGTGTGTGTGTTGCCCCTTTGCTGTGCCATCAGTGTGTGTGTGTGTGTGTGTGTGTGTGTGTGTATTATCCCTGTACTTTGCAGAGTTTTAATATAGATCCTGAGGCTATAAAGAGTCATAATCCTTACCATTAAATGGGGAAGACAGAAGTGAAAATTTATATTGTGTGTAGTGAGGGGCACGAAGAAGGACATCCCAACTTTAGGCCAAGTTCACATATTGCAGATTTTTTAGGGATTTGCGGTGTGAATCCACTGGTCTTGGTGCAGTGGCCTTTGCTCAGTAACAGGACGGTGGTTATATTCAGACTCTATGTGGTGATATTTGGTCATGGTGTGACGGCATTATTTTGCAATGTAATAATACATTGCAAACCTTTATATGGTGGGTGTTGTTGAGTAACACTATGTAGTAGTATGTGTTATTTCTGACTATAAGCCGCCCCCAATAATGCATGCCGGCCCCCAATAACATGTATCATGATTATTATGATAATTTTTTTTGTTTGTTTGTTTTTTATCGGTGGGGGGGCCCCATTCAGACTTTTGCTATGGGGCCCCATGATTTCTATGTACGCCCCTGCCTGGGACTGCCCTTGTCGGCTACCTACCAGCGTGGTAGCCTAGCTGCACCTCCAGTGGCTTTAGTGAAGACTCGGTAGCCATTCAGATTTGCTCCTCCAGGTCAGTACTCAGTGCCTTTGGTCCAGTGGAACAACTTACCTGCTGCTTGCCCTGCGAGCATGACATATATGATGTTTTGATTGCTTGTTATTACATTTTTTTTCTGTTGCTGCAAAGGCCTAAAAAACGGTAATCTTGTCGTTTTGATTTTTTTCTGATGACACGGTTTACTGTTTGGATTAATTTATGTTTTGATAGATTGGACTTTTATATAAACACAGTAATATCAAATATGTATATTTTTTAATTTTATTTCTTTTTTTTAATGTGGTAAAGGGTGATGTGAACTTTTATTTTTAAAACCTTTTTCAACTTTGTACTGTACTTTGAACCTGCAAGAGTCTGACCACTTGTTCTATATACAGCAATGCTGTTTACAGAAGAAATCACAGTCTCCTATGAATGCCGGCCACTGGCTGGTTATCACAAGAGTACTATGGTGACAGACACGGGGGTTATCCACTGACCAATGGCTGTCATGACATTTATTTTATTTATTTTACTCACTTATATAGCACTATTAATTCCACAGCACTATTAATTCCACAGCACAGCGTTTTACAGATGTGATTGTACCGTTCCGGGGCTCGGCCGGCTGCCGAGTCGCTCGGATCCGTGCTCGGTGGGTGGCTCGAGCTCCTTACGGACCCGGGGGTCACATCGTTCTGAAAGGGGGTTGGAGCTACATGTAGGAACTTCGGTGGGGAGGTCCACGGCCGGAGCCACGGTTGTTTGTACGGGATTTGAGTTTGTGATGCCACCCATGGATTGTGGTGAATAGATGGACACCACAGCTGCCGTTGACTAGGCTCCCGGGGACGTTGTTGCGCAGCTTGGTGTTGACCTAATGGTTGGGCTGTTGTCTTCAGTCGGGTCTTAGGTTGGATAGGTCCTTAAGTCCAGTCCTCAATCAGTTGACTTGACTCAGCCCGGTTGTTTCTGGGCCTCGTACTGGGTCTGAGTACCCCTCCTGGTGCTCCGGTTTCCAATCGGTTCCCCGGTTCGGTACCGGCGGGCAACCGCCCGTCCCCGGTCCCTACGATTCCACCGGCTGTAATCCCAGCTCCTGCTTGCGGCCACCACCGTCTGCCTCCTTGCCAGAGGTGACTGGGCTCCAACCCAGACACCTGGTGTAGACTATGGCAGGCCTGGACACAGGCCTGTCCTTGAACTCCACTCCACTCCACTGTCAAGACTAATCTCTTCTCGACTACTGTTTTTCCCACCTCCAGGTCTGTGAACTCCTCGGTGGGCGGAGCCAACCGCCTGGGTCCGCCCCCTAGTGTGAACATCAAACCCAGAGGGAGGTGACAAGGGTTTTGTAGTTTGGCTGCTGTCACCTTACTAAGGGGGGGGAGGGAATGTGTGTATGGGACTACCCGTGACAACCTGGCTAGTCCAGGGCGTCACATGATCATCTCATCAGTATCCCACGGCTGCACGCCAATGAGGACTCACAACAGCATGCCCCCCTTCCAGCATGCATTAAGTGCCGCTATCTGAGATTAACAACAAGTGTCGCTCCACCCATGGCTGTTAGAGGCAGATGAAGGCTGAGTAATTCAGCCTTTATCTGCAGGGAAAGATTCAGGATCAGTGTATGAGCTCACATCAAAGGCAGGGAAATGACTCATGACGTGCATAGCAGGGTTAATGCAGCAGTCAGATGTTAGCCGGCAAAAGATAGGCTGTCTCAACTGCTTCATGACTGTCCCTCAAGTTAAAATTTGCCAACCTGCTCCTAATCTTATCCATAATGCAGGTTTGTAATACATTGTGTAGCCACATCCACCCCATGTCTTACCATTGGTTTCTTAGTTCTCTTTCCATACAAAGACCAGTCAGAACCGAATTCCAGCAGTGGCCTAGTGGTTGCAAGTACAAAGGCGCTTCTGAACAAACGTAACAAGTGTCTATTAGATGGCTCCAATTGTGCCACTTTTATTAAGACGCCTTCAAGTGTTAACAAATTGGCGCAGATCGCTCCATCTTGGCACAATATGCATAAAGTAGGGATTGCCACTTAATAAATGTTGTCTGTTTCCTCTGAATAGTGACCATTGCTGAGTTCGGCCTCCCTCCTGGTTGCCTCCGGGGCCACCTCTCTGCTTGTTGAACCTCTTTAGTCATTTTTTTACTCTTATACAAGGTCCTGTGTCTCCTGTATTCTGCTGCTCTATGTCTCGGTCTTTATTCTTCTTTCAGGTAGTACGTAGTGCACAATGTTAGTGCCCCAATCACAGAGACTGAATCCCATAATAATTGTAGTGTAATTAGGGCCAGGAGTTGAATTTATGACATCTATTCTCTGTAGTGACTCCTCTATACTGCCCGATTCTAGTTGTGATATATTCAGGGTAGTAGTGATCATTCCCATCATTATCACTGTGTGAGGAGAAAATCAGACAAAAAAACCACACAACACGATATATATCTAAATTTATGTTTGTTTTTTATTAGAAGATCAATAAGCAGCATTGTATTGAAAGTATACTGGCCCTTTGAGAAATTACACAATGGTCACAGTGTCTCTCAGGTGAGCCCCCGTGTGGACTACAGAACCAGCTGCAGTCATTGGGGAGCAGCTGAGAGGCACTGGACCCAAAGATCCAGAGGAAGGCGAAGAAACCCCCCGGAGAGTTCTGCCTCAGGGGGGAAAAAAATTCCTTCCTGACCCCAGTTCTGGCGATCGGATATTTCCCTGGATCACGTCAGTCCTGCTGCAAATTGCAATATATTTACATGTAATTATTAGTGATGGGCGGATAGTAAAATATTCGGGTTTGGATTGTTGGATCGAATACCCAGTACTATTCCAGTATTCATCACGAGTAACTGACCTAATGCAAGTCAATGGGGAACTCGAGTGTTATTCTAAGGACATCTTCAAAAAAAATGCTCGGGTTCCACATTGACTTACATTAGGTTAGTTATTCTTCAGTAATACTGAAATAGTACTCGGCATTCAGTACAACTAATCCAAACCCGAATATCTATTAACCCATCACTAGTAATTATAAGCTATGGAGTGCTAATCTTACAAAGAAAAATATACACACACCCTGCTCCTAGGAGCTTACAATCTAATATACAATATGACATATGCACACAAACATATGCACACTCAACTTGATGCTCACACACATACAGACACATATGCCCACAAACACACACATACACACTCACCTCAAGACACACATACACAAACACACACCCCTTCAGTGCTGCAGTGCTGCGGAAAGAAACGATCACCCCTTAATTGCTGGGACTCCACACAAACCTTCACAAATAAATCCTTTCATTACCTGGACGCCATACAAACCCTCACACACCCCTTTAGTAGTGGGGTCAAATAGACACTGACACACTGTCCCTTTATTGCTGGGGCCACACAAACTACCTTTCATTCTTGGAACACACACCTTCAGTGCTGCAGTTCTGGGAAGCGATCATACATACACACACACACACACACACACATACATATACACACACACACACACACCCCCCTTCAGT
Source organism: Anomaloglossus baeobatrachus (assembly GCF_048569485.1). Lineage (NCBI taxonomy): Eukaryota > Metazoa > Chordata > Amphibia > Anura > Aromobatidae > Anomaloglossus > Anomaloglossus baeobatrachus. The sequence continues at coordinate 111,599,884 of NC_134361.1, read as the reverse complement.
GCTGCAGTGCTGCGGAAAGAAACGATCACCCCTTAATTGCTGGGACTCCACACAAACCTTCACAAATAAATCCTTTCATTACCTGGACGCCATACAAACCCTCACACACCCCTTTAGTAGTGGGGTCAATAGACACTGACACACTGTCCCTTTATTGCTGGGGCCACACAAACAACCTTTCATTCTTGGAACACACACCTTCAGTGCTGCAGTTCTGGGAAGCGATCATACATACACACAAACACACACATACACACACACACATACATACATACACACATACACACACACACACACACACACACACACATACACACACACACTTACACACGCACACACACATACATACCTTCTAGGTCTGAACCTGAAAATTCTTCTCGCTTGATAATTGTAGGTCCTATGACAGCCTTGTGGAAGGGTCAAGAAGAAATAAAACATGCAGAGATAGTTATTGCTTGGAACAATCATGGTGATGAGTCCATACAGTGCACACTGCTGATCTCTTCCTTGTCCTGCTGTGCTGTTTGTGCTGTGCAGCGAGTCCTTCTTCACCCCTCTCCGATGTTGCCCGATCCTCCAGTATTCAGTGAAGAGCTACCTACCTGGACCAGTCATCTTCAAGCTGTGACACAAGATGGTTCTGGATTAGAGCTTTGTACATTCTATAGCATTTGTGATGTCATGTGAGGTCTATGATATCAAGTGCACTGTGATGTCATGTGCTTTGCGATGTCATCATACCTGGAAGCAAATCAAATTCATGTTAAAACAATAACTTTATTTAATTAAAACCACACACAATTGAATACTGCACAATAAAAATTTGCTACAACGTTAGTCATAAATCAATGTATACCTCAGAGGGGGAGGGGCCCAGGATGGATTCCCTAGACTTCCCCTACCTGGCCGCAGAGGTTGGTACTATGCAGAGATTGTTCGCCCCACCTTCTGATAGACGATTGATTGGCTGTCTCGAGCATGGCCCCGCCCATAGAGGCCAGCATACTATTCAGGCCTTGGATGGAAATGAGCCCTGACTGCCTAGCGTGCGTTCCAGCTACTTGTAGGGAGTTTTCTTCCTGGGGACACCGTATGTTTACAGGTATAAAAAAAGCTGCCTTTGAATACAACATGGTCTATCTGGCTATATGAGCCTCAGGTTCAATTTGGGATGCCCCTGATGAAACCCCTGGCATTTGGAAAGGGAGGAGAAACGCGTCAGGCGTGAGGCTACTCAAGCTAAGTTATTGTGTCATTTGGCACATCTTTTATGCTGTGCAATATTATTTGCCATTGGGTATATTGTGCTTTTTGCTATTGAGCGCTATTTATCATTTGGCAAATATGATACTATTAGCATAATGATCTGTTACTGGGCATGCCACTAATACATCTCATGTTATTCCATATGACATTGCTAATACAGGCAGGGTCGGACTGGGGTGCCAGGGGCCTACCAGGGAAATTACCTCTAGGAGCCCACACTGTAGCTACCATAAACGGTTTTATTACTTGTTCATTTTCGGCTTCTCTCAGTATAACTTGCGCCTTTTAGCAAACTACGGTGTGCAAAAAAGAACTGTATTGTGCACTGCAGATATCACAGGATTTCTTGTAGCATCTTATTTATTGTAGTTAATTATGGAATCTATTATTTACAATCAGTCGCAGTTTTTCTTACACACGGACATTCCTTGTCTTAGGAAAACCACTGAGTCCATCAGGAAAACAATATTCAAAGAGAAGCAGAATGTTATCCAGCATCTTCAAATGGAAAAGTTTACTAAAATTAATCCCCCTATGCCACCATCTATCCACCATATAGGGTCTGTCCCCACTGACTTGGGAAATCCCCTATAGAGTCAGTATGTGGTGGTGTGAAACATTACCACTCCAATACACTTTTCCATTTGGAGACTCCGGTGAATATTTGCTTCACTTTAGTCTGACATTTATCTATTTTTTCTGTCTTTGTTATCATAGTGGTATCTGTAGCGCCCCTGAGACCCTCAGGGCACTACAGGGAACTGCATCCTCTTGGGGATGCAGGACCTACTCCCTGGGACTTGGAATACCAGTGCCGATTCCACCAAAACACGACCAAAATCCTAGTTCTCCACTGCACACAGGGCATAGAGGGTTAACCATGTAAGGGGATGGTCGCCATGGGAACGAGTCCCTCAGTATAGCCAGCCTGGTGGGAGGGGTCAGCAGTCAGTCAGTCGGTAGTCGGTAGTGAGTTGAGTGGCACACAGAAGAGGTGTGCAGACGTGCCTGAGCTGGGTTTGTGTAACGGTGATCCGGGGGCACAGGAGAGAGGTCGCCAGGATGGGTACCGGAGATACCGCTGGGACCAGAGCACGCACGGGGCACGGGGCACGGGGCACAGGGCCCTAGGTCAAGCGTCAGTTTCATACGGTTTGATAAATACCTTCCCAGTGAGGACACCTTCACGGACTTCACCGAACCAAATAATCCGGGGGCATCAGCAGTAAACTAGGATCGGGGTTTGGACATTTACCTCCCTGCAGGGTCTGCACTGCCCTCCATATGGAGAAGGAGACTGTACCCCAAAAGGGACGTCTGGGCTCACAAACGCTCCATGCTACGGGGACCCAATCAACTGAGAGTGCCGGGGACCGTGCAACCTAGGTCATTACATTGGCACTGATACTCCAAGGGACCTGAACCAGTGGTTCAAACGTCAGAGTGAGTAGAGACTGTTAAAGACAACCTGGTGAGGTCTCCGTTATTACCCTGCAACATCTCCCAGGCACAGCTCTACCTACAGAGGATCTAACGCCATTGCTGCATACACCACCAGCCCATCAGATGCATCCAACTACTCCACAGCGTGGCTGGCCAGTAAAGGTCTAAAACATGAAAAAATAATGACATGGCCTCCTTGTTCACCTGATCTGAACCCCATAGAGAACCTGTGGTCCCTCATAAAATGTAAGATCTACGGGGAGGGAAAACAGTACACCTCTCGGAGCAGTGTCTGGGAGGCTGTGGTGGCTGCTGCGCGCAATGTTGATCGTAAACAGATCAAGCAACTGACAGAATCTATGGATGGTAGGCTGTTGAGTGTCATCATAAAGAAAGGTGGCTATATTGGTCACTAATTTTTTGGGGTTTTGTTTTTGCATGTCAGAAATGTTTATTTCTAAATTTTGTGCAGTTATATTGGTTTACCTGGTGAAAATAAACAAGTGAGATGGGAATATATTTGATTTTTATTAAGTTGCCTAATAATTCTGCACAGTAATAGTTACCTGCACAAACAGATATCCTCCTAAGATCTTCGTTCCGAATAGCATGTGCAATGCAAGTTACATAGTTTTATAGTTACATAGTTACATAGTTACATAGTTACTTAGGTTGAAAAAAGACCTAGGTCCATCTAGTTCAACCTTCCTCCACCAGTTCTACATTTAGTCACTAAGTCATTTATAACCAACAATGTTGTGTGTACTGAGGAAATCATCCAGCCCTTTTTTAAAAGCTGTTATAGTATCTGCCATTACTACCTCTTGTGGTAGGGCATTCCACAGTCTGACTGCTCTAACTGTAAAGAACCCTTTCCTATTTAGGTGTCGGAATCGCTTTTCTTCCACTCGCAGTGAGTGCCCCCTGGTCCTTAGTATTGTTTTCGGAAGAAATAAGTCATGTGCCAGTCCTTTATATTGACCACACATGTATTTATACATATAAATGAGATCTCCTCTGAGACGTCTTTTTTCTAAGCTAAACATATCTAACTTTTTCAACCTGCCATCATATGGGAGGCCTTCCATTCCTTGTAATAGTCTAGTTGCCTGCCTTTGAACTGACTCTAACTTCTGAATGTCCTTTTTAAAATGTGGAGCCCAAAACTGGATCCCGTAATCCAGATGTGGCCTTACAAGTGATTTATAGAGGGGTAACAATACGTTGGGATCACGGGATCTAATCTCTCTTTTTATACACCCTAAAATCTTGTTTGCTTTAGCAGCTGCTGCTTGACATTGAGTGCTGCTGCTCAGCTTATTTGTAATGAGAATACCCAAGTCCTTCTCCTGTTCTGTAGTCCCGAGTTTACTTCCATTTAATGTATATGCAGCTATAGGATTACTCCGTCCTAGGTGCATTACTTTACATTTATCAACATTAAATCTCATTTGCCAAGTATCTGCCCATTCTGACATCTTATCCAGATCTTTTTGTAATATTGTACTATCCAGGTCAGTTTTTAATATCCTACATAGTTTGGTGTCATCGGCAAAGACTGACACTGTACTATCAATCCCATCCACAAGGTCATTAATAAAGAGAGTAAAAAGAATTGGTCCTAGCACAGATCCCTGCGGCACCCCACTGCTGACTATAGCCCATTTAGAGAATGTACCATTTATGACTACTCTTTTTGTTTCCTATCTTTTAGCCAATTCCTTACCCAGTTGCATATTGTGTCCCCTAGTCCTTGCTTCTGGAGCTTTAGTATAAGGCTATTATGTGGTACAGTATCAAATGCCTTTGCAAAGTCCAAATAAATCACATCAGCTGCATTACCAATATCCAGGTTTGAACTTACCCCCTCATAGAACCCCAACAGGTTGGTTAGACACGACTTATCTTTCATGAATCCATGCTGTTTGTCAGTTATCATATTATTTTCTGCAATATATTTTTGCATGTCATCCCTTAAAATGCCCTCAAAAACTTTGCATACTACTGATGTCAGGCTTACTGGACGGTAGTTGCCTGGATCTACCCTCTTACCTTTCTTAAATATCGGTACCACATCAGCAATCCTCCAATCCTGAGGCACCAACCCTGTTACAAGTGAGTCTAAAAAGATGAGATACAGCGGTCTGTCGATTACGGAGCTCAATTCCCTCAATATTCGTGGATGAATGCCATCTGGCCCTGGGGATTTGTCAATGTTTAATTTACTCAGACGTAGGCGTACTTCATCTTGTGTTAAATTAATTATATCGGGTGGTGGACTTTGATTTTTCACTTGTTGAATGATCCCTGGTACAGTCAGTTCCTTGGTGAATACAGATGAGAAATGCCTATTTAATATCTCAGTCTTTTGTTTGTCCTCTATAACTAACTTGTTATTATATTTTAAGGGTCCGATACTATCCTTTGTTTTCCTTTTGGCATTAATGTATTTATAAAAGATTTTGGGATTTATTTTAATGTCATTGGCGATTTTTGTTTCAGTAGCTAGTTTTGCTTGTTTGATTTCTTTTTTGCATTGCCTATTGATATCTTTATACTCCTGCAATGCTATTTCTGTATTCTCAGCCTTTAAGATTTTAAACGCCCTTTGTTTTTGTTTTATTATACTTTGTACAGTCTGATTTATCCATAGTGGTTTCTTTTTATTCCGGGACATTTTATTACCAGAGGGTATACGTTTTTTACAGGACTCTAGCAGTATATCCTTAAACTTACCCCATTTATGTTCGGTATCCCCAGTTACCATGACTCTGTCCCAATCTACACATTTAAGCTCTTCCCTTAATTTGTTGAAATCAGCTTTCCTAAAATTCCAGGTTTTAGCATTCCCCCTTTGAAATGTTCTATTGAATATTATGTCGAAGCTTACCATATTATGATCGCTGGTGCCCAAGTGCTCCCGGACCTGTAGATCTGAAATTGTATCCGGTCTATTTGACAGGACCAGATCTAGCAAATTATCTCCCCTGGTCGGTTCACCTACCATCTGAGAGAGGAAATGGTCTTGAATGGTAGATAAGAACTTACAGCTTTTAGCAGAACCAGAAGATTCTATGTCCCACTGTATGTCTGGATAGTTGAAATCCCCCATAATAAGAACCCGATTATTATTATTAGCTGTCTTTTCAATTTGTTCCAGCATTTTACCCTCTATTTGTTCAGGTATGTTAGGAGGCTTATAGCAAACTCCAATTAGCATTTTTCCATTATTCCCCTCCCCATGTACATTTACCCATACTGACTCTACATTGTTGCTGTTCCCCTCAATGTCATCATACAACACAGGTTTTAGGTTAGATTTGATAAATATACACACCCCACCACCTTTTTTGTCTTTCCTGTCCTTCCTAAATGTAGTATAACCCTGTATGTTTGTCACCCAGTCATGGCTTTCATCCAGCCAGGTTTCCGTAATGCCCACCACATCATAATCCATGGTTGACATAAGAGTCTCCAATTCATTCATTTTGTTTGCAAGACTTCTTGCATTTGCCAGTAGACATTTAATCCTATTAACACCTTTATTACTCCTAGCCTCCCTACATTCCTTGTATGTCCCATCCCCCCCTAATCCTTCATTGACCCCTACCGTCTCCCTGTCTCTATCTGCTCTATCTATCCCCTTATTTGCTCCACTACCCTCCCTCCCCCCCCGATCCTAGTTTAAAAGCTCCTCCATCCGTCTGACCATTTTCTCCCCCAGCACAGCTGCACCTTCCCCATTGAGGGGAAAAACTAACAATGTAACGAGTAACCTGAATGCTGTACATTTCGTGGGGGTAGCAAATACTGCGGAATTCGGGTTACTCATTACATTGCGAGTTTTTCCCCATTGACTTGCATTGCACATGCTATTTGGAATGAATATGCGAGTATTAGACAGTACTCGTTATGACTGTAGCGAGTGCGATTAGTTAGGTACTCGATCAACTCTACTTACAGCAAATGAAAACCCAAAAATCATTATCTCAGAAAATTAGAATAATTACCACAAAATACCTGCAAAGGCTTCCTAGGTGTTTAAAATGCCCTCTTAAGGGGGCTTTACACGCTACGATATCGCTAATGTGAAGTTGTTGGGGGTCACGGAATTTGTGACGCACATCCGGCCGCATTAGCGATGCCGTTGCGTGTGACACCTATGAGCAATTTTGCATCGTCGCAAAAAAACGTGCAAAATCGCTCATCGGTGACATGGGGGTCCATTCTCAAATATCGTTACTGCAGCAGTAACGAAGTTGTTCTTCGTTCCTGCGGCAGCACACATCGCTCCGTGTGACACCGCAGGAACGAGGAAGCTCTCCTTACCTGCCTCCCGGCCGCAATGCGAAGGAAGGAGGTGGGCGGGATGTTATGTCCCGCTCATCTCCGCCCCTCCGCTTCTATTGGGCGGTGGTTCAGTGACGCTGCTGTGACATCGCTGTGACGCTGAACGAACCGCCCCCTTAGAAAGGAGGCAGTTCGCTGGTCACAGCGACGTCGCCGGGCAGGTAAGTATGTGTGACAGGTCTGGGCGATGTTGTGCAGCACGGGCAGCGATTTGCCCGTGTCGCACAACAGATGGGGGCGGGTACCCACGCTAGCGATATCGGTACCCATATCGCAGCGTGTAAAGCGGCCTTTAGTCTGGTTCAGTAGGCTACACAATCACGGGGAAGACTGCTGACTTGACAGATGTCCAGAAGGCAGTCATTGACATACCCCACGAGAAGTTAAAGGCTACTTTCACACTTGCGTTTTTTTCCTTCAGTCGCAATCCGCCGTTTTGGAAAACAGCGGAATCCGTTAACAGATTCCGCTGCTTCCCATAGACTTGTATGGACGACGGATTGCGACTGATGGACCTGCGTTGATTCCGCCGGTTTTTGAGCAGCGGAATCCTTAGGATTTCGCTGCGCATGCTCTCTCTGGTTCCCTGCAAACGTAACCAGGGTACACATAGGGTTATTAAGCAAAGCGCTTTGCTTAGTTACCCGATATTTACCCTGGCTACGTGTGCAAGGAGCCAGCGCTAAGCGGTGTACGCTGGTAACCAAGGTAAATATCGGATAACCAAGCAAAGTGCTTTGCTTAGTTACCCGATACCCTCGCTACGTGTGCAGGGAGCCCGAAACTTCCCCGCTTAGCTCCGCCCCCTCCCGCACTCCACTCTGCATGTACACACGCACGCACACAGACACACAGACGCACACACACTCACCTGTCCCCAGCCATGCAGTCCCCGGTACTGACGTCCTCAGCGTCATGGCCCTGCTCGGCTCCACACACCCCACACTCTGCCCCCCTGCACACATTCTCGGCGCCCGAGCGATCAGGTGATCACCCGGCGGCCGGCTGCTGTGAGCTATCAGCTGATCACCTAGCATCCGGCTGCTGTGAACGATCAGCTGATCACCCGGTGGCCGGCTGCTGTGAGCGATCAGCTGAGCACCTGGCAGCCGGCTGCTGTGAACGATCAGCTGATCACCCGGCGGCCAGCTGCTCTGAATGATCAGCTGATCACCCGGTGGCCGGCTGCTGTGAGCGATCAGCTGATCACCTGGCAGCCGGGTGATCAGCTGATCGTTCTCAATAGTCTGCCGCCGGTAAAACTGTAAAGAAAAAAAAAAGCACATTCCGTTGTTTTGTACGATCTGTTGCATCCGTTGTGCCACTATATGCAACGCATCCGTTGCATCCGTCACACAACGCAATGCAACGGATGCTGTTCAATGCAAGTGTGAAACTAGCCTAAGCCACAAAAGGTCATTGCTGAAGAAGCTGGCTTTTCATAGAAGTGGTCCCAGCACCCTCTGTGTCAGAGAGGGGTCCACCACTCTGGCCAGCTGATGAAAGCTCATCCCCGGAGCCGCTGCCAGATCAATCGGAGGAGTACCTAGCACCCTCAAGAAGAATGAGAGGCCTGGATGCCGAGCCCACAGTTCCCAAACTGCGCACCGGCTACGGCTTCATTGTGGAGTCTGGAGTAAAAGAAGGTATATTTGTTTCCAGAAGGGATGTCCAGTCCCACCTACAGCGAGGACACCCAGATCGAGACCTCTATACAGGAGATGTTGTAGAGTACACCAGACACATGGGTGAAAGAGGCTGGTATGCCTTTATATGTCATGCAGTGCCCTAAGAACACCGTGGCAAGTCCAAGCTCCACCCCCACTGCTGCTACCAGGTCCCCAAAGTCACCTCCACCAGGAAACACTCAAGATGCTAAAGAAGATACAGAAGCACTAGATACAGAAGCAGAAGATACAGAAACACCAGATGACACACAAGGTGAAACACCAGATGAAACATTCACCTACGTCATCCACTCAGTCTGCCTTTTCTGGACTTGCTTGTCTCTATTGATCCAGAAGGTAAGCTCAGAACAACCATCTATAGAAAGCAAACTTCCACAAACTCACTCCTCAGGTGGGATAGTTGAAGTGACTAGCCAAGGAGGCCTCTGGCTGTGTAGTCGTGGCAGCACTGTATTCAAGGCACATCCCTGGCTTCATCACTTCTTCAATGCTGGGACAGTGTGTGTCAGTATCTTCATCGGCCGATGCACAAAGAGTCTTCAGGCAAAAGTCGAGATGCATAAAAACTGACATTTATTTCACACATAAAAACACTCCGGTCAGCAGATTCCGGCAATATTGGTGGAGCTGGGGACAACCTGCCCAAACGCGCCCTCTGGTGGGGATATGCACTAGATACTCCTCTTCTCTGAGCTCCCACTCTCCGGTCAAGCACTCACTGGACCCACACCAGCGGAATAGACCCTGAGGTTGCGTCCACCTCCTTATCTCCGGTGTCCCCTGGTGTTCCGCTCACACTCTCACACTTGCCGCTGCAGGTGTTCCCTGTCTGCTGTCCTGGATCCTTCTCCCCACACACACACAAACTCTCCCTAGATATACGGCCGACTCCTCCTCCCCGGTGGCAACAGCCGTCCCACCCGACCACTAGGGGGTGCCCTAATACACAAAATCACATGCAGTAATAAAATTCAACATTTTTAATAATAACAATGCCGGGTAACTATGCTGAACTAGTAGGGGGTAGGCCCACCCACTACATGCCTCCCCTCTTAAAATCCGAGCCTCCCGGCAAGGCTCTTAACTATAAACATATTAAGACAATAAAACCTTTTAGGTCAGTCCCCAACAACGACTCCAGTTCAGCGGCGCTCCCGGTCTGTAGGGGCGCTTAGTGGCGCAGCAGCGCTCCCGGTCTCTACGTAGCGCCCGGAGGCTCAACAGCGCTCCCGGTCTTAGATGGGCGCCCGGAGGCTCAGCAGCGCTCCCGGTCTTTGCTGGAGGGCAACAGGCCCGTAAAACTTTTAACAGAACTTCTGTCGGTTAACAGCACCGGACTTAAACATCAGATGAGCAGTAGGCACTTACTCTTGGGGCCAGGCCCGCTTCCATTCCTCCGCTTGAGCCTGGATGTAGGCCCCCAAAGATTCTCCCGGCTGGCGGCGGATTCTTCTAAAGGACACAGGGGCGTAAGGCGGCTCCACGGGCTCAGCTGCTGCAGCTCCTCGCGGGGGTGATGGCGTCTCGGCCCGGGACGGTGGTGGTGCGGATGGCGACGCGTCTAGCATGATGACCGGCCTGTTGGTAACATTTTGTGTTACCGCTACCACGGATGGAAGCCTCTCCGGGTCAAGGGTCGGTTCAGTCGCTGTTTCCGGGGCAGCAGCCGTGATGCGTCGGTGGTGAGAGGGCTCGGACGGGATCGGTCTGGCATGGCTCCGGCGCCGCTCTTGTTGTTCCTCCCAGTCAATCTCCTGTTGCCACTGCTCCGCTTCCCGGGTGGTTGGCATGCGAGAGACACAAACGGCAAACAGGCCGCGGCTACCTGCGTCCGGCAGGAATTGAACCCTCTCGCCCGGCCACAGGGTATGGAGTCGCTTGGGCAGCCCTTCCACGTCCAGATGAACTCTGTTGTAAAAATAGTCATCCCCGGTCTCTGCTTCTCGGATGAATCCATACCCCTCCTGTTGGTTGAACTTAACAACCACTCCGGTAACAAACTGCTGGGCCAGGTCTTCACCGCCAGGACCGGACAGCATCTCCCGGACAAGGGTCTCGGCCAGGAGACGTTCCTGAACTGGGTCAGGCTTCGGGGACGGAGCTCTGGGATACGGTACCGTGGGCGGAACAATGACAGGGTCCCACATAAAGCCCCGGTGATCTTTCTCCAGTATCGGGGCAGCCACTTCACCCGGCTCCGGTACATGACTAGGCGACGGGGCGGCGACATCAAGCTGTGGAACCTCCCACGGGAAGACTGCAACTCCCGGACGGCTTGGCATTGGTGGCGTGGCATAAGTCGCCTTCACTTCCGTGATGGTTCTCCCGGTCTGCGCGTCCCAGGAGGTCTTCCAGGAGACTTTATCCGGGCGTGTAGAACCTCCCGGTCCAATAGGAAGGTCCGCCAAAGCTGCCTCACCGGCGGGAGCGAACCTGGGTCGGCCCCGGCCTAGGCTGATTAAAGCCATCGTGGTAGCTAACTCCTCTGGTTGTCCAAAGGTTTCCATCGCTGTCTCTGACAATCTCACTTGTAACGGCGGTGATGTCAATGCTGAGGCTGGGAAGAGTGGAGGCGGGCCTTCGTTTCCCGCTCTTAAACGGACTCCACCCCCAGCCTCACGCATCATCTTGACTCTTCCGCTGAGGTACTTCTTTTTCTTCTTCTTCAATGCCCTGGAGCTGGCGCCTCCCCTCTTTGGGCGGAGTACTCTGTACTTTTTCTTCGGCGCCGGCCAGCCCCAGGCTCTTCTTCTGGCGCCAACTTTTCGCGCCTTTTCTTCTTTACAGATAACGGCCCCCTTGCCGCCATCTTGTACCCGGTCCAACGCTACGGGCACTGTGTTCTCTTCCCACCACGGGACTGGAAATCTTGCATCATGGTCCGGATCCTGTGCTCCGGGCACGACCTGATCTCCTGCTTCTTGGGTCCCCGGCAGGGGACTCGCATCCTGCCGACTACGCCACATGAAGTGACTAGCCAAGGAGGCCTCTGGCTGTGTAGTCGTGGCAGCACTGTATTCAAGGCACATCCCTGGCTTCATCACTTCTTCAATGCTGGGACAGTGTGTGTCAGTATCTTCATCGGCCGATGCACAAAGAGTCTTCAGGCAAAAGTCGAGATGCATAAAAACTGACATTTATTTCACACATAAAAACACTCCGGTCAGCAGATTCCGGCAATATTGGTGGAGCTGGGGACAACCTGCCCAAACGCGCCCTCTGGTGGGGATATGCCCTAGATACTCCTCTTCTCTGAGCTCCCACTCTCCGGTCAAGCACTCACTGGACCCACACCAGCGGAATAGACCCTGAGGTTGCGTCCACCTCCTTATCTCCGGTGTCCCCTGGTGTTCCGCTCACACTCTCACACTTGCCGCTGCAGGTGTTCCCTCTCTGCTGTCCCGGATCCTTCTCCCCACACACACACAAACTCTCCCTAGATATCCGGCCGACTCCTCCTCCCCGGTGGCAACAGCCGTCCCACCCGACCACTAGGGGGTGCCCTAATACACAAAATCACATGCAGTAATAAAATTCAACATTTTTAATAATAACAATGCCGGGTAACTATGCTGAACTAGTAGGGGGTAGGCCCACCCACTACATAGTCATCATCCTTTGCCTCTCATGCATGGTATCCCAAAGGGACCATACCTGCCCCTGAGAAGGAATTGTTCAGATCAGAGTGAGTTTGTGGAAAAGGCGAATCACTTGAGGAATCGGTTTCTTGAAAAGGGCTACCCAGATCATGTCTTGAGAAAAGCCTTCAAATACTCTTTGGAGCAGGACCGGAGTAAGCTCCTGTCACCACAACCTAAACAAAATCAGGATGAGGGGCTGATGAGGGGCTTCTAAGGCTTATTACAACCTATACTAAGGGAGCCTCTGCAGTCAGAAACATACTGGAGCAACACTGGCAGGGCCGGCTTCAGGTTTTTGTGGGCCCTGGGCGAAAGAGTCTCAGTGGGCCCCATCCACACATAGACATGCACAGATACATACACATACAGGCATACGTACACATACTTATTTAAAGAGAAATTCACAAAAACACATAAATAGACATAAATCTAGACACAGTCAAATACACTGACATACATAGATACACATCATACATACACACACACACACATTATTTTTATATATTTATCCTGTATATATATTTCTAATATTGGGAAGCCGGCAACAGCCTCATTCACTTCCCGGCTTGTCTAACAGACATGGCCGCACATAGGGCACACTAACACTGCTGTATATACATCAGACTGCTGAGACCCCACCACCGTATCGAGTGTCCCATGCCTGAACAAAACACACCAATGTAGTAAACCAAAAATGAACTTTATTGGAGAGATAACCAAATATGTACAAACTCTCATCTTTTGTTGGGTCGGGGTCGGTCACAGCTTTTGAAATAACAGGTATAATTAACCAACCAAATATACCATGTCAACGAGGCGTAATGCCAGGCCGGACTCCCGGCGCAATCAGCCTTCGCTTAACATCCACCATTTTCGACCACTGACCGCTGTGACTTAAACAATATAACATACCACAAAAGGGGAGGGGGGGTGGGCCAGCAGCGCAAGTGTGTCCGGGTATCCAGCAGCACAGCAGCGTCCGGGTCTCAGGCTGAGGAGAGACCGAAGCCAGGAAGTAGGGGGATTATATAGGGAGAAACAGTAGGAGGGGGAAAACAGTGGGATTGGACAAACGCAAGGGGGGACGGATTCGGGCATGGGAGATGGATTTAACCCTTTATATACGGGGCTCAGCAGTCAGGGTGCACTCAGTGTAGCCCCACTGACATGCCCCACAGACTGCTGAGACCCCACCACCGTATCGAGTGTCCCATGCCCGAACAAAACACACCAATGTAGTAAACCAAAAATGAACTTTATTGGAGAGATAACCAAATATGTACAAACTCTCATCTTTTGTTGGGTTGGGGTCGGTCACAGCTTTTGAAATAACAGGTATAATTAACCAACCAAATATACCATGTCAACGAGGCGTAATGCCAGGCCGGACTCCCGGCGCAATCAGCCTTCGCTTAACATCCACCATTTTCGACCACTGACCGCCACGGAGGAGCAAAAGTCGCTAGACTGCGCTCCGACCCCCACCCATGATAGATAGCACAACCCCGTCCTGAGGGCCCAATAAAATTGCATACTGGAGGCCTCGTCCGTTGCACCGCTCCCTGACCAACTCAAAATATAAGAAAGGCCCAACCGCCGCACTACCAAACGGGCAAAGTATCAGCAATAGAATTACAAACCGAGAACATGACGGGTGCGAAAACAGATGCGAAAACAGATGTTAGGGGCAAGCATCTAAGCGCTAATGCTTTAAATGACTGAATTACCAGGGGTGAATACATAAATGTTATGGCAATAACTACGCACATGTGGGCAAGGGTGTACATGAGGCGGCAAAAACTGGGCGGACAAGAGAAAATCATCCAAAAAAGGGGTTGAAAACAACTAAGAAAATGATGGCAGACAGGTGAACTTGTAAAATACGAAAAAGCGACTTGGTGTCAGGAAAAGAAAACAGGATCCCGCCAATTGCAATTCAACGTACAGCATTTGAAGGAATACGGTGAAAAATCCGAATCCGCTTATGGATTGGAGCAAACGAAGGTTCCCTGGGAAGGATAAAGGGTGAAAATTAAAACAAAAGTGAAGCCAAATTACCGCTGAGCAGCTGCTCCTTTATTGGGTATCGGTCAAGCCATGTCGCCATCATAAGGCTCACTGGCATCGTCATTTGGCCTGTGAAGTGGCGTTGCTGGCAGTTTTGCAGATGGCTGGGGGCACTGGGCTGATGCGTGCGATCCACCACAAGCGGAGCACTCGTGCTTAAATTTACAAAGGCCAAAGAAGCGGCAGTGTCCTTCATTGAATAACCGACACGTGGCAGGTCTACGACCGGCCACTGGGCCGAAGCCGGCAGAGGTGCTATGAGGCACAGAATGAAAGGGGTTATAATCCGTCTGGGCCAACATTAAACGCAGCCAGGTGTCCGTGGCTTTAACTCCCCAGCCCAACTGGGGTTGAAGGGCTAAACGACGACGAAAATCCTCATCGTAGCGCCACCAGGCTGATCCCCCATGAGCTTTATAAGAATTATATATGGTGTCGAGATATATAAACATCTCGGAACAGCGCTCAGGGTGCTTTTGTCCCATGACACAACCCATGACAAAAAATGCCTGAAGCCAATTGTTAATGGACTTCGCCACTTTTGGCGTCCCAGCAAAAGGATGATCAGATGGACGCCGCTCCTTATCAATTGTATGCTGATCGGTCGAAACTAAAGACCATATATCAACATAATCGTTCGCCCAAATTTTCCGGACGGTCTCGTCAGTCAAGTGGGATCCCAAAGGAGGAACGCCACAAAAGAAAGCGTCCCTATGAATATCGGAGCGAGGCGGAGGGTTAGATTGTATAAGAGGTTGACCAGGAGATGAAGGGCCAACTAAAATATTCCCCCCCGCCGCAGGCTGCAAATTATCTAAAAATGTTTTAATAGCCGCTGCCATACCCGCACTATCCCCCCCGGCCCCCGAGTATCGATACTCACCAGCATCCGGGAGGGGAGCGTCAGAAGGCTCCTGTACAGGATCAACAAATGCCACAGGCTGCCGACGTGCTGAGGGAATAACAATCTCCCCCTGAGAAGGTTGGTAACGACGGCGGTGATGCCCATGGGGCACGACTGAGGAATCCGGTGTAGTGGAAGTAGAACGCCACCCCGATGAACGAGAATGGCGGCTCCTCCAAGCGGATTGGGAATGACGGGCGGAATGGCAGCTACGTCTGCCACGTGATCCAACAGAGCGTCCGTGCCGGCGAGGGGTGCGAAGGGGTGACGGCGAGGAAAGCGAGGAGGAGCGGTTACCGCACCCACGGTGGCTACGACCGAGGGCCGGTGTTCCAGCAACCACCTGCGTTGGACCAGCAAGATATGGTGGTTGACAGACTGGGGCAAGTGCACCTGGGGCAGATGGGGCTTGTGGGGTGGGGGCAGGCACTGCAGGGTGCACACCTGCAGCCTCCTGCTGTAATGGCGGCAAGGCCAGCAGTGGGGGTTGTGAAAGGGGGGTAGAAGGGCTGATTAACGCCCTAGCAGCCAGGGGTGCATCATGTTGAGGAGACTGGGGTGGGGCGTGGGGGTGCACCATGTGTGCAGACCCCTCTATAGACGAGGGGCCGCAGACGTGGCGACCCGGCATTATAAGTGGTGATGGAGGATGTAGGAATGGTGGTTCGGGTAGGCAGGGGTTAACTACTACCGGCCGTGGCTCTACACTGACAGGGAAACAGTGCCTGCGTGCATCAGCCACGGCCGGAAGCTGAGAGGAGGTGAGGAGCTGGGAGGGGATGAGGGGGGAGGAATCCACATGCATTGGTGTTACAGGGGGGTTAACAGCTCCCGACTGCAGATCCACGCAGCCAGGATGGTAGTCCCGCCGGTGCACAGCCGCTGCAGTCGGGAGCTGGGTGGAAGTGGGCTGTACTGGTCGCGAGGCGCGCGCACGAGAAGCGCGCACGCCCCGCGATGCCATAGCTCCCGACCGCAGATACACGCGGCCAGGGGGGGAGTCCCGGCTCACAGCCGCCGCGGCCGGGAGCCGGGCTGAAGTGTCAGGAACTAGGCGCGAGGCGCGCGCACGAGAAGTTCGCACGCCCAACAACTTCCCAGCTACCGACCGCAGGTCCACGCTACCAGAGGGACAGTACTGGCGTGTAGCCCCTGCGGTCGGGAACCGAGGTGGGTTTTGGGGGGCTAGTCGCGAGGCACGCGCACGAGAAGTGCGCACGCCCCGCGACATTATCGGTGTAGGACTCAGGCGCTCCGGCGGACGGGTACGCCGAGCGGACCGCCTACCGCCGGGAATCGCCGCCTGAGCATCAGGAGGGACGGGACCTGGCACATCTAAGAAAGTGGTAAGCCAGGCGTCACCATCCCTCCTGATTCTGTCCCTTATGGCAGCAGCCAAATTGTCGGCCATCTCTCACCAGCAGCGCAAGTGTGTCCGGGTATCCAGCAGCACAGCAGCGTCCGGGTCTCAGGCTGAGGAGAGACCGAAGCCAGGAAGTAGGGGGATTATATAGGGAGAAACAGTAGGAGGGGGAAAACAGTGGGATTGGACAAACGCAAGGGGGGACGGATTCGGGCATGGGAGATGGATTTAACCCTTTATATACGGGGCTCAGCAGTCAGGGTGCACTCAGTGTAGCCCCAGTGACATGCACCACACAAGAGAGGCTGGGGACAAACACAATACTGGGGGGAATACATATTACTGAGGAAAGGGGTATACAGCTCTAGAGGAGGGCAGTGACTGAGGTGGGGGGGACAGCTGTGAGGTTGACATGCAGCTCTGGGTGTATACAGCTCTGGGGTGGGGGGGGCATACAGCACCTGGGTGGAGGGGACATACAACTCTGGGGGTATAGTAGTATGCAGCCCCATATTGTGTTATGAAGCCCCCATTGTCCTCCATATAGCATTATGTAGCCCCCATATGCACTATGCAGCCCCCATATAGCACAATGCAGACCCAGATATCATTAGGCACCTTCATGTAGTATACAGCACACATATAGCACAATGCAGACCCAGATAGCAATAGGCACCCTCATGTAGTACACAGCCCCTAAATACCACAGTGCAGAGCCAGATAGCATTAGGCACCCTCATGTAGTACACAGCACCTATATAACACAGTGCAGAGCCAGATAGCATTAGGTATCCTCATGTAGTACACAGACCTATATAGTACAGTGCAGACCCAGACAGCACAGTGCAGAGCCAGATAGCAGTAGGCACCCTCATGTAGAATACAGTGATTAATACTCAGTGGCGTAACTAGAGTTTGATGGGCCCTGGTGCAAAATTTGGACCGGGGCCCCCCTCCACGTACACCGACACTTAGGGTGCGGGATAATGACACTGACACTCGGGGTATAGAATAATGATGCTGACACTTGGCTCTTACCCTCAGCACCCAGGTTTCCCATGATCTGAAATCCCTCTATCAGTACCCAGCTTTCCCATGTTCTGATATCCATCTTTCCCTCAGCACCCAGCTTTCCCATAACAGAGTAAAGCTGGGTGCTGAGAGATGTATAGCAGAGCATGGGAAAGCTGGGTGCTGAGGGAAAGAGCCTTTTTCCCTCAGCACAAAACATTCCCATCCCATACTTGTATCTTTGTCCTCCTTGTATATAGATCTCCAAATACTATAATGGCCCCCACATAGCCTTCCATATAATATAAAGGGTCCCACATAACCCGTCATATATTATAATGCACCCCCATAGTTCTCCATGTATTATAATTCACCCCATAGTACTCCATATGTTATACTGCACCACAGTCCTCCATGTTTTATAATGCACACCCATGTGTGACCATGTGTAAGGTAGCCTCCATATTTCTCCATTTATTATAATGTAGCCCCCATAGTGCTATATGTATTATAATGTAGCGCCATAAATCATCATATTGTATTATGCAGCCTCATACTCCTCCATGTATAATGCACCCCTAGTCCATGTATAAGGTGTCCTTCATTTTGTATTATGCAGCCCCATACTCCTCCATGTATAATGCACCCCTAGTCCATGTATAAGGTGTCCTTCATGTTTATTATGCAGTCCCATAGACCTCCATGTATCATGCAGCCAGCACCCCCAGGCCTCCATGTGTCATGCAGCCAGCAAAATAAAAAAACAAGTACCTCTCTTCTCCTTCCGACCCCTGCGACTGCGGTAGTTACGCCCCTGCCCCCAAATGTCACACACCCTGCACCCCCATATCACACACACTACACCCCCATATCTCACACACCCTGCTTCCCATACAGCCTGCACCCCCATATCACACACACTACACCCCCATATCACACACACTACACCCCCATATCCCACACACACTGCTTCCCATACAGCCTGCACCCCCCCAGATCTCACACACTACACCCCCATATGTCACATACCCTGCTCCCCATACAGCCTGCACCCCCCATATCACACACAATACACCCCCATATCACACACACCCTGCCCACATATCTCACCCTGCCTGTACCCCAACTTACCCCTCTCAAACACTGTGCACCGCTTCACATCCTTCTGTCAGTCTGCAGCCCTCATATGTCACTCACCCTGCAGCCCCCCTCACCCTCATGTCCCCTCTTTTCTTATTACCAGTCATCATGTGTCCACATCTCCTTCAGGATTCAGTATCTTGCTTTCTGCCCGGCCTCCTGTGTCTCCTCCCACACAGTCACATGGGCGTGACGTCATCGCAGGTCCTGCAGGATGGAGATTCCGTCTGCTGTGCAGGTCAGGAGCACTCCTGCAGCTCAGACACGGCTGGTGGGCCTCTCCAGGTCAGGGGCCCCTCTACTGACACTGGGCTCCCCTGACTCACAGGTCGGCCACTACACAGCGGCACTACACATAGGGGCCCGGCAGCCGGCTCTGCAGAGCGGCTGCCGGGCCCCTATGTGTACTAGTGCCGCTGTGTAGTGGCCGGCCTGTGAGTCAGGGGAGCCCAGTGTCAGTAGAGGGGCGGCTCACGTCTCCTCGATCCCCCGCTGATCCGGTCTCCTCGGCGCGTCGTCCATTGCTGTCGCTCGCTCTGACCTCTCAGCAGGCGCGCAGTGATGACGTCACCGCGGTCCTCTGCAGAGCTGTCAGAAGAACGCCGACAGTCACAGCGGGGAGAATGATAAGAGAGGGAGCGCCGCTCACTCTCTCATCATTGCTCTCAATTGTATCAGCTCCTGCGATGCCGATGCAATTGAAAGCTCGATCCTCGGCGGGGGGCGGTGACAGCGCGGCCACCGGGCCCCCCTGAGTAGCGGTGCGCCACTCCTGCCACCGCGAGTGGGCCCCCCCGGCAGCTCAGGGCCCCGGCATTTGACCGGGTTTGCCGGGTGCTGGCGCCGGCCCTGAACACTGGGGTATTCTGAGAATGGACACTGATCTGATGGAGTGCCTTAAACCACAGCCCAACATCACTTATCGTAAAAAACGCTCTTTGGGAGACCGTCTAATTCATAGTCATTTTGTGGCACCGACTGGTGGTGGCACATGGATTCCTAAAAAACCATCTGGTTGTTTTAGATGTGGCTCGTGTGTTGCATGTGCATATATCAGCACGGGTAACAAATTTACGAGTACATCTACTGGTGAGTCTCTCTTGGTCAGAGAGTTCATCAATTGCAAGACAAAGGGTATTGTGTACTTAGCAACTTGTCACTGTGTCACATACAATATGTGGGTAAAACCACACGTGAGTTTCGTAGAAGAGTAGGTGAGCATATGGGGGACATCAGGAATGACCGTGATACCCCCATTGCTAGACGCATGAACATGCAGCACAGCTCCAACAGGGAAGCCATTTCTTTTATGGGCATCCTAAAAGTCAAAGCATCTCCTAGGGGTGGGAATCTAGATCGTACTTTGCTACAAAAGGAGGCAAGGATGATGTTCCGTTTAAATACTTGCCGTCCTGAGGGTCTTAATGACCAGATTAGTTTTGGTTGCTTCATATAATATCTTGACCTCTTGGTCAGTTGGTTGTTCTTGTCCTGGTGATGATGAATCTAGCTTTTTGACCATGAATAATACTATATAGCCCAATTATTCTATCGGCCGTACTCCTATTTATGAGTATTAATTCCGGCCAGGTGGGGGATATTATGTGTATAGACCTCTTCATTTATTATTGGAGTATTTCCCTATCACAAGGTATAATAATCCTTTATAGGATACACGTTATTGATTATAGTCCCATATTTACAGTTTGAGATTGTTCATTGATACAATTTTAAATTCTTTTTGGTGTCTTTTTATTTAGTCCACCTTTATATATCTTCTTTAAGTAATTTTGCTTGATCCGTATACCTATGTATTTACCTCTAGTATCTGCTAGGTCCTTTATTAACTCTCCAGGTATATATAGGTGGCTTTACACACTGCAACATCGCAAACGACATCGCTGTAACGTCACCGGTTTTGTGACGTTATAGCGACCTCCCCAGCGACATTGCAGTGTGTGAAACACATCAGCGACCTGGCCCCTGCTGTGAAGTTGCTGATCGCTACAAATCGTTCAGGACCATTCTTTGGTCCGTTGTTTCCCGCTGTGCAGCAAAGTCTCAGTGTGTAAAGGGGACTTTACAGCGACTTCCCATTCAAAAAGCTGCTTTACAACATCCCCAATGACTAGCTAGGTCGTTCTGTAGGTCCGGATCGCTGTTGCGTCGTTGGCCAGGTCGGCCTGTTTGACAGCTCACCAGAGACTTTGTAGCGATCCCGGCCAGGTTGGGATCGCTGGTGGGATCGCTAGAAAGTCTCAGTGTGTAAAGGGGCCTTATGGTCTTATAGTGTTGATCCCTATTCAGCATACCAGTTATTACCTTTTGTTCTTTTACAAATGGTTGTGATTACACTGTCTGATTTGCCTCCATCTTAAACCTTCTCCTTTGGTCCCATATCTTATTTAATGCATCACAAAAGACAGTTTAAGTGATGACGCCCATACCACACCCCAGAATACACTATATATACATATATATACACACATACATCGTATCCTTTGTATTCATCTATGTGTATTTTTTATTTATTATTTTTACAAACGTTATTTTAGGGGTGCAGGGGTACAAGAGGACCATAAGACCACTTCGGAGATTACTAATAAGACCAAAAAAGAAAAAAACGAATACAAGGGTCTATAATACATACAAAATATTTTATTAATTAAAAACCATTTGATCTCAAAAGACACAGCCGGAGCTGGACAATAGGCCTCACAATCCACACAATCATATCATCCCTGTCTCAGAGTTCAATATAAATAGGGAGCATATGTATATATAAACATAAAAATGTATCACAGCATTATATATAATCAAGGATAGTAATTACAACCATATAGAAATTCATCCAATTATATCTCAAACCAATAAATGTATAAATACAATACAATACATTAGTTAATCATAAAGTGATAAGTGTGTCCAAGAATTATGGTTACTGAACAATCATAAAGTGCAAAGTGCAAAAGAGAAAAGAGAGGTCAGTGTGCATGCACACATATATATACATATACATACATTGGTATTTAAATAGTTAAAAGAACAGCCAAGACTCCATAAATGGCTAGAAAGAGTTAGGCTATGTGCACACGGTGCGTTTTTCTCGGCGTTTTTGCGCGTTTTTCGGGTGCGTTTTTGGCCTCAAAACTGCATGACTTTGCTTCCCCAGCAAAGTCTATGAGTTTTCATTTTTGCTGTCCCCACACAGCGTTTTTTTTCAGCTGCGTTTTTGTGGTGACCACAAAAACGCAGCATGTCAATTATTCCCGCGTTTTTCACTGCGCTTTTCATCCATTGAGTTCAATGGGATGTTGAAAGACGCAATGAGAAACGCAAATAGCTGCGTTTTGGTGCGTTTCTAAGACCAAAAACGCAGCTATAAGCGCAGGAGGTGGGTAGTAAAGTGACGTGTACAGGAAGAGGATTCCTTCTGTCAGTATAGACAGAAGCATGAATCCTCCCGCGTCCATCTCCCGTCCTGTGCATGTATGCTGCCGTGCGGCGCCATGTACAGGCAGGAGGTGGAAGCGGCTGCGAAAACAAAAGTTAACAGTAGAATAAAAAAAAAAAAAGTTATACTCACCTGTCTGCAGCCTCGCGGTGCCATGCCCGCTCCCAGCTCCTGTCACGGTATCGCCGCTCCCACTCCGGCTGTGTGCAGTCTCCCCGGGGCAGGACCTTGCTTGCAGGACCTGGCGATGGATCACCTGATGCAGTCACCTGACGCATCAGCTGATCGAGTCTCGGGCTGACGCGGGCGCCCGGCCGGTATCAGCGGATGCGTCAGGAGACTTCATCCCTGATTACCGGCAGCTGCTGCAGCGATCGGACAGGATCAGACTCCCGCCCCATCGCTCCGGGAGCTGCCGGTAATTCAGCACATAAGTGAGTATTATTTTTTTTTTTTTCTACTGATGCATCAGCTGATTGTATAATCGGCTTTTATACAATCAGCTGATGTGTGATGGGATTCACATCCTTTAACCTGACACATCATCTGATCACTTTGCCTTCCAGCAAACCGATCAGATGATATTGGATCCTGATTGGACGGCGCGGGACCCTGACCCAGGATTACTGCGGAGGGGGGTTTATTTCAATAAAGATGGAGTCACTAATTGTGTTGTGTTTTATTTCTAATAAAAATATTTTTCTGTGTTGTGTTTTTTTTTTATCTTTACTAGAAATTCATGGTGGCCATGTCTAATATTGGCGTGACACCATGAATTTCGGGCTTAGGGCTAGCTGATAATATACAGCTAGCCCTAACTCCATTATTACCTGGCTAGCCACCCGGCATCAGGGCAGCCGGAAGAGTTGGATACAGCGCCAGAAGATGGCGCTTCTATGAAAGCGCCATTTTCTGGGGTGGCTGCGGGACTGCAATTCAGAGCGGGGGTGCCCAGAAAGCATGGGCACCCTGCACTGTGGATTCCAATCCCCAGCTGCCTAGTTGTACCCGGCTGGACTCAAAAATGGGGCGAGGCTCACGTCATTTTTTTTTTTAAATTATTTCATGAAATTCATGAAATAATTTAAAAAAAAAGGGCTTCCCTATATTTTTGGTTCCCAGCCGGGTACAAATAGGCAGCTGGGGGTTGGGGGCAGCCCGTACCTGCCTGCTGTACCCGGCTAGCATACAAAAATATGGCGAAGCCCACGTCATTTTTTTTTTTTGGGGGGGCAAAGAAATCCTGCATACAGTCCTGGAAGGAGGATGCTGAGCCTTGTAGTTCGACAGCTGCTGTCTGCTCTCCTGCATACACTATTGGATGGAGGATGCTGAGCCTTGTAGTTCGACAGCTGCTGTCTGCTGTCCTGCATACACTATTGGATCGAGGATGCTGAGCCTTGTAGTTCTGCAGCTGTCTGCTCTTCTGCATACACTAGTGGAGAATGAAGAACACATTGAAGAAGGAAATGACATCAGACCTTTTTTTTTTTTGTTCACTGATAAAAAAACGCAGTGAGCAAAAACGCAGCAAAACGCAGCAAAAAACGCACCAAATCGCGGCAAAACGCGTGCGTTTTTTGCCGCGTTTTTTCGACGCAGGTGCGTTTTTGTGCGTTTTTAGCGGCCAAAAACGCACAAAAACGCAGCGTCAAAAAAACGCAGCGTGTGCACATAGCCTTAATGGTATAACCAGTACTTAGAAAGGGGAGGGGGGGGGTGATAAGTTCCTAAAAGGATAAACTCTCAAGATGGAGGATATAGGTGTATATACATATATATATATATACATACATATACATATACACATATATACATATATATTTATGTACACACATACACACAGAAATGTATTAATTCTCTGGGGCAAGGGGTGAATCAGAGAGCAAAAAGAGCCCTTGTTAAATGATACCAGGGACAGTAGCTGTGACAGGGATATGCAAGTCTATTAGTCATGTAATGAGATTAGAGTTAATGTAAACACTGCAGCCCTGTCAGGTGCTACTATGATAATTACTGCTGCATAGACTGAATGCCCTAATCAGAGGCACAGGCATAAAACAAAGCCTGTGATCTGTATACTGACATGGTATCAGGAGCACTGATGAGAGCAGAGAAGTACAAGCAGGCACATTACCTAATAGCTGCAAATGCCACCAGACACTGATACAGGATTGTGACGCTCCCCGACGCTGGCGTTTCGGCGCTTCCTTCTTCAAAGGGGGGAGGCGGGAACATATGCTCCCTATTTATATTGAACTCTGAGACAGGGATGATATGATTGTTTGGATTGTGATGCCTATTGTCCAGCTCCGGCTGTGTCTTTTGAGATCAAATGGTTTTTAATTAATAAAATATTTTGTATGTATTATAGACCCTTGTATTCGTTTTTTTCTTTTTTGGTCTTATTTAATGCATGTGGATGGTATTTATTTATGGGTTTAATGTACTTAGGCGGGCTTTGCACACTACGACATCGCAGGTGCGATGTCGGTGGGGTCAAATTGAAAGTGACGCACATCCGGCGTCGCAGTCGATATCGTAGTGTGCAAATCCTTTTTGATACGATTAACGAGCACCAAAGCGTCGTTATCGTATCATCTGTGTAGGGTCCGACATTTCCATAATGCCGCTGCAGCGACAGGTACGATGTAGTTCCTCGTTCCTGCGGCAGCACACATCGCTGTGTGTGAAGCCGCAGGAGCGAGGAACATCTCCTACCTGCGTCCCGACTGCAATGCGGAAGGACGAAGGTGGGCGGGATGTTTACATCCTGCTCATCTCCGTCCCTCCGCTACTATTGGCCGCCTGCCATGTGACTTCGCTGTGACGCCGCACGACCCGCCCCCTTAGGAAGGAGGCGGGTCGCCGGCCAGAGCAACATCGCAGGACAGGTGAGTGCATGTGAAGCTGCCGTAGCGATAATGTTTGCTACGGCAGCTATCACAAGATATCGCTGCTGCGACGGGGGCAGGGACTATCGCGCTCGACATCGCAGAAATTGATAAGGTTGCCCATACTTTTGCACCGGTCAAATTTTGTTTAAATGCGGATTGCACATTTTCTGTTAGTACAATAAACCTCATTTCAATCCAGAAATATTACTCAGTCCATCAGTTATTAGATATATGAAACTGAAATAGCTGTTGCAAAAACCCAAATTGTTATAAAGAAAAAAGGTTAACATTAATAGGGGTGCCCAAACTTTTTCATATGACTGTATATATTGTGAGGTAGCACGGTCGGCTGCGCAGCAGAAGACACGGGATCCAGGCATTAAGGTTCACAGCACACGGTTTAATGTCCAAACAAAAGTCCACAGCAATATACATGTGCCTCTCCAGCAGAGAACTCAGGGAGTTCTGTTCACTCCCTCACACCCGGCACACCTGCCCTCATTCCTGTTTCCATTTAACCCTTCCTTCAGCCTGTAGGGAAACAGTATTAACCCTAGAGTGGATTTACTTTCTATCATGGAGTGAGCACAACCGGGGCGAGACATACCGGCCGTCATAGATAACCCCGGTCACAGTCTCACATACCCCCCCCTCAGTTCAAGCGTGCGGGGTTGAACTCCCGCCATCAAACACGGGCCGCGGGACAAGGCATCGGCGTTGCCCTGCAACCCACCGGCCCTATGTTCAACCGTAAACCGGAAGTTCTGCAGAGAAAGGAACCACCGGGTAACCCGGGCATTCCGTTCCTTGGCGGACCTCATCCAGACCAGTGGAGAGTGATCCGTCACCAAGCGAAACTGCCGTCCCAGCAGGTAATAGCGTAGGGACTCCAAGGCCCACTTGATCGCCAGGCACTCCTTCTCCACTACGCTATAATTCCGCTCGGGAGGGGTGAGCTTCCTACTTAAGAAGGTGACGGGGTGTTCCTCCCCCTGAACCACCTGAGACAGCACTGCCCCCAGGCCGACCTCTGAGGCGTCAGTCTGTACTATGAACTCCTTCCGGAAATCAGGGTGTACAAGAACGGGCTGTCCGCACAGGACCTCCTTCAGGGCTCGGAAGGAGTCCTCGGCCTGCGGAGTCCAGCGCACCATGACGGACTTCTTGCCTTTGAGAAGGTCCGTCAAGGGGGCTGATAGTCCCGCAAAATCCTTTACAAACCTCCTGTAGTACCCCACGATACCCAGGAAGGCCCTAACCTGCTTCGTGGTCAGGGGTCTAGGCCACTTCTGGATCGCCTCAACCTTGTTAATTTGGGGCTTAATCACTCCTTGGCCTATCACGTAGCCCAAGTAGCGGGCTTCCGTGAGTCCCAATGCACATTTCTTGGGATTGGCTGTCAATCCGGCTGTTCGAAGCGCGTCCACCACCGCTTGTACCTGTTCCAAGTGGGTCTGCCAATCGGAGCTGTAAATAATGATGTCATCCAGGTACGCTGATGCATACGCCTGGTGGGGTTCCAGCACTAAGTCCATCAACCTCTGGAACGTGGCCGGAGCGCCATGTAACCCAAAAGGCAAGACAACATAGTGGAAGAGACCCTCCGGCGTAACAAAAGCGGTTTTCTCCTTGGCGGACTCCGTCAGTGGCACCTGCCAGTACCCCTTGGTCAGGTCGAGCGTGGTAAAATATCGCGCCTGTCCCAGCCTATCAATCAGCTCATCCACCCGGGGCATGGGGTAGAGATCGAACTTGGATATTTCGTTCAATCTCCTAAAGTCATTGCAGAACCTTAAGGAGCCATCGGGTTTTGGTATTAGGACAATCGGACTAGCCCATTCACTCCGGGATTTTTCGATGACCCCCAGGCGTAACATTGTCTTTACTTCCTCCGATATGGCTTGTCGTCGAGCCTCCGGTACCCGGTATGACTTCAGGCGTACCCTCAGGTGGGGCTCGGTGACAATATCATGTCGTATCAGACTGGTCCTACCGGGCAGCTCGGAGAAGACATCGGGGTTCTGCTGAACCAACCGTCTGGCCTCTCGCCTCTGTGTCTTGGTGAGGGCTTCTCCAATCCTTACTTCCGGTTCGTCCTCTCCGGAGGTCGCTGGAGCCGGATGTGAACGACCCGAAGAGGAGGGAGGTGGGGAAAAAACAGCCATCAGGCTTTCCCGTTCCTGCCAAGGTTTTAATAGGTTGACATGGTATATTTGTTCAGGTTTCCGCCTACCGGGCTGCAATACTTTATAGTTAACCACCCCTACTCTTTCCTTTATCTCGTAGGGGCCTTGCCACTGAGCCAGGAATTTACTCTCCGCCGTGGGGATTAATACCAACACCCGATCCCCGGGTTTAAAGGTCCGCACGGTGGCTTGTCTATTGTAGCGGCCGCTTTGCGCGGCCTGAGCCTCCTGTAAATGCTCCTTCACAATTGGCATGACCGCGCTTATGCGGTTCTGCATACCCAAAATGTGTTCAATCACACTTTTATGGGGGGTGGGCTCTTGCTCCCATGTTTCCTTTGCCAGGTCCAACAATCCCCGGGGATGTCGCCCGTATAACAATTCAAAAGGCGAAAACCCCGTGGATGCCTGTGGCACCTCTCGTATGGCAAACATCAAATAGGGAAGCATCATATCCCAGTCTTTCCCGTCTTTTGAAATCACCCTTTTGAGCATGGTTTTCAGGGTTTTATTGAAACGCTCGACTAAACCGTCCGTTTGAGGATGATACACAGACGTACGCAACTGCTTGATCTGGAGTAGCCGGCATAGCTCTTTGGTCACTTTAGACATGAATGGGGTCCCCTGATCCGTAAGGATCTCCTTGGGCAACCCCACCCGGCAGAACACAGCAAACAACTCCCGAGCTATATGCTTTGCTGCAGTATGTCTGAGAGGTATCGCCTCGGGATACCGGGTGGCATAGTCAACGATCACTAGGATGTGTTGGTGCCCTCGAGCGGACTTTACGAGGGGCCCCACCAGATCCATCCCTATCCGTTCAAAAGGGACTTCTATAATGGGTAACGGTACCAACGGACTGCGAAAATGGGTCAGGGGTGCGGTAAGCTGACACTCCGGGCAGGTTTCGCAGAACCGTTTTACCTCCCCAAAGACCCCGGGCCAATAGAACCTTTGCAATATTCGCTCCTGCGTTTTCTTGACCCCTAGGTGGCCACTCATCAGGTGTTTATGAGCCAAGTCGAGGACCCGCCGGCGATGCGGCTGGGGCACCACCAACTGTTCTACCCCCACGCCCCGTATTTCATCTACCCGGTAGAGTAAATCTTGCTTAAGAGCGAAATGGGGGTACCTTACCTGGGCACCGGGCAGCTGTGCCACCCCGTCAACTACTGTCACCCGACTCCGGGCATGGATTAACGTAGGGTCCTGGAGTTGGGCTGTCCCAAACGTATCCGGGGACGCCTCCAACTCCGGGATGGGCTCGACCATCTCAGTCTCTCCTGCCAATACCTCTAGGGGTGACCTATCGGGTTCACACTCTGTCCCTATCATGGGGACCCCTACGGCAGGCGTCCCGGATTCAGGATTGTAGGGCTCAGGTCCCGGACTGACCAATATCTGAGGGGACTTAGGGGGTCCCCTCCATAAAGTCCAAAAATAGGGCAGATCCCTTCTTAGGATCACGTCATAAGGAAGAGTGTTAAGAAGTCCCACCTCATGTTGCACCTGACCGCAAGGTGCTGTGATGGTGACAATCCCCGTGGGATAGTCTCGGCGGTCCCCATGTATGCAAACCACCCCCACGGTACGTCCTGTGGCCTTTACTTTAGCCCTCAAGGTGGATCGCACAAGGGTCACTAAGCTTCCGGAATCCAACAAGCCTGTAACCGAACATCCATTCACCTGTATTTGGCACAAGTGGGGCTCAGTCTCTGGGGAGACCAGGTCAGCGGTACACACCACCTGAGCATACATTGAACCCC
Source organism: Anomaloglossus baeobatrachus (assembly GCF_048569485.1). Lineage (NCBI taxonomy): Eukaryota > Metazoa > Chordata > Amphibia > Anura > Aromobatidae > Anomaloglossus > Anomaloglossus baeobatrachus. The sequence continues at coordinate 111,570,708 of NC_134361.1, read as the reverse complement.
GCCGGGTAACCCCACAATCCATGGGCTCCGTGGTGAGTGGACACTGGGCTTCCATATGTCCCACCCGCTGGCACCGCCAACATCTAATGGGGACGGAAACCCCCTTGACGGGTTGTCGTTTAGGGTACAGAACCTTCCGGACCTCAGGAATGGCGGCCGCGGCCTCAGACGGGACGGTAGGGGACTCCTGCACCGTTGTCAGCGGTGGGTCCTTGGCCCTAGGCTTGGAGGGGCCGGACCGACGGGCGGTACGCAAAGTCTCAGTGTCCCGTATCAAGTCCTGCGTAGCCACATGCCGCTCTACCAGGGACACTAATTGGTCCAGTGTACTCGGGTCGCCCTGTCCTACCCACCGTTGAACGGTGACAAAACGATCCACTACTACCCTTTCCACCATTTGCGCCGGGCTCAGAGTGTCAGGCTGCAACCACTTTTTTACAAGATGCAACAAGTCATAGGCCTGGGAGCGTACGGGTTTGGCTTCCTCATAGAACCACTGATTTACCCGCTGAGCCCGTACATAGGTATTCACCCCCAACCGAGCCAGTATTTCGGCTTTCAGGGTCACATAGTCAATGGCGTCCTCGGTACAGAGGTCCAGGTACGCTTTTTGGGGTTCCCCCGTCAGATAGGGCGACAATACCTCAGCCCACTGGGGGGTCGGCAGCTTTTCCCGCTCGGCCACCCGCTCAAACACCGCCAGGAACGCTTCCACATCATCCCCCGGGGTCATCTTTTGCAACGCTTGTCTCACCGCTTTCCGGACGCTGCAGTCGTCACCCGGTCCCGGGGTTGTTGCTGCCGGTCCGGCACGGATCGACTTGGCCAGGAGAATCATCTGTTCTTGATGTCTTTGTTCCTGCAATTGCAAGGCTTGCTGCTGACGTGTATTGGCCTGAACCAGCTGTTCTTGGTGCCTTTTGTCCTGCATTTGCAAGGATTGCTGCTGACGTTCCAACGCCCGGAGCAGGTGTGCATTGGTCTGTTGCTGCTGTTCATTAGCCTGTTGTTGCTGTGCATTAGCCTGAGCCAGCTGCTTTAGTATGTCCTCCATGGCGTCACCGGGTTTTGGCTGTAGTATAGCCGCTCGAATCCAGGACATGTGCTACCGGGTCACCAGGGATGGATGCTACACCTCACCGGGCTGGCATGCCCGCCGATTCTCCACCATATGTGAGGTAGCGTGGTCGGCTGCGCAGCAGAAGACACGGGATCCAGGCATTAAGGTTCACAGCACACGGTTTAATGTCCAAACAAAAGTCCACAACAATATACATGTGCTTCTCCAGCAGAGAACTCAGGGAGTTGTGTTCACTCCCTCATACCCGGCACACCTGCCCTTGTTCCTGTTTCCATTTAACCCTTCCTTCAGCCTGTAGGGAAACAGCATTAACCCTGGAGTGGATCTACTTTCTATCATGGAGTGAGCACAACCGGGGCGAGACATACCGGCCGTCATAGATAACCCCGGTCACAGTCTCACAATATATATATATATATATATATATATATATATATAATCTATCCACACACACATACACAGCTTTATATATTAGATATACACATATGGCTGACGATTCTGTCTGGGGTTCGTCATTTTAATGACCCAAAAAATGGTGCATGCAGCTTTTTTCGTTCAGTCAAAATGACGACTAGCGGTTAATGTTTGATTGGTAAGGACTGTTTGCAGAATTGGAGAGTTTCCAAGAGTGATGGTGGGATTGTGGAAGGTTGGAGGTCAGAATGCTAAGGAGGATCTCAGCTCCCCCGGTAAAGGCATCACCTGGGTCCTCTCTCTGGGGGACGGTGCAGGGAGGGCAGCTCCATGTTCAAAGAGGCAAAGTCCGGCAGTAGAACAAAAGTTGTTTCCAGCATCATGGCCAAGAAAAAAGGTTAAAAACCAATTTTATTCCATAACTTGTGCAAATACAACAGGATATGTCTAAGACTAAGAACCTCTGTTAGGTGTGAAACGCATAGACATTGTTTTATACTTCGTGGACGTCCATCCAACCTAGTGTTGGTTTTAACCTTATGGAATAAAATTGGTTTTTAACCTTTTCTTGGATGTGATGCTGGAAACAACTTTTTTCTATTGCCGAAGGTTCGAGGGATAGAGGTGGAGCTGTGGTGGAGTCTGAAGGGGGCCCGGAAATTTTGTCAGTATCGGGCCCGGAAATTCCTGGTGGCAGCCCCGGCTGGAGGGGCCCGGGGTGGCTGCCCGCAGTGAGTGTGTTTTCACTTTCATGTATCATGCCCCCGGGCCGTCACCAAGCAGCTGATTACCGCTGCCGGAGGCGGCACTGTTTGTATAGCTGCAGACAGGCCAACGCAGAGATTCAAACTCGCCCACACTGCACACTGTGCGCGGCCTGTGCTGAAGATGAGGGAGTGGCCAGGCAGCAGAGATGCCAGGAGGAGAACAGCCAATCAGGAGAGGGGGCAGAGCCGGGAAAATGAAATGATGAAAAGGAAAAGAGTGCAGGAGTGAAGAAGGAGTAGAGACCACAAAAAGAGAGAAAAGCAAACAGAGAGCAGAAAAACAGTGAGAAGAGGAAAACAGAAGGAATAGAAAGAAAAAGCAGAGGACAGGAGGAGCAGCCAGGAAGACTCACAGGAAGTGCAGCAGAGAGGCCTGAGCCACTATCATCATCTCTCACAGCACAGGAGCTGGTGAGTATTGTAATGTACAAACCTCTGCCTGTAATACTACAGAAAAACTGCCCTGTGCTGTGCCATCACTCTGTGTGTGTGTGTGTGTGTGTTGCCCCTGTGCCAATACTGTGTGTGTGTGTTACATCACCGCCGGAGTCTGCTCCAGCGACTTCTGCTCCGATCGCCAGGCGACGCCGTGTTCCTGCCGTGGATGGTACTGGTGATGGGAGAGAAGTTGATGCCAGCGGCACCAGTGGGCGCAGGCTCCGATCATCCACTGGGCTGGGTTAGCTTGGGATCTGCAGTACCGCTGGCTGACTGTGGGTGGCATGTGTCTTCCAGCTGAAGTTGCCAGCGTTCAGCTACAGCCAATGGGAATACAACACACCCTTCTTATTTCCCCTCCTGTCACATGATTACTGCCAGATATAGTTCTGATTTTCCTGGCTCCTGTTACGTCCTATTCTGTTGGTGATTCCTGTGTTGACTTCTGCGTGTTTTTGACTACCCTTCTGCCTACTGTTTTTGTACCTTGCTGCCCGACCCGGATCTGACCTCTGCTACGTTTGCTGACTACGTCACTGCCTGCCGATTCTGTCCCTGTTCCGCAATTCCTGGTTTGACCCTGCCTGACTACTACTCTCATCGGACTGCAGCCTTCCACAGGTAGTGATCTCCAGGGTCCTGTGTAATTCCAAATCCCTGTATAGGGGTTAAAGGGTTTCAGGGTTCTGGGGGTCCTACTTGGTGAGTGGCTTCACTCTAGCCTCCCCTTTACAGCCCATCTGAGTCTGTGGATCCAGGCAGGCATTACAGTGTGTTGCCCCTGTGCTGTGCCATCACTGTGTGTGTGTGTTGCCCCTTTGCTGTGCCATCAGTGTGTGTGTGTGTGTGTGTGTGTGTGTGTATTATCCCTGTACTTTGCAGAGTTTTAATATAGATCCTGAGGCTATAAAGAGTCATAATCCTTACCATTAAATGGGGAAGACAGAAGTGAAAATTTATATTGTGTGTAGTGAGGGGCACGAAGAAGGACATCCCAACTTTAGGCCAAGTTCACATATTGCAGATTTTTTAGGGATTTGCGGTGTGAATCCACTGGTCTTGGTGCAGTGGCCTTTGCTCAGTAACAGGACGGTGGTTATATTCAGACTCTATGTGGTGATATTTGGTCATGGTGTGACGGCATTATTTTGCAATGTAATAATACATTGCAAACCTTTATATGGTGGGTGTTGTTCAGTAACACTATGTAGTAGTATGTGTTATTTCTGACTATAAGCCGCCCCCAATAATGCATGCCGGCCCCCAATAACATGTATCATGATTATTATGATAATTTTTTTTGTTTGTTTGTTTTTTATCGGTGGGGGGGCCCCATTCAGACTTTTGCTATGGGGCCCCATGATTTCTATGTACGCCCCTGCCTGGGACTGCCCTTGTCGGCTACCTACCAGCGTGGTAGCCTAGCTGCACCTCCAGTGGCTTTAGTGAAGACTCGGTAGCCATTCAGATTTGCTCCTCCAGGTCAGTACTCAGTGCCTTTGGTCCAGTGGAACAACTTACCTGCTGCTTGCCCTGCGAGCATGACATATATGATGTTTTGATTGCTTGTTATTACATTTTTTTTCTGTTGCTGCAAAGGCCTAAAAAACGGTAATCTTGTCGTTTTGATTTTTTTCTGATGACACGGTTTACTGTTTGGATTAATTTATGTTTTGATAGAGTTTTACAGATGTGATTGTACCGTTCCGGGGCTCGGCCGGCTGCCGAGTCGCTCGGATCCGTGCTCGGTGGGTGGCTCGAGCTCCTTACGGACCCGGGGGTCACATCGTTCTGAAAGGGGGTTGGAGCTACATGTAGGAACTTCGGTGGGGAGGTCCACGGCCGGAGCCACGGTTGTTTGTACGGGATTTGAGTTTGTGATGCCACCCATGGATTGTGGTGAATAGATGGACACCACAGCTGCCGTTGACTAGGCTCCCGGGGACGTTGTTGCGCAGCTTGGTGTTGACCTAATGGTTGGGCTGTTGTCTTCAGTCGGGTCTTAGGTTGGATAGGTCCTTAAGTCCAGTCCTCAATCAGTTGACTTGACTCAGCCCGGTTGTTTCTGGGCCTCGTACTGGGTCTGAGTACCCCTCCTGGTGCTCCGGTTTCCAATCGGTTCCCCGGTTCGGTACCGGCGGGCAACCGCCCGTCCCCGGTCCCTACGATTCCACCGGCTGTAATCCCAGCTCCTGCTTGCGGCCACCACCGTCTGCCTCCTTGCCAGAGGTGACTGGGCTCCAACCCAGACACCTGGTGTAGACTATGGCAGGCCTGGACACAGGCCTGTCCTTGAACTCCACTCCACTCCACTGTCAAGACTAATCTCTTCTCGACTACTGTTTTTCCCACCTCCAGGTCTGTGAACTCCTCGGTGGGCGGAGCCAACCGCCTGGGTCCGCCCCCTAGTGGGAACATCAAACCCAGAGGGAGGTGACAAGGGTTTTGTAGTTTGGCTGCTGTCACCTTACTAAGGGGGGGGAGGGAATGTGTGTATGGGACTACCCGTGACAACCTGGCTAGTCCAGGGCGTCACATGATCATCTCATCAGTATCCCACGGCTGCACGCCAATGAGGACTCACAACAGCATGCCCCCCTTCCAGCATGCATTAAGTGCCGCTATCTGAGATTAACAACAAGTGTCGCTCCACCCATGGCTGTTAGAGGCAGATGAAGGCTGAGTAATTCAGCCTTTATCTGCAGGGAAAGATTCAGGATCAGTGTATGAGCTCACATCAAAGGCAGGGAAATGACTCATGACGTGCATAGCAGGGTTAATGCAGCAGTCAGATGTTAGCCGGCAAAAGATAGGCTGTCTCAACTGCTTCATGACTGTCCCTCAAGTTAAAATTTGCCAACCTGCTCCTAATCTTATCCATAATGCAGGTTTGTAATACATTGTGTAGCCACATCCACCCCATGTCTTACCATTGGTTTCTTAGTTCTCTTTCCATACAAAGACCAGTCAGAACCGAATTCCAGCAGTGGCCTAGTGGTTGCAAGTACAAAGGCGCTTCTGAACAAACGTAACAAGTGTCTATTAGATGGCTCCAATTGTGCCACTTTTATTAAGACGCCTTCAAGTGTTAACAAATTGGCGCAAATCGCTCCATCTTGGCACAATATGCATAAAGTAGGGATTGCCACTTAATAAATGTTGTCTGTTTCCTCTGAATAGTGACCATTGCTGAGTTCGGCCTCCCTCCTGGTTGCCTCCGGGGCCACCTCTCTGCTTGTTGAACCTCTTTAGTCATTTTTTTACTCTTATACAAGGTCCTGTGTCTCCTGTATTCTGCTGCTCTATGTCTCGGTCTTTATTCTTCTTTCAGGTAGTACGTAGTGCACAATGTTAGTGCCCCAATCACAGAGACTGAATCCCATAATAATTGTAGTGTAATTAGGGACAGGAGTTGAATTTATGACATCTATTCTCTGTAGTGACTCCTCTATACTGCCCGATTCTAGTTGTGGTATATTCAGGGTAGTAGTGATCATTCCCATCATTATCACTGTGTGAGGAGAAAATCAGACAAAAAAACCACACAACACGATATATATCTAAATTTATGTTTGTTTTTTATTAGAAGATCAATAAGCAGCATTGTATTGAAAGTATACTGGCCCTTTGAGAAATTACACAATGGTCACAGTGCCTCTCAGGTGAGCCCCCGTGTGGACTACAGAACCAGCTGCAGTCATTGGGGAGCAGCTGAGAGGCACTGGACCCAAAGATCCAGAGGAAGGCGAAGAAACCCCCCGGAGAGTTCTGCCTCAGGGGGGAAAAAAATTCCTTCCTGACCCCAGTTCTGGCGATCGGATATTTCCCTGGATCACGTCAGTCCTGCTGCAAATTGCAGTATATTTATATGTAATTATTAGTGATGGGCGGATAGTAAAATATTCCGGTTTGGATTGTTGGATCGAATACCCAGTACTATTCCAGTATTCATCACGAGTAACTGACCTAATGCAAGTCAATGGGGAACTCGAGTGTTATTCTAAGGACATCTTCAAAAAAAATGCTCGGGTTCCACATTGACTTACATTAGGTTAATTATTCTTCAGTAATACTGAGATAGTACTCGGCATTCAGTACAACTAATCCAAACCCGAATATCTATTAACCCATCACTAGTAATTATAAGCTATGGAGTGCTAATCTTACAAAGAAAAATATACACACACCCTGCTCCTAGGAGCTTACAATCTAATATACAATATGACATATGCACACAAACATATGCACACTCAACTTGATGCTCACACACATACAGACACATATGCCCACAAACACACATATACACACTCACCTCAAGACACACATACACAAACACACACCCCTTCAGTGCTGCAGTGCTGCGGAAAGAAACGATCACCCCTTAATTGCTGGGACTCCACACAAACCTTCACAAATAAATCCTTTCATTACCTGGACGCCATACAAACCCTCACACACCCCTTTAGTAGTGGGGTCTAATAGACACTGACACACCGTCCCTTTATTGCTGGGGCCACACAAACAACCTTTCATTCTTGGAACACACACCTTCAGTGCTGCAGTTCTGGGAAGCGATCATACATACACACACACACACACACACATACATATACACACACACACACACACCCCCCTTCAGTGCTGCAGTGCTGCGGAAAGAAACGATCACCCCTTAATTGCTGGGACTCCACACAAACCTTCACAAATAAATCCTTTCATTACCTGGACGCCATACAAACCCTCACACACCCCTTTAGTAGTGGGGTCAATAGACACTGACACACTGTCCCTTTATTGCTGGGGCCACACAAACAACCTTTCATTCTTGGAACACACACCTTCAGTGCTGCAGTTCTGGGAAGCGATCATACATACACACAAACACACACATACACACACACATACATACATACACACATACACACACACACACACACATACATACATACACACACACACACTTACACACGCACACACACATACATACCTTCTAGGTCTGAACCTGAAAATTCTTCTCGCTTGATAATTGTAGGTCCTATGACAGCCTTGTGGAAGGGTCAAGAAGAAATAAAACATGCAGAGATAGTTATTGCTTGGAACAATCATGGTGATGAGTCCATACAGTGCACACTGCTGATCTCTTCCTTGTCCTGCTGTGCTGTTTGTGCTGTGCAGCGAGTCCTTCTTCACCCCTCTCCGATGTTGCCCGATCCTCCAGTATTCAGTGAAGAGCTACCTACCTGGACCAGTCGTCTTCAAGCTGTGACACAAGATGGTTCTGGATTAGAGCTTTGTACATTCTATAGCATTTGTGATGTCATGTGAGGTCTATGATATCAAGTGCACTGTGATGTCATGTGCTTTGCGATGTCATCATACCTGGAAGCAAATCAAATTCATGTTAAAACAATAACTTTATTTAATTAAAACCACACACAATTGAATACTGCACAATAAAAATTTGCTACAACGTTAGTCATAAATCAATGTATACCTCAGAGGGGGAGGGGCCCAGGATGGATTCCCTAGACTTCCCCTACCTGGCCGCAGAGGTTGGTACTATGCAGAGATTGTTCGCCCCACCTTCTGATAGACGATTGATTGGCTGTCTCGAGCATGGCCCCGCCCATAGAGGCCAGCATACTATTCAGGCCTCGGATGGAAATGAGCCCTGACTGCCTAGCGTGCGTTCCAGCTACTTGTAGGGAGTTTTCTTCCTGGGGACACCGTATGTTTACAGGTATAAAAAAAGCTGCCTTTGAATACAACATGGTCTATCTGGCTATATGAGCCTCAGGTTCAATTTGGGATGCCCCTGATGAAACCCCTGGCATTTGGAAAGGGAGGAGAAACGCGTCAGGCGTGAGGCTACTCAAGCTAAGTTATTGTGTCATTTGGCACATCTTTTATGCTGTGCAATATTATTTGCCATTGGGTATATTGTGCTTTTTGCTATTGAGCGCTATTTATCATTTGGCAAATATGATACTATTAGCATAATGATCTGTTACTGGGCATGCCACTAATACATCTCATGTTATTCCATATGACATTGCTAATACAGGCAGGGTCGGACTGGGGTGCCAGGGGCCTACCAGGGAAATTACCTCTAGGAGCCCACACTGTAGCTACCATAAACGGTTTTATTACTTGTTCATTTTCGGCTTCTCTCAGTATAACTTGCGCCTTTTAGCAAACTACGGTGTGCAAAAAAGAACTGTATTGTGCACTGCAGATATCACAGGATTTCTTGTAGCATCTTATTTATTGTAGTTAATTATGGAATCTATTATTTACAATCAGTCGCAGTTTTTCTTACACACGGACATTCCTTGTCTTAGGAAAACCACTGAGTCCATCAGGAAAACAATATTCAAAGAGAAGCAGAATGTTATCCAGCATCTTCAAATGGAAAAGTTTACTAAAATTAATCCCCCTATGCCACCATCTATCCACCATATAGGGTCTGTCCCCACTGACTTGGGAAATCCCCTATAGAGTCAGTATGTGGTGGTGTGAAACATTACCACTCCAATACACTTTTCCATTTGGAGACTCCGGTGAATATTTGCTTCACTTTAGTCTGACATTTATCTATTTTTTCTGTCTTTGTTATCATAGTGGTATCTGTAGCGCCCCTGAGACCCTCAGGTCACTACAGGGAACTGCATCCTCTTGGGGATGCAGGACCTACTCCCTGGGACTTGGAATACCAGTGCCGATTCCACCAAAACACGACCAAAATCCTAGTTCTCTACTGCACACAGGGCATAGAGGGTTAACCATGTAAGGGGATGGTCGCCATGGGAACGAGTCCCTCAGTATAGCCAGCCTGGTGGGAGGGGTCAGCAGTCAGTCAGTCGGTAGTCGGTAGTGAGTTGAGTGGCACACAGAAGAGGTGTGCAGACGTGCCTGAGCTGGGTTTGTGTAACGGTGATCCGGGGGCACAGGAGAGAGGTCGCCAGGATGGGTACCGGAGATACCGCTGGGACCAGAGCACGCACGGGGCACGGGGCACGGGGCACAGGGCCCTAGGTCAAGCGTCAGTTTCATACGGTTTGATAAATACCTTCCCAGTGAGGACACCTTCACGGACTTCACCGAACCAAATAATCCGGGGGTGTCACAAACCACCGGGGGGGTCACTCAGAAATCCCCCGCGCTGGCTACCAGTACGTCACAATCGGGGGGTAACAAGTGGGGGTCACCCCTCCTTTATACCTCCCGACCGACAGACAGAGCACGTGACGCGCTCTCTAGCGCCCCTCTTATAGTCAGGCCAATTATGGAATTGCCCGACAATAAGCAAGGAGGCCGCTATACTACTTATGCCGATTATTGAAGGGTCCCCGGTGAGAGTAGGGTATATATTCCCCCGACCTCCGCGGGCGGAATATATAAAACCTCCCTGAATCTCACTGGCCTCCCCACAATAATCCTTGGCACAACTCGCTGCCACCAACCGATTTACGGTAACTATTAGCCGAACACACAGACGTGGGATTCAAGATCGAGATAACAGAACAGCCCAAGATTAATTATATAATTTAATCAGCCTAAAGCACACTAGAACTACAATATATACAATAGGGAATCTACAGAATATACATATGTCAGAGTACAGTTACAATCAAAGCATGGGTTACAAACAGGCATACACAGTTCCAGCAGTTACCTTGTTGCGTCTGGCCACAGGGGGGCGCTGTAGACCAGGTTTCCAGGAACTCCCACAGATGTTTCCTACACGTGACCCCCAGCGAAAGAACCCTGGAAAAAGGCCGAAGTAGGGTTATCAACCTGGGCAGATCCAGGTCTCCTCCTACCTTCGTGACCTCACAGGGAGCACTGCTCCACCCCTGGCTTGAGTTATGGACAATATCCCAACATGGAATATGGGCCATAACTTTGCCTGGGAGCGTCGTAGGCGGACGCCAATGCTCTCATTGTGACAGTTATGAATTTAGCTACAGAACGAGGGGACTCATGACCTGTCTGCCAGTTCCCCATTGGCTGATATCACGCCTGGGGCATTTCCCAATGTCCTGCTCCCATAAAAAGGGTGTGCCGGCATCGTCCGCATGCGGAGACACCATTTTTATGGTTGCCATATTTATCGGAAATATGGCTTGCGAGATATGAACCATTTTTTACTGGAGTCGTTCTGTCTGGCTATTTCCATAGCCTTGCTAACTAGCTAGCAGCTCCTACTACAGGGTGACGGCAGGGAGTCATCCTGTGTCCATTGTTCCCACACCACCTAATTTCCATATCACAGGACATGGCCATGGAGGTGTAAGTGGAACACTGAGAACAAGAAGGGAGGGGGCACTGCCAGGGAGTGATGAGGGATTATGACTGGAGTCATAATTCACCTTCATATCCCGGGATTTGCCTCACACCTCCCCCCTTTTGAGGGCGCTAGGGGGCAGCACACTCCGGTGTTCCCCCGTGCGCCCGTCCGCGACCTCTCCTTGTCGGGACAGCCCGTCTGCGTTACCGTGGTCACGGCCCCTTTTGTGGCGAATGGTGAAGTTGTATTGCTGGAGCGCAAGGCTCCATCGCAACAATCGCCCATTCGTCCCAGAGACGGTGTGCAACCAGCTGAGGGGATTGTGGTCCGTCTCCACGATGAAGTGGCGCCCGTATAGATAGGGTTGCAGACGCTGCAGGGCCCACACTATGGCCAGGCACTCCTTCTCCATCGTGGAATAGGCAACTTCCCTTGGTAACAGCTTCCTGCTCAGGTACAAGACTGGGTGCTCTTGGCTCGCAGAGTCCACCTGGCTGAGCACCGCACCGAGGCCGAAGTCACTGGCGTCGGTCTGTACTACAAACGGCCGCGTGAAGTCGGCTGCCTGTAGCACGGGCGGGCTGGACAGGGCGTCCTTTAGGGCCCGGAAGGCTGTCTCGCAGTCCATTGTCCAATCGACTGCAGAGGGCAGCTTCTTCTTGGTGAGGTCCGTCAAGGGCTTTGCCAGGCTACTATAGCATGGAACAAACCTCCTATAGTACCCAGCGGTCCCCAAGAAGGACATCACCTGCTTCTTGGTCCTGGGGGTGGGCCAGGATGCGATGGCTTCCACTTTCTCAGGCTCGGGCTTCAGTGTTCTCCCACCTACCCGGTGACCGAGGTACTGGACCTCGCTCATGGCCAGCTGACACTTTCCCGGCTTGATGGTCAAACCTGCCCGGTGGATCCGCCTGAGCACCTGTGCTAGATGCTCTAGGTGGTCCTCCCAGGTGGGACTGAAGACGGCAATGTCATCCAGGTACGCGGCCGCGTACCCTTCAAGTCCCTTGAGCAGGGTGTTGACCATCCGCTGGAAAGTGGCAGGGGCATTCCTCATCCCGAATGGCATCACCGTGGACTCGTACAGTCCAAATGGGGTAATAAAGGCAGAGCGTTCCCTGGCCTTGCGAGTCAGGGGGATCTGCCAATATCCCCGGCTCAGATCCATGATGGTCAGGTACTGAGCCCCGGCCAACTGATCGAGCAGGTCATCGATGCGTGGCATTGGGTACGCATCGGCGACCGTGACCGCATTGAGCCCCCTGTAGTCCACGCAGAACCGAGTGGTTCGGTCCTTCTTAGGGACGAGGACTACAGGCGAGGCCCAAGCGCTGTTGGATGCCTGGATCACCCCCAGCTTCAGCATCTCGTCAATCTCCTGGCGCATGTGTTGCTGCACCTCCAGGGAGACCCGATATGCTGAACGCCGGATCGGGGGATGATCCCCAGTGTCCACGTGATGGACAGCCAAGTCAGTCCTTCCGGGCTGGTTGGTAAACAACCCCCGGAAGGGGTGTAGGGTGGCCCACAGCTGGGACCGTTGGTCCTCCAAGAGCTGGTGGCCAACCTCCACATCCTCAATGGATCCGCCTGCCCTAACCTGGGCTAGCATATCCAAGAGGGTTTCCGCTTCTCCCTCCTCGGGCAGGTTGCACACGGGGAGCGCACATGCCTCCCGCTCATGATGTGCCTTCATCATGTTCACATGGAAGGGCTTCCGCCTTCCACGGGCAGGGTCCAGGGTGACCAGGTACGTCACAGGGTTGAGCTGCTGGTACACGAGGTATGGGCCTTCCCAGGCTGCCTGAAGCTTGTCCTGTGGTACGGGGACCAGTACCCACACCTCTTGACCCACTTGGTAGGTCCTCTCACAAGCGTTCTGGTCGTACCAACGCTTCTGATCGGCCTGGGCTTGAGCCATATTGTCGTGTACCAGTTGCGTCAAGGCCTGCATTTTGTCCCGGAAGCGCATGACATACTCGATAACCGACACTCCAGGGGTGGCCAAATCCCCTTCCCAAGCCTCTTTCACCAGAGCCAGGGGGCCCCGCACACGTCGCCCGTACAGGAGCTCAAACGGTGAGAATCCTGTTGAGGCCTGTGGAACCTCCCGGTAAGCAAATAACAGGTGTGGGAGATACCGCTCCCAGTCACGCCCATGGGAGTCGACCAACATCTTAAGCATCTGCTTTAAGGTGCCATTGAACCGCTCGCACAGGCCATTAGTCTGTGGATGGTACGGGCTGGCCACCAGATGTCGCACCTGGACTTGCTTACAGAGGGCCTCCATCAGCTGGGACATGAATTGGGTCCCCCGGTCAGTGAGCATTTCCTGGGGAAAACCCACTCGGGAGAAAATCTCCAGCAATGCGGTGGCCACCTTGTCAGCCCGAATGGACGACAAGGCCACTGCTTCTGGGTACCGGGTGGCATAGTCCACTACCGTCAGTATGAAGCGTTTCCCGGAGCTACTGGGGATGGCCAGCGGGCCGACCAGATCCACAGCCACCCTCCTGAAAGGCTCATCGATGATTGGCAGAGATACCAGTGGGGCTTTGGGGTGTGGCCCCGCCTTCCCCACTCTCTGACAGGTTTCACACGAACGGCAGTAGGCAGCCACATCGGCCCCCATTTTTGGCCAGTAGAAATGCTGGTTCAACCTGGCCTTGGTCTTAGCGATCCCTAGGTGTCCGGCCATCGGAATCTCATGTGCGATCCGCAACAACTCCGTCCGGAACGGATAGGGTACCACTAACTGTCGGTCCCTGGGCCACGCCTCCGGTGAACCCTGCTGGACCGTGGCCCGGTACAGCCGTCCTTGGTCCCAGACCACTCGCTCCGGGTCCGAGTCCGAGGGAGGCTGTGCCGCCTGCTCCTTAAGAGCTTTCAGGCTGTCGTCAGCTTCTAACGCTGCCTGAAACCCCTGACTAGATGTGGCCAGAATCGACGAGACTGTCACATCTTCAGTCAGTACCCCGGGACCTGTGTCCTGGCCTCCACCTGACTCGGCTGCCACTTGGTCAGAAGGGGAAGAGCTATCGGACCTCCGGGAGGCCCCTTGGCTTCCAGCACTCCCACTGCGGGTGACAGCGGCCACAGCCGCTGCGACCGTGGGTCGTGCCTGCTCCTCCTCCGTTCCTGACCAAGTCGCCGGTTCAGGCAGACCTACCTGGCTTCCTGACACCCCGGTTGTGGGGGAACCATGCACCGAGATCTTACCTGGGAGCACTTCCGCTCCTGGACCGGCCCCAATCTCACCTGCCTGTTCCCCTCCTGCAGCAACAGAACCCCGCTGTGAAATCTCTGGGGACCCCACATTTGCTGTGGTAGCCCCCACCCCACACACTGGTCCTCCCCCTGCAGCACCCTGCTCTCTGCTTATCCCTGCAGAGGGCAACAGATCCCAGCTCACAGGCTGGTTACTTGTAGAGGCATTGTCACACCTTTCTCTGACCCCCTCCCCTGTCACAGCTGCAGCTGTGTGTGTGTCTATGGTGTCTATGCAAGCAGAAATATCAGAGTTCACTCCCTCCTCCCTTACATCATTCATAGATAACACATTAACATTGTCCGGAGGCATGTCAGTACTGGCTGAAGGTTCAGCCCTTGGTTGGGGCCCAAACTGGGAGGTTATCTGCCCCAAATCTGTCCCAAGTAGCACGTTTGCAGGGATCCGATCAGTTACCCCCACCTCTCTCACCCCTCGCCCTGCGCCCCAGTCCACATAAATGTCAGCAACAGGCAGCGCCGGGTCAGTGCCTCCAATCCCGGAGACAGCGAGGGTTTTTCCAGGGATCAAGTCTTGGGGGGACACCATCTCAGGCCGCACCAGAGTCACCTCCGAGGCGCTGTCTCGCAGTCCTATGGTCACAGACCGGCCGACGGTGACAGGTTGGAAGCTGTCCAGGGACCTACCACCACCCCCACCCACACAATACACCTTGGGCGGCCCTTGGGACGGGGACGGAGCCGGGGCCTTGGGACGCTGAGGGCACATGGCCTTGAAGTGTCCAGGTAGGTTGCACTGGTGGCACCGTCTTGGCTCTGCCACGGGCCTGGAGAGGGGAGTTGAGGGGGACACCCCCTGCAGTCTAGGGGCAGGTGGGGCAGTCACAGAATTCATCTTACCCCCTCTCCAGGTGCTGCTGGTGGCCGCTCTCCTGGCCTCAGGGGCCCGGTTGTTGGTGTAGTCATCGGCAAGGGCAGCTGTAGCCGTGGACCCCTTTGGCTTCTGGTCTCGGATGAACTGGCGGAGATCCTCAGGGCAGTTCCACAAGAGTTGCTCCGTGATGAACAAGTCCAGGATCTCCGGTCCGGTGGAAAGCTGCAGGCCTTGGGTCCAGTGGTCGGCAGCTCGGGCAAGTGCCCGCCGGTGGTCAGCCCAGGAGTCCTTTGGTCCCTTCTGTAGGCTCCGGAACTTCTTGCAGTAGGACTCTGGAGTGAGGTTGTACTGTTGGATCAGGGCCCGCTTGATGGTGTCGTAGCCCTGATCTGCCTCAGCAGGCAAGTCCCCAAGGACATCCAGGGCCTTACCCCTTAAACGGGGGGTCAGGTATTTGGCCCACTGGTCCTTGTCCAGATGGTGCTGCAAGCAAGTCCGTTCAAAAGCAGTCAAGAAAGAGTCCAAGTCTCCATCCTTCTCCAGCACTGGGAAGTCCTCAACACGGACCTTTGGAAGTTTGGTGTTTTGAAGGTCACATGTGGCTGATGAGGGCCGGAGCTGAGCTAGCTGCAGCTGGTAGTCACGGTCTGCCTGTCGCTCTCGCTCTCGCTCTTCACGCGCTGCCTGCCGCTCTCGCTCCGCAGCCGCACGCTCTGCGTGCCGCTCCGCAGCCTCAGCGTCACGCGCTGCCTGCCGCTCTGCCCTGCGCTCTGCCAGGAGTTCCTTGTAGCCCTTCTGGTCTCCAGCCTGGAGAAGGGCCATAGCCATTTGAAGAAGGCTATCCGAGCCTCCCAGGCTCGGTGGAATGGCACGTGGTGATCTGCGGCACGCTGCAGAGCTAGGCGATTCACTGTCCCTTTCAGAGCGGAGGGCTGGCATCTGGCTCGTTGAGGAACCTTGGGTGAGCTGCTCCTCATCTTGTCCATAATTGCCAGGTTGTGCAATGTCCTCGGCAGAACGGTTTTCTGGCGTCGAGCTCCTGGAGGACTCGTGGGCAACCTCCTCATTACTGCCCACAGCACCGTCCTCCCTCTCTTCGGCTCCTGCTTTAGCATTGGCCAGTTGCATAGCTCTGCTCCTGGTGCCATCAGCCATTCTTGCAGACTTTTGGTCACTGACACAGAACTGACACCTGATGCCTCCACACACCTTACAGTATCTGCACTCTGACACTCTAGTGTTGAGCTAGTCTGAAGACCCCAGCAGCCACA
Source organism: Anomaloglossus baeobatrachus (assembly GCF_048569485.1). Classification (NCBI taxonomy): domain Eukaryota; kingdom Metazoa; phylum Chordata; class Amphibia; order Anura; family Aromobatidae; genus Anomaloglossus; species Anomaloglossus baeobatrachus. The sequence continues at coordinate 111,554,345 of NC_134361.1, read as the reverse complement.
GCTGCTGCAGGCAGTCTTTAGTGTCTGGGAGTATGGGTCTCACACTCACACACACTATTATCTCGATCCCACCGCTATGCCACCAATATGTCACAAACCACCGGGGGGGTCACTCAGAAATCCCCCGCGCTGGCTACCAGTACGTCACAATCGGGGGGTAACAAGTGGGGGTCACCCCTCCTTTATACCTCCCGACCGACAGACAGAGCACGTGACGCGCTCTCTAGCGCCCCTCTTATAGTCAGGCCAATTATGGAATTGCCCGACAATAAGCAAGGAGGCCGCTATACTACTTATGCCGATTATTGAAGGGTCCCCGGTGAGAGTAGGGTATATATTCCCCCGACCTCCGCGGGCGGAATATATAAAACCTCCCTGAATCTCACTGGCCTCCCCACAATAATCCTTGGCACAACTCGCTGCCACCAACCGATTTACGGTAACTATTAGCCGAACACACAGACGTGGGATTCAAGATCGAGATAACAGAACAGCCCAAGATTAATTATATAATTTAATCAGCCTAAAGCACACTAGAACTACAATATATACAATAGGGAATCTACAGAATATACATATGTCAGAGTACAGTTACAATCAAAGCATGGGTTACAAACAGGCATACACAGTTCCAGCAGTTACCTTGTTGCGTCTGGCCACAGGGGGGCGCTGTAGACCAGGTTTCCAGGAACTCCCACAGATGTTTCCTACACGTGACCCCCAGCGAAAGAACCCTGGAAAAAGGCCGAAGTAGGGTTATCAACCTGGGCAGATCCAGGTCTCCTCCTACCTTCGTGACCTCACAGGGAGCACTGCTCCACCCCTGGCTTGAGTTATGGACAATATCCCAACATGGAATATGGGCCATAACTTTGCCTGGGAGCGTCGTAGGCGGACGCCAATGCTCTCATTGTGACAGTTATGAATTTAGCTACAGAACGAGGGGACTCATGACCTGTCTGCCAGTTCCCCATTGGCTGATATCACGCCTGGGGCATTTCCCAATGTCCTGCTCCCATAAAAAGGGTGTGCCGGCATCGTCCGCATGCGGAGACACCATTTTTATGGTTGCCATATTTATCGGAAATATGGCTTGCGAGATATGAACCATTTTTTACTGGAGTCGTTCTGTCTGGCTATTTCCATAGCCTTGCTAACTAGCTAGCAGCTCCTACTACAGGGTGACGGCAGGGAGTCATCCTGTGTCCATTGTTCCCACACCACCTAATTTCCATATTACAGGACATGGCCATGGAGGTGTAAGTGGAACACTGAGAACAAGAAGGGAGGGGGCACTGCCAGGGAGTGATGAGGGATTATGACTGGAGTCATAATTCACCTTCATATCCCGGGATTTGCCTCACAGGGGGCATCAGCAGTAAACTAGGATCGGGGTTTGGACATTTACCTCCCTGCAGGGTCTGCACTGCCCTCCATATGGAGAAGGAGACTGTACCCCAAAAGGGACGTCTGGGCTCACAAACGCTCCATGCTACGGGGACCCAATCAACTGAGAGTGCCGGGGACCGTGCAACCTAGGTCATTACATTGGCACTGATACTCCAAGGGACCTGAACCAGTGGTTCAAACGTCAGAGTGAGTAGAGACTGTTAAAGACAACCTGGTGAGGTCTCCGTTATTACCCTGCAACATCTCCCAGGCACAGCTCTACCTACAGAGGATCTAACGCCATTGCTGCATACACCACCAGCCCATCAGATGCATCCAACTACTCCACAGCGTGGCTGGCCAGTAAAGGTCTAAAAGATGAAAAAATAATGACATGGCCTCCTTGTTCACCTGATCTGAACCCCATAGAGAACCTGTGGTCCCTCATAAAATGTAAGATCTACGGGGAGGGAAAACAGTACACCTCTCGGAGCAGTGTCTGGGAGGCTGTGGTGGCTGCTGCGCGCAATGTTGATCGTAAACAGATCAAGCAACTGACAGAATCTATGGATGGTAGGCTGTTGAGTGTCATCATAAAGAAAGGTGGCTATATTGGTCACTAATTTTTGGGGTTTTGTTTTTGCATGTCAGAAATGTTTATTTCTAAATTTTGTGCAGTTATATTGGTTTACCTGGTGAAAATAAACAAGTGAGATGGGAATATATTTGATTTTTATTAAGTTGCCTAATAATTCTGCACAGTAATAGTTACCTGCACAAACAGATATCCTCCTAAGATCTTCGTTCCGAATAGCATGTGCAATGCAAGTTACATAGTTTTATAGTTACATAGTTACATAGTTACTTAGGTTGAAAAAAGACCTAGGTCCATCTAGTTCAACCTTCCTCCACCAGTTCTACATTTAGTCACTAAGTCATTTATAACCAACAATGTTGTGTGTACTGAGGAAATCATCCAGCCCTTTTTTAAAAGCTGTTATAGTATCTGCCATTACTACCTCTTGTGGTAGGGCATTCCACAGTCTGACTGCTCTAACTGTAAAGAACCCTTTCCTATTTAGGTGTCGGAATCGCTTTTCTTCCACTCGCAGTGAGTGCCCCCTGGTCCTTAGTATTGTTTTCGGAAGAAATAAGTCATGTGCCAGTCCTTTATATTGACCACACATGTATTTATACATATAAATGAGATCTCCTCTGAGACGTCTTTTTTCTAAGCTAAACATATCTAACTTTTTCAACCTGCCATCATATGGGAGGCCTTCCATTCCTTGTAATAGTCTAGTTGCCTGCCTTTGAACTGACTCTAACTTCTGAATGTCCTTTTTAAAATGTGGAGCCCAAAACTGGATCCCGTATTCCAGATGTGGCCTTACAAGTGATTTATAGAGGGGTAACAATACGTTGGGATCACGGGATCTAATCTCTCTTTTTATACACCCTAAAATCTTGTTTGCTTTAGCAGCTGCTGCTTGACATTGAGTGCTGCTGCTCAGCTTATTTGTAATGAGAATACCCAAGTCCTTCTCCTGTTCTGTAGTCCCGAGTTTACTTCCATTTAATGTATATGCAGCTATAGGATTACTCCGTCCTAGGTGCATTACTTTACATTTATCAACATTAAATCTCATTTGCCAAGTATCTGCCCATTCTGACATCTTATCCAGATCTTTTTGTAATATTGTACTATCCAGGTCAGTTTTTAATATCCTACATAGTTTGGTGTCATCGGCAAAGACTGACACTGTACTATCAATCCCATCCACAAGGTCATTAATAAAGAGAGTAAAAAGAATTGGTCCTAGCACAGATCCCTGCGGCACCCCACTGCTGACTATAGCCCATTTAGAGAATGTACCATTTATGACTACTCTTTTTGTTTCCTATCTTTTAGCCAATTCCTTACCCAGTTGCATAGTGTGTCCCCTAGTCCTTGCTTCTGGAGCTTTAGTATAAGGCTATTATGTGGTACAGTATCAAATGCCTTTGCAAAGTCCAAATAAATCACATCAGCTGCATTACCAATATCCAGGTTTGAACTTACCCCCTCATAGAACCCCAACAGGTTGGTTAGAAACGACTTATCTTTCATGAATCCATGCTGTTTGTCAGTTATCATATTATTTTCTGCAATATATTTTTGCATGTCATCCCTTAAAATGCCCTCAAAAACTTTGCATACTACTGATGTCAGGCTTACTGGACGGTAGTTGCCTGGATCTACCCTCTTACCTTTCTTAAATATCGGTACCACATCAGCAATCCTCCAATCCTGAGGCACCAACCCTGTTACAAGTGAGTCTAAAAAGATGAGATACAGTGGTCTGTCGATTACGGAGCTCAATTCCCTCAATATTCGTGGATGAATGCCATCTGGCCCTGGGGATTTGTCAATGTTTAATTTACTCAGACGTAGGCGTACTTCATCTTGTGTTAAATTAATTATATCGGGTGGTGGACTTTGATTTTTCACTTGTTGAATGATCCCTGGTACAGTCAGTTCCTTGGTGAATACAGATGAGAAATGCCTATTTAATATCTCAGTCTTTTGTTTGTCCTCTATAACTAACTTGTTATTATATTTTAAGGGTCCGATACTATCCTTTGTTTTCCTTTTGGCATTAATGTATTTATAAAAGATTTTGGGATTTATTTTAATGTCATTGGCGATTTTTGTTTCAGTAGCTAGTTTTGCTTGTTTGATTTCTTTTTTGCATTGCCTATTGATATCTTTATACTCCTGCAATGCTATTTCTGTATTCTCAGCCTTCAAGATTTTAAACGCCCTTTGTTTTTGTTTTATTATACTTTGTACAGTCTGATTTATCCATAGTGGTTTCTTTTTATTCCGGGACATTTTATTACCAGAGGGTATACGTTTTTTACAGGACTCTAGCAGTATATCCTTAAACTTACCCCATTTATGTTCGGTATCCCCAGTTACCATGACTCTGTCCCAATCTACACATTTAAGCTCTTCCCTTAATTTGTTGAAATCAGCTTTCCTAAAATTCCAGGTTTTAGCATTCCCCCTTTGAAATGTTCTATTGAATATTATGTCGAAGCTTACCATATTATGATCGCTGGTGCCCAAGTGCTCCCGGACCTGTAGATCTGAAATTGTATCCGGTCTATTTGACAGGACCAGATCTAGCAAATTATCTCCCCTGGTCGGTTCACCTACCATCTGAGAGAGGAAATGGTCTTGAATGGTAGATAAGAACTTACAGCTTTTAGCAGAACCAGAAGATTCTATGTCCCACTGTATGTCTGGATAGTTGAAATCCCCCATAATAAGAACCCGATTATTATTATTAGCTGTCTTTTCAATTTGTTCCAGCATTTCACCCTCTATTTGTTCAGGTATGTTAGGAGGCTTATAGCAAACTCCAATTAGCATTTTTCCATTATTCCCCTCCCCATGTACATTTACCCATACTGACTCTACATTGTTGCTGTTCCCCTCAATGTCATCATACAACACAGGTTTTAGGTTAGATTTGATAAATATACACACCCCACCACCTTTTTTGTCTTTCCTGTCCTTCCTAAATGTAGTATAACCCTGTATGTTTGTCACCCAGTCATGGCTTTCATCCAGCCAGGTTTCCGTAATGCCCACCACATCATAATCCATGGTTGACATAAGAGTCTCCAATTCATTCATTTTGTTTGCAAGACTTCTTGCATTTGCCAGTAGACATTTAATCCTATTAACACCTTTATTACTCCTAGCCTCCCTACATTCCTTGTATGTCCCATACCCCCCTAATCCTTCATTGACCCCTACCGTCTCCCTGTCTCTATCTGCTCTATCTATCCCCTTATTTGCTCCACTACCCTCCCTCCCCCCCGATCCTAGTTTAAAAGCTCCTCCATCCGTCTGACCATTTTCTCCCCCAGCACAGCTGCACCTTCCCCATTAAGGGGAAAAACTAACAATGTAACGAGTAACCTGAATGCTGTACATTTCGTGGGGGTAGCAAATACTGCGGAATTCGGGTTACTCATTACATTGCGAGTTTTTCCCCATTGACTTGCATTGCACATGCTATTTGGAATGAATATGCGAGTATTAGACAGTACTCGTTATGACTGTAGCGAGTGCGATTAGTTAGGTACTCGATCAACTCTACTTACAGCAAATGAAAACCCAAAAATCATTATCTCAGAAAATTAGAATAATTACCACAAAATACCTGCAAAGGCTTCCTAGGTGTTTAAAATGCCCTCTTAAGGGGGCTTTACACGCTACGATATCGCTAATGTGAAGTTGTTGGGGGGTCACGGAATTTGTGACGCACATCCGGCCGCATTAGCGATGCCGTTGCGTGTGACACCTATGAGCAATTTTGCATCGTCGCAAAAAAACGTGCAAAATCGCTCATCGGTGACATGGGGGTCCATTCTCAAATATCGTTACTGCAGCAGTAACGAAGTTGTTCTTCGTTCCTGCGGCAGCACACATCGCTCCGTGTGACACCGCAGGAACGAGGAAGCTCTCTTTACCTGCCTCCCGGCCGCAATGCGAAGGAAGGAGGTGGGCGGGATGTTATGTCCCGCTCATCTCCGCCCCTCCGCTTCTATTGGGCGGTGGTTCAGTGACGCTGCTGTGACATCGCTGTGACGCTGAACGAACCGCCCCCTTAGAAAGGAGGCAGTTCGCTGGTCACAGCGACGTCGCCGGGCAGGTAAGTATGTGTGACAGGTCTGGGCGATGTTGTGCAGCACGGGCAGCGATTTGCCCGTGTCGCACAACAGATGGGGGCGGGTACCCACGCTAGCGATATCGGTACCCATATCGCAGCGTGTAAAGCGGCCTTTAGTCTGGTTCAGTAGGCTACACAATCACGGGGAAGACTGCTGACTTGACAGATGTCCAGAAGGCAGTCATTGACATACCCCACGAGAAGTTAAAGGCTACTTTCACACTTGCGTTTTTTTCCTTCAGTCGCAATCCGCCGTTTTGGAAAACAGCGGAATCCGTTAACAGATTCCGCTGCTTCCCATAGACTTGTATGGACGACGGATTGCGACTGATGGACCTGCGTTGATTCCGCCGGTTTTTGAGCAGCGGAATCCTTAGGATTTCGCTGCGCATGCTCTCTCTGGTTCCCTGCAAACGTAACCAGGGTACACATAGGGTTATTAAGCAAAGCGCTTTGCTTAGTTACCCGATATTTACCCTGGCTACGTGTGCAAGGAGCCAGCGCTAAGCGGTGTACGCTGGTAACCAAGGTAAATATCGGATAACCAAGCAAAGTGCTTTGCTTAGTTACCCGATACCCTCGCTACGTGTGCAGGGAGCCCGAAACTTCCCCGCTTAGCTCCGCCCCCTCCCGCACTCCACTCTGCATGTACACACGCACGCACACAGACACACAGACGCACACACACTCACCTGTCCCCAGCCATGCAGTCCCCGGTACTGACGTCCTCAGCGTCATGGCCCTGCTCGGCTCCACACACCCCACACTCTGCCCCCCTGCACACATTCTCGGCGCCCGAGCGATCAGGTGATCACCCGGCGGCCGGCTGCTGTGAGCTATCAGCTGATCACCTAGCATCCGGCTGCTGTGAACGATCAGCTGATCACCCGGTGGCCGGCTGCTGTGAGCGATCAGCTGAGCACCTGGCAGCCGGCTGCTGTGAACGATCAGCTGATCACCCGGCGGCCAGCTGCTCTGAATGATCAGCTGATCACCCGGTGGCCGGCTGCTGTGAGCGATCAGCTGATCACCTGGCAGCCGGGTGATCAGCTGATCGTTGTCAATAGTCTGCCGCCGGTAAAACTGTAAAGAAAAAAAAAAGCACATTCCGTTGTTTTGTACGATCTGTTGCATCCGTTGTGCCACTATATGCAACGCATCCGTTGCATCCATCACACAACGCAATGCAACGGATGCTGTTCAATGCAAGTGTGAAACTAGCCTAAGCCACAAAAGGTCATTGCTGAAGAAGCTGGCTTTTCATAGAAGTGGTCCCAGCACCCTCTGTGTCAGAGAGGGGTCCACCACTCTGGCCAGCTGATGAAAGCTCATCCCCGGAGCCGCTGCCAGATCAATCGGAGGAGTACCTAGCACCCTCAAGAAGAATGAGAGGCCTGGATGCCGAGCCCACAGTTCCCAAACTGCGCACCGGCTACGGCTTCATTGTGGAGTCTGGAGTAAAAGAAGGTATATTTGTTTCCAGAAGGGATGTCCAGTCCCACCTACAGCGAGGACACCCAGATCGAGACCTCTATACAGGAGATGTTGTAGAGTACACCAGACACATGGGTGAAAGAGGCTGGTATGCCTTTATATGTCATGCAGTGCCCTAAGAACACCGTGGCAAGTCCAAGCTCCACCCCCACTGCTGCTACCAGGTCCCCAAAGTCACCTCCACCAGGGGACACTCAAGATGCTAAAGAAGATACAGAAGCACTAGATACAGAAGCAGAAGATACAGAAACACCAGATGACACACAAGGTGAAACACCAGATGAAACATTCACCTACGTCATCCACTCAGTCTGCCTTTTCTGGACTTGCTTGTCTCTATTGATCCAGAAGGTAAGCTCAGAACAACCATCTATAGAAAGCAAACTTCCACAAACTCACTCCTCAGGTGGGATAGTCATCATCCTTTGCCTCTCATGCGTGGTATCCCAAAGGGACCATACCTGCCCCTGAGAAGGAATTGTTCGGATCAGAGTGAGTTTGTGGAAAAGGCGAATGACTTGAGGAATCGGTTTCTTGAAAAGGGCTACCCAGATCATGTCTTGAGAAAAGCCTTCAAATACTCTTTGGAGCAGGACCGGAGTAAGCTCCTGTCACCACAACCTAAACAAAATCAGGATGAGGGGTGATGAGGGGCTTCTAAGGCTTATTACAACCTATACTAAGGGAGCCTCTGCAGTCAGAAACATACTGGAGCAACACTGGCAGGGCCGGCTTCAGGTTTTTGTGGGCCCTGGGCGAAAGAGTCTCAGTGGGCCCCATCCACACATAGACATGCACAGATACATACACATACAGGCATACGTACACATACTTATTTAAAGAGAAATTCACAAAAACACATAAATAGACATAAATCTAGACACAGTCAAATACACTGACATACATAGATACACATCATACATACACACAGACACACATTATTTGTATATATTTATCCTGTATATATATTTCTAATATTGGGAAGCCGGCAACAGCCTCATTCACTTCCCGGCTTGTCTAACAGACATGACCGCACATAGGGCACACTAACACTGCTGTATATACATCAGACTGCTGAGACCCCACCACCGTATCGAGTGTCCCATGCCCGAACAAAACACACCAATGTAGTAAACCAAAAATGAACTTTATTGGAGAGATAACCAAATATGTACAAACTCTCATCTTTTGTTGGGTCGGGGTCGGTCACAGCTTTTGAAATAACAGGTATAATTAACCAACCAAATATACCATGTCAACGAGGCGTAATGCCAGGCCGGACTCCCGGCGCAATCAGCCTTCGCTTAACATCCACCATTTTCGACCACTGACCGCTGTGACTTAAACAATATAACATACCACAAAAGGGGAGAGGGGGTGGGCCAGCAGCGCAAGTGTGTCCGGGTATCCAGCAGCACAGCAGCGTCCGGGTCTCAGGCTGAGGAGAGACCGAAGCCAGGAAGTAGGGGGATTATATAGGGAGAAACAGTAGGAGGGGGAAAACAGTGGGATTGGACAAACGCAAGGAGGGACGGATTCGGGCATGGGAGATGGATTTAACCCTTTATATACGGGGCTCAGCAGTCAGGGTGCACTCAGTGTAGCCCCACTGACATGCCCCACAGACTGCTGAGACCCCACCACCGTATCGAGTGTCCCATGCCCGAACAAAACACACCAATGTAGTAAACCAAAAATGAACTTTATTGGAGAGATAACCAAATATGTACAAACTCTCATCTTTTGTTGGGTTGGGGTCGGTCACAGCTTTTGAAATAACAGGTATAATTAACCAACCAAATATACCATGTCAACGAGGCGTAATGCCAGGCCGGACTCCCGGCGCAATCAGCCTTCGCTTAACATCCACCATTTTCGACCACTGACCGCCACGGAGGAGCAAAAGTCGCTAGACTGCGCTCCGACCCCCACCCATGATAGATAGCACAACCCCGTCCTGAGGGCCCAATAAAATTGCATACTGGAGGCCTCGTCCGTTGCACCGCTCCCTGACCAACTCAAAATATAAGAAAGGCCCAACCGCCGCACTACCAAACGGGCAAAGTATCAGCAATAGAATTACAAACCGAGAACATGACGGGTGCGAAAACAGATGCGAAAACAGATGTTAGGGGCAAGCATCTAAGCGCTAATGCTTTAAATGACTGAATTACCAGGGGTGAATACATAAATGTTATGGCAATAACTACGCACATGTGGGCAAGGGTGTACATGAGGCGGCAAAAACTGGGCGGACAAGAGAAAATCATCCAAAAAAGGGGTTGAAAACAACTAAGAAAATGATGGCAGACAGGTGAACTTGTAAAATACGAAAAAGCGACTTGGTGTCAGGAAAAGAAAACAGGATCCCGCCAATTGCAATTCAACGTACAGCATTTGAAGGAATACGGTGAAAAATCCGAATCCGCTTATGGATTGGAGCAAACGAAGGTTCCCTGGGAAGGATAAAGGGTGAAAATTAAAACAAAAGTGAAGCCAAATTACCGCTGAGCAGCTGCTCCTTTATTGGGTATCGGTCAAGCCATGTCGCCATCATAAGGCTCACTGGCATCGTCATTTGGCCTGTGAAGTGGCGTTGCTGGCAGTTTTGCAGATGGCTGGGGGCACTGGGCTGATGCGTGCGATCCACCACAAGCGGAGCACTCGTGCTTAAATTTACAAAGGCCAAAGAAGCGGCAGTGTCCTTCATTGAATAACCGACACGTGGCAGGTCTACGACCGGCCACTGGGCCGAAGCCGGCAGAGGTGCTATGAGGCACAGAATGAAAGGGGTTATAATCCGTCTGGGCCAACATTAAACGCAGCCAGGTGTCCGTGGCTTTAACTCCCCAGCCCAACTGGGGTTGAAGGGCTAAACGACGACGAAAATCCTCATCGTAGCGCCACCAGGCTGATCCCCCATGAGCTTTATAAGAATTATATATGGTGTCGAGATATATAAACATCTCGGAACAGCGCTCAGGGTGCTTTTGTCCCATGACACAACCCATGACAAAAAATGCCTGAAGCCAATTGTTAATGGACTTCGCCACTTTTGGCGTCCCAGCAAAAGGATGATCAGATGGACGCCGCTCCTTATCAATTGTATGCTGATCGGTCGAAACTAAAGACCATATATCAACATAATCGTTCGCCCAAATTTTCCGGACGGTCTCGTCAGTCAAGTGGCATCCCAAAGGAGGAACGCCACAAAAGAAAGCGTCCCTATGAATATCGGAGCGAGGCGGAGGGTTAGATTGTATAAGAGGTTGACCAGGAGATGAAGGGCCAACTAAAATATTCCCCCCCGCCGCAGGCTGCAAATTATCTAAAAATGTTTTAATAGCCGCTGCCATACCCGCACTATCCCCCCCGGCCCCCGAGTATCGATACTCACCAGCATCCGGGAGGGGAGCGTCAGAAGGCTCCTGTACAGGATCAACAAATGCCACAGGCTGCCGACGTGCTGAGGGAATAACAATCTCCCCCTGAGAAGGTTGGTAACGACGGCGGTGATGCCCATGGGGCACGACTGAGGAATCCGGTGTAGTGGAAGTAGAACGCCACCCCGATGAACGAGAATGGCGGCTCCTCCAAGCGGATTGGGAATGACGGGCGGAATGGCAGCTACGTCTGCCACGTGATCCAACAGAGCGTCCGTGCCGGCGAGGGGTGCGAAGGGGTGACGGCGAGGAAAGCGAGGAGGAGCGGTTACCGCACCCACGGTGGCTACGACCGAGGGCCGGTGTTCCAGCAACCACCTGCGTTGGACCAGCAAGATATGGTGGTTGACAGACTGGGGCAAGTGCACCTGGGGCAGATGGGGCTTGTGGGGTGGGGGCAGGCACTGCAGGGTGCACACCTGCAGCCTCCTGCTGTAATGGCGGCAAGGCCAGCAGTGGGGGTTGTGAAAGGGGGGTAGAAGGGCTTATTAACGCCCTAGCAGCCAGGGGTGCATCATGTTGAGGAGACTGGGGTGGGGCGTGGGCGTGCACCATGTGTGCAGACCCCTCTATAGACGAGGGGCCGCAGACGTGGCGACCCGGCATTATAAGTGGTGATGGAGGATGTAGGAATGGTGGTTCGGGTAGGCAGGGGTTAACTACTACCGGCCGTGGCTCTACACTGACAGGGAAACAGTGCCTGCGTGCATCAGCCACGACCGGAAGCTGAGAGGAGGTGAGGAGCTGGGAGGGGATGAGGGGGGAGGAATCCACATGCATTGGTGTTACAGGGGGGTTAACAGCTCCCGACTGCAGATCCACGCAGCCAGGATGGTAGTCCCGCCGGTGCACAGCCGCTGCAGTCGGGAGCTGGGTGGAAGTGGGCTGTACTGGTCGCGAGGCGCGCGCACGAGAAGCGCGCACGCCCCGCGATGCCATAGCTCCCGACCGCAGATACACGCGGCCAGGGGGGGAGTCCCGGCTCACAGCCGCCGCGGCCGGGAGCCGGGCTGAAGTGTCAGGAACTAGGCGCGAGGCGCGCGCACGAGAAGTTCGCACGCCCAACAACTTCCCAGCTACCGACCGCAGGTCCACGCTACCAGAGGGACAGTACTGGCGTGTAGCCCCTGCGGTCGGGAACCGAGGTGGGTTTTGGGGGGCTAGTCGCGAGGCACGCGCACGAGAAGTGCGCACGCCCCGCGACATTATCGGTGTAGGACTCAGGCGCTCCGGCGGACGGGTACGCCGAGCGGACCGCCTACCGCCGGGAATCGCCGCCTGAGCATCAGGAGGGACGGGACCTGGCACATCTAAGAAAGTGGTAAGCCAGGCGTCACCATCCCTCCTGATTCTGTCCCTTATGGCAGCAGCCAAATTGTCGGCCATCTCTCACCAGCAGCGCAAGTGTGTCCGGGTATCCAGCAGCACAGCAGCGTCCGGGTCTCAGGCTGAGGAGAGACCGAAGCCAGGAAGTAGGGGGATTATATAGGGAGAAACAGTAGGAGGGGGAAAACAGTGGGATTGGACAAACGCAAGGGGGGACGGATTCGGGCATGGGAGATGGATTTAACCCTTTATATACGGGGCTCAGCAGTCAGGGTGCACTCAGTGTAGCCCCACTGACATGCCCCACACAAGAGAGGCTGGGGACAAACACAATACTGGGGGGAATACATATTACTGAGGAAAGGGGTATACAGCTCTAGAGGAGGGCAGTGACTGAGGTGGGGGGACAACTGTGAGGTTGACATGCAGCTCTGGGTGTATACAGCTCTGGGGTGGGGGGGGCATACAGCACCTGGGTGGAGGGGACATACAACTCTGGGGGTATAGTAGTATGCAGCCCCATATTGTGTTATGAAGCCCCCATTGTCCTCCATATAGCATTATGTAGCCCCCATATGCACTATGCAGCCCCCATATAGCACAATGCAGACCCAGATATCATTAGGCACCTTCATGTAGTATACAGCACACATATAGCACAATGCAGACCCAGATAGCAATAGGCACCCTCATGTAGTACACAGCCCCTAAATACCACAGTGCAGAGCCAGATAGCATTAGGCACCCTCATGTAGTACACAGCACCTATATAACACAGTGCAGAGCCAGATAGCATTAGGTATCCTCATGTAGTACACAGACCTATATAGTACAGTGCAGACCCAGACAGCACAGTGCAGAGCCAGATAGCAGTAGGCACCCTCATGTAGAATACAGTGATTAATACTCAGTGGCGTAACTAGAGTTTGATGGGCCCTGGTGCAAAATTTGGACCGGGGCCCCCCTCCACGTACACCGACACTTAGGGTGCGGGATAATGACACTGACACTCGGGGTATAGAATAATGATGCTGACACTTGGCTCTTACCCTCAGCACCCAGGTTTCCCATGATCTGAAATCCCTCTATCAGTACCCAGCTTTCCCATGTTCTGATATCCATCTTTCCCTCAGCACCCAGCTTTCCCATAACAGAGTAAAGCTGGGTGCTAAGAGATGTATAGCAGAGCATGGGAAAGCTGGGTGCTGAGGGAAAGAGCCTTTTTCCCTCAGCACAAAACATTCCCATCCCATACTTGTATCTTTGTCCTCCTTGTATATAGATCTCCAAATACTATAATGGCCCCCACATAGCCTTCCATATAATATAAAGGGTCCCACATAACCCGTCATATATTATAATGCACCCCCATAGTTCTCCATGTATTATAATTCACCCCATAGTACTCCATATATTATACTGCACCACAGTCCTCCATGTTTTATAATGCACACCCATGTGTGACCATGTGTAAGGTAGCCTCCATATTTCTCCATTTATTATAATGTAGCCCCCATAGTGCTATATGTATTATAATGTAGCACCATAAATCATCATATTGTATTATGCAGCCCCATACTCCTCCATGTATAATGCACCCCTAGTCCATGTATAAGGTGTCCTTCATTTTGTATTATGCAGCCCCATACTCCTCCATGTATAATGCACCCCTAGTCCATGTATAAGGTGTCCTTCATGTTTATTATGCAGTCCCATAGACCTCCATGTATCATGCAGCCAGCACCCCCAGGCCTCCATGTGTCATGCAGCCAGCAAAATAAAAAAACAAGTACCTCTCTTCTCCTTCCGACCCCTGCGACTGCGGTAGTTACGCCCCTGCCCCCAAATGTCACACACCCTGCACCCCCATATCACACACACTACACCCCCATATCTCACACACCCTGCTTCCCATACAGCCTGCACCCCCATATCACACACACTACACCCCCATATCACACACACTACACCCCCATATCCCACACACACTGCTTCCCATACAGCCTGCACCCCCCCAGATCTCACACACTACACCCCCATATGTCACATACCCTGCTCCCCATACAGCCTGCACCCCCCATATCACACACAATACACCCCCATATCACACACACCCTGCCCACATATCTCACCCTGCCTGTACCCCAACTTACCCCTCTCAAACACTGTGCACCCCTTCACATCCTTCTGTCAGTCTGCAGCCCTCATATGTCACTCACCCTGCAGCCCCCCCTCACCCTCATGTCCCCTCTTTTCTTATTACCAGTCATCATGTGTCCACATCTCCTTCAGGATTCAGTATCTTGCTTTCTGCCCGGCCTCCTGTGTCTCCTCCCACACAGTCACATGGGCGTGACGTCATCGCAGGTCCTGCAGGATGGAGATTCCGTCTGCTGTGCAGGTCAGGAGCACTCCTGCAGCTCAGACACGGCTGGTGGGCCTCTCCAGGTCAGGGGCCCCTCTACTGACACTGGGCTCCCCTGACTCACAGGTCGGCCACTACACAGCGGCACTACACATAGGGGCCCGGCAGCCGGCTCTGCAGAGCGGCTGCCGGGCCCCTATGTGTACTAGTGCCGCTGTGTAGTGGCCGGCCTGTGAGTCAGGGGAGCCCAGTGTCAGTAGAGGGGCGGCTCACGTCTCCTCGATCCCCCGCTGATCCGGTCTCCTCGGCGCGTCGTCCATTGCTGTCGCTCGCTCTGACCTCTCAGCAGGCGCGCAGTGATGACGTCACCGCGGTCCTCTGGAGAGCTGTCAGAAGAACGCCGACAGTCACAGCGGGGAGAATGATAAGAGAGGGAGCGCCGCTCACTCTCTCATCATTGCTCTCAATTGTATCAGCTCCTGCGATGCCGATGCAATTGAAAGCTCGATCCTCGGCGGGGGGCGGTGACAGCGCGGCCACCGGGCCCCCCTGAGTAGCGGTGCGCCACTCCTGCCACCGCGAGTGGGCCCCCCCGGCAGCTCAGGGCCCCGGCATTTGACCGGGTTTGCCGGGTGCTGGCGCCGGCCCTGAACACTGGGGTATTCTGAGAATGGACACTGATCTGATGGAGTGCCTTAAACCACAGCCCAACATCACTTATCGTAAAAAACGCTCTTTGGGAGACCGTCTAATTCATAGTCATTTTGTGGCACCGACTGGTGGTGGCACATGGATTCCTAAAAAACCATCTGGTTGTTTTAGATGTGGCTCGTGTGTTGCATGTGCATATATCAGCACGGGTAACAAATTTACGAGTACATCTACTGGTGAGTCTCTCTTGGTCAGAGAGTTCATCAATTGCAAGACAAAGGGTATTGTGTACTTAGCAACTTGTCACTGTGTCACATACAATATGTGGGTAAAACCACACGTGAGTTTCGTAGAAGAGTAGGTGAGCATATGGGGGACATCAGGAATGACCGTGATACCCCCATTGCTAGACGCATGAACATGCAGCACAGCTCCAACAGGGAAGCCATTTCTTTTATGGGCATCCTAAAAGTCAAAGCATCTCCTAGGGGTGGGAATCTAGATCGTACTTTGCTACAAAAGGAGGCAAGGATGATGTTCCGTTTAAATACTTGCCGTCCTGAGGGTCTTAATGACCAGATTAGTTTTGGTTGCTTCATATAATATCTTGACCTCTTGGTCAGTTGGTTGTTCTTGTCCTGGTGATGATGAATCTAGCTTTTTGACCATGAATAATACTATATAGCCCAATTATTCTATCGGCCGTACTCCTATTTATGAGTATTAATTCCGGCCAGGTGGGGGATATTATGTGTATAGACCTCTTCATTTATTATTGGAGTATTTCCCTATCACAAGGTATAATAATCCTTTATAGGATACACGTTATTGATTACAGTCCCATATTTACAGTTTGAGATTGTTCATTGATACAATTTTAAATTCTTTTTGGTGTCTTTTTATTTAGTCCACCTTTATATATCTTCTTTAAGTAATTTTGCTTGATCCGTATACCTATGTATTTACCTCTAGTATCTGCTAGGTCCTTTATTAACTCTCCAGGTATATATAGGTGGCTTTACACACTGCAACATCGCAAACGACATCGCTGTAACGTCACCGGTTTTGTGACGTTATAGCGACCTCCCCAGCGACATTGCAGTGTGTGAAACACATCAGCGACCTGGCCCCTGCTGTGAAGTTGCTGATCGCTACAAATCGTTCAGGACCATTCTTTGGTCTGTTGTTTCCCGCTGTGCAGCAAAGTCTCAGTGTGTAAAGGGGACTTTACAGCGACTTCCCATTCAAAAAGCTGCTTTACAACATCCCCAATGACTAGCTAGGTCGTTCTGTAGGTCCGGATCGCTGTTGCGTCGTTGGCCAGGTCGGCCTGTTTGACAGCTCACCAGAGACTTTGTAGCGATCCCGGCCAGGTTGGGATCGCTGGTGGGATCGCTAGAAAGTCTCAGTGTGTAAAGGGGCCTTATGGTCTTATAGTGTTGATCCCTATTCAGCATACCAGTTATTACCTTTTGTTCTTTTACAAATGGTTGTGATTACACTGTCTGATTTGCCTCCATCTTAAACCTTCTCCTTTGGTCCCATATCTTATTTAATGCATCACAAAAGACAGTTTAAGTGATGACGCCCATACCACACCCCAGAATACACTATATATACATATATATACACACATACATCGTATCCTTTGTATTCATCTATGTGTATTTTTTATTTATTATTTTTACAAACGTTATTTTAGGGGTGCAGGGGTACAAGAGGACCATAAGACCACTTCGGAGATTACTAATAAGACCAAAAAAGAAAAAAACGAATACAAGGGTCTATAATACATACAAAATATTTTATTAATTAAAAACCATTTGATCTCAAAAGACACAGCCGGAGCTGGACAATAGGCCTCACAATCCACACAATCATATCATCCCTGTCTCAGAGTTCAATATAAATAGGGAGCATATGTATATATAAACATAAAAATGTATCACAGCATTATATATAATCAAGGATAGTAATTACAACCATATAGAAATTCATCCAATTATATCTCAAACCAATAAATGTATAAATACAATACAATACATTAGTTAATCATAAAGTGATAAGTGTGTCCAAGAATTATGGTTACTGAACAATCATAAAGTGCAAAGTGCAAAAGAGAAAAGAGAGGTCAGTGTGCATGCACACATATATATACATATACATACATTGGTATTTAAATAGTTAAAAGAACAGCCAAGACTCCATAAATGGCTAGAAAGAGTTAGGCTATGTGCACACGGTGCGTTTTTCTCGGCGTTTTTGCGCGTTTTTCGGGTGCGTTTTTGGCCTCAAAACTGCATGACTTTGCTTCCCCAGCAAAGTCTATGAGTTTTCATTTTTGCTGTCCCCACACAGCGTTTTTTTTTCAGCTGCGTTTTTGTGGTGACCACAAAAACGCAGCATGTCAATTATTCCAGCGTTTTTCACTGCGCTTTTCATCCATTGAGTTCAATGGGATGTTGAAAGACGCAATGAGAAACGCAAATAGCTGCGTTTTGGTGCGTTTCTAAGACCAAAAACGCAGCTATAAGCGCAGGAGGTGGGTAGTAAAGTGACGTGTACAGGAAGAGGATTCCTTCTGTCAGTATAGACAGAAGCATGAATCCTCCCGCGTCCATCTCCCGTCCTGTGCATGTATGCTGCCGTGCGGCGCCATGTACAGGCAGGAGGTGGAAGCGGCTGCGAAAACAAAAGTTAACAGTAGAATAAAAAAAAAAAAAGTTATACTCACCTGTCTGCAGCCTCGCGGTGCCATGCCCGCTCCCAGCTCCTGTCACGGTATCGCCGCTCCCACTCCGGCTGTGTGCAGTCTCCCCGGGGCAGGACCTTGCTTGCAGGACCTGGCGATGGATCACCTGATGCAGTCACCTGACGCATCAGCTGATCGAGTCTCGGGCTGACGCGGGCGCCCGGCCGGTATCAGCGGATGCGTCAGGAGACTTCATCCCTGATTACCGGCAGCTGCTGCAGCGATCGGACAGGATCAGACTCCCGCCCCATCGCTCCGGGAGCTGCCGGTAATTCAGCACATAAGTGAGTATTATTTTTTTTTTTTTTCTACTGATGCATCAGCTGATTGTATAATCGGCTTTTATACAATCAGCTGATGTGTGATGGGATTCACATCCTTTAACCTGACATATCATCTGATCACTTTGCCTTCCAGCAAACCGATCAGATGATATTGGATCCTGATTGGACGGCGCGGGACCCTGACCCAGGATTACTGCGGAGGGGGGTTTATTTCAATAAAGATGGAGTCACTAATTGTGTTGTGTTTTATTTCTAATAAAAATATTTTTCTGTGTTGTGTTTTTTTTTTATCTTTACTAGAAATTCATGGTGGCCATGTCTAATATTGGCGTGACACCATGAATTTCGGGCTTAGGGCTAGCTGATAATATACAGCTAGCCCTAACTCCATTATTACCTGGCTAGCCACCCGGCATCAGGGCAGCCGGAAGAGTTGGATACAGCGCCAGAAGATGGCGCTTCTATGAAAGCGCCATTTTCTGGGGTGGCTGCGGGACTGCAATTCAGAGCGGGGGTGCCCAGAAAGCATGGGCACCCTGCACTGTGGATTCCAATCCCCAGCTGCCTAGTTGTACCCGGCTGGACTCAAAAATGGGGCGAAGCTCACGTCATTTTTTTTTTTAAATTATTTCATGAAATTCATGAAATAATTTAAAAAAAAAGGGCTTCCCTATATTTTTGGTTCCCAGCCGGGTACAAATAGGCAGCTGGGGGTTGGGGGCAGCCCGTACCTGCCTGCTGTACCCGGCTAGCATACAAAAATATGGCGAAGCCCACGTCATTTTTTTTTTTTGGGGGGGCAAAGAAATCCTGCATACAGTCCTGGAAGGAGGATGCTGAGCCTTGTAGTTCGACAGCTGCTGTCTGCTCTCCTGCATACACTATTGGATGGAGGATGCTGAGCCTTGTAGTTCGACAGCTGCTGTCTGCTGTCCTGCATACACTATTGGATCGAGGATGCTGAGCCTTGTAGTTCTGCAGCTGTCTGCTCTTCTGCATACACTAGTGGAGAATGAAGAACACATTGAAGAAGGAAATGACATCAGACCTTTTTTTTTTTTGTTCACTGATAAAAAAACGCAGTGAGCAAAAACGCAGCAAAACGCAGCAAAAAACGCACCAAATCGGCCAAAAACGCACAAAAACGCAGCGTCAAAAAAACGCAGCGTGTGCACATAGCCTTAATGGTATAACCAGTACTTAGAAAGGGGAGGGGGGGGTGATAAGTTCCTAAAAGGATAAACTCTCAAGATGGAGGATATAGGTGTATATACATATATATATATATACATACATATACATATACACATATATACATATATATTTATGTACACACATACACACAGAAATGTATTAATTCTCTGGGGCAAGGGGTGAATCAGAGAGCAAAAAGAGCCCTTGTTAAATGATACCAGGGACAGTAGCTGTGACAGGGATATGCAAGTCTATTAGTCATGTAATGAGATTAGAGTTAATGTAAACACTGCAGCCCTGTCAGGTGCTACTATGATAATTACTGCTTCATAGACTGAATGCCCTAATCAGAGGCACAGGCATAAAACAAAGCCTGTGATCTGTATACTGACATGGTATCAGGAGCACTGATGAGAGCAGAGAAGTACAAGCAGGCACATTACCTAATAGCTGCAAATGCCACCAGACACTGATACAGGATTGTGACGCTCCCCGACGCTGGCGTTTCGGCGCTTCCTTCTTCAAAGGGGGGAGGCGGGAACATATGCTCCCTATTTATATTGAACTCTGAGACAGGGATGATATGATTGTTTGGATTGTGATGCCTATTGTCCAGCTCCGGCTGTGTCTTTTGAGATCAAATGGTTTTTAATTAATAAAATATTTTGTATGTATTATAGACCCTTGTATTCGTTTTTTTCTTTTTTGGTCTTATTTAATGCATGTGGATGGTATTTATATATGGGTTTAATGTACTTAGGCGGGCTTTGCACACTACGACATCGCAGGTGCGATGTCGGTGGGGTCAAATTGAAAGTGACGCACATCCGGCGTCGCAGTCGATATCGTAGTGTGCAAATCCTTTTTGATACGATTAATGAGCACCAAAGCGTCGTTATCGTATCATCTGTGTAGGGTCCGACATTTCCATAATGCCGCTGCAGCGACAGGTACGATGTAGTTCCTCGTTCCTGCGGCAGCACACATCGCTGTGTGTGAAGCCGCAGGAGCGAGGAACATCTCCTACCTGCGTCCCGACTGCAATGCGGAAGGACGAAGGTGGGCGGGATGTTTACATCCTGCTCATCTCCGTCCCTCCGCTACTATTGGCCGCCTGCCATGTGACTTCGCTGTGACGCCGCACGACCCGCCCCCTTAGGAAGGAGGCGGGTCGCCGGCCAGAGCAACATCGCAGGACAGGTGAGTGCATGTGAAGCTGCCGTAGCGATAATGTTTGCTACGGCAGCTATCACAAGATATCGCTGCTGCGACGGGGGCAGGGACTATCGCGCTCGACATCGCAGAAATTGATAAGGTTGCCCATACTTTTGCACCGGTCAAATTTTGTTTAAATGCGGATTGCACATTTTCTGTTAGTACAATAAACCTCATTTCAATCCAGAAATATTACTCAGTCCATCAGTTATTAGATATATGAAACTGAAATAGCTGTTGCAAAAACCCAAATTGTTATAAAGAAAAAAGGTTAACATTAATAGGGGTGCCCAAACTTTTTCATATGACTGTATATATTGTGAGGTAGCACGGTCGGCTGCGCAGCAGAAGACACGGGATCCAGGCATTAAGGTTCACAGCACACGGTTTAATGTCCAAACAAAAGTCCACAGCAATATACATGTGCCTCTCCAGCAGAGAACTCAGGGAGTTCTGTTCACTCCCTCACACCCGGCACACCTGCCCTCGTTCCTGTTTCCATTTAACCCTTCCTTCAGCCTGTAGGGAAACAGTATTAACCCTAGAGTGGATTTACTTTCTATCATGGAGTGAGCACAACCGGGGCGAGACATACCGGCCGTCATAGATAACCCCGGTCACAGTCTCACATACCCCCCCCTCAGTTCAAGCGTGCGGGGTTGAACTCCCGCCATCAAACACGGGCCGCGGGACAAGGCATCGGCGTTGCCCTGCAACCCACCGGCCCTATGTTCAACCGTAAACCGGAAGTTCTGCAGAGAAAGGAACCACCGGGTAACCCGGGCATTCCGTTCCTTGGCGGACCTCATCCAGACCAGTGGAGAGTGATCCGTCACCAAGCGAAACTGCCGTCCCAGCAGGTAATAGCGTAGGGACTCCAAGGCCCACTTGATCGCCAGGCACTCCTTCTCCACTACGCTATAATTCCGCTCGGGAGGGGTGAGCTTCCTACTTAAGAAGGTGACGGGGTGTTCCTCCCCCTGAACCACCTGAGACAGCACTGCCCCCAGGCCGACCTCTGAGGCGTCAGTCTGTACTATGAACTCCTTCCGGAAATCAGGGTGTACAAGAACGGGCTGTCCGCACAGGACCTCCTTCAGGGCCCGGAAGGAGTCCTCGGCCTGCGGAGTCCAGCGCACCATGACGGACTTCTTGCCTTTGAGAAGGTCCGTCAAGGGGGCTGATAGTCCCGCAAAATCCTTTACAAACCTCCTGTAGTACCCCACGATACCCAGGAAGGCCCTAACCTGCTTCGTGGTCAGGGGTCTAGGCCACTTCTGGATCGCCTCAACCTTGTTAATTTGGGGCTTAATCACTCCTTGGCCTATCACGTAGCCCAAGTAGCGGGCTTCCGTGAGTCCCAATGCACATTTCTTGGGATTGGCTGTCAATCCGGCTGTTCGAAGCGCGTCCACCACCGCTTGTACCTGTTCCAAGTGGGTCTGCCAATCGGAGCTGTAAATAATGATGTCATCCAGGTACGCTGATGCATACGCCTGGTGGGGTTCCAGCACTAAGTCCATCAACCTCTGGAACGTGGCCGGAGCGCCATGTAACCCAAAAGGCAAGACAACATAGTGGAAGAGACCCTCCGGCGTAACAAAAGCGGTTTTCTCCTTGGCGGACTCCGTCAGTGGCACCTGCCAGTACCCCTTGGTCAGGTCGAGCGTGGTAAAATATCGCGCCTGTCCCAGCCTATCAATCAGCTCATCCACCCGGGGCATGGGGTAGAGATCGAACTTGGATATTTCGTTCAATCTCCTAAAGTCATTGCAGAACCTTAAGGAGCCATCGGGTTTTGGTATTAGGACAATCGGACTAGCCCATTCACTCCGGGATTTTTCGATGACCCCCAGGCGTAACATTGTCTTTACTTCCTCCGATATGGCTTGTCGTCGAGCCTCCGGTACCCGGTATGACTTCAGGCGTACCCTCAGGTGGGGCTCGGTGACAATATCATGTCGTATCAGACTGGTCCTACCGGGCAGCTCGGAGAAGACATCGGGGTTCTGCTGAACCAACCGTCTGGCCTCTCGCCTCTGTGTCTTGGTGAGGGCTTCTCCAATCCTTACTTCCGGTTCGTCCTCTCCGGAGGTCGCTGGAGCCGGATGTGAACGACCCGAAGAGGAGGGAGGTGGGGAAAAAACAGCCATCAGGCTTTCCCGTTCCTGCCAAGGTTTTAATAGGTTGACATGGTATATTTGTTCAGGTTTCCGCCTACCGGGCTGCAATACTTTATAGTTAACCACCCCTACTCTTTCCTTTATCTCGTAGGGGCCTTGCCACTGAGCCAGGAATTTACTCTCCGCCGTGGGGATTAATACCAACACCCGATCCCCGGGTTTAAAGGTCCGCACGGTGGCTTGTCTATTGTAGCGGCCGCTTTGCGCGGCCTGAGCCTCCTGTAAATGCTCCTTCACAATTGGCATGACCGCGCTTATGCGGTTCTGCATACCCAAAATGTGTTCAATCACACTTTTATGGGGGGTGGGCTCTTGCTCCCATGTTTCCTTTGCCAGGTCCAACAATCCCCGGGGATGTCGCCCGTATAACAATTCAAAAGGCGAAAACCCCGTGGATGCCTGTGGCACCTCTCGTATGGCAAACATCAAATAGGGAAGCATCATATCCCAGTCTTTCCCGTCTTTTGAAATCACCCTTTTGAGCATGGTTTTCAGGGTTTTATTGAAACGCTCGACTAAACCGTCCGTTTGAGGATGATACACAGACGTACGCAACTGCTTGATCTGGAGTAGCCGGCATAGCTCTTTGGTCACTTTAGACATGAATGGGGTCCCCTGATCCGTAAGGATCTCCTTGGGCAACCCCACCCGGCAGAACACAGCAAACAACTCCCGAGCTATAAGCTTTGCTGCAGTATCTCTGAGAGGTATCGCCTCGGGATACCGGGTGGCATAGTCAACGATCACTAGGATGTGTTGGTGCCCTCGAGCGGACTTTACGAGGGGCCCCACCAGATCCATCCCTATCCGTTCAAAAGGGACTTCTATAATGGGTAACGGTACCAACGGACTGCGAAAATGGGTCAGGGGTGCGGTAAGCTGACACTCCGGGCAGGTTTCGCAGAACCGTTTTACCTCCCCAAAGACCCCGGGCCAATAGAACCTTTGCAATATTCGCTCCTGCGTTTTCTTGACCCCTAGGTGGCCACTCATCAGGTGTTTATGAGCCAAGTCGAGGACCCGCCGGCGATGCGGCTGGGGCACCACCAACTGTTCTACCCCCACGCCCCGTATTTCATCTACCCGGTAGAGTAAATCTTGCTTAAGAGCGAAATGGGGGTACCTTACCTGGGCACCGGGCAGCTGTGCCACCCCGTCAACTACTGTCACCCGACTCCGGGCATGGATTAACGTAGGGTCCTGGAGTTGGGCTGTCCCAAACGTATCCGGGGACGCCTCCAACTCCGGGATGGGCTCGACCATCTCAGTCTCTCCTGCCAATACCTCTAGGGGTGACCTATCGGGTTCACACTCTGTCCCTATCATGGGGACCCCTACGGCAGGCGTCCCGGATTCAGGATTGTAGGGCTCAGGTCCCGGACTGACCAATATCTGAGGGGACTTAGGGGGTCCCCTCCATAAAGTCCAAAAATAGGGCAGATCCCTTCTTAGGATCACGTCATAAGGAAGAGTGTTAAGAAGTCCCACCTCATGTTGCACCTGACCGCAAGGTGCTGTGATGGTGACAATCCCCGTGGGATAGTCTCGGCGGTCCCCATGTATGCAAACCACCCCCACGGTACGTCCTGTGGCCTTTACTTTAGCCCTCAAGGTGGATCGCACAAGGGTCACTAAGCTTCCGGAATCCAACAAGCCTGTAACCGAACATCCATTCACCTGTATTTGGCACAAGTGGGGCTCAGTCTCTGGGGAGACCAGGTCAGCGGTACACACCACCTGAGCATACATTGAACCCCGCCGGGTAACCCCACAATCCATGGGCTCCGTGGTGAGTGGACACTGGGCTTCCATATGTCCCACCCGCTGGCACCGCCAACATCTAATGGGGACGGAAACCCCCTTGACGGGTTGTCGTTTAGGGTACAGAACCTTCCGGACCTCAGGAATGGCGGCCGCGGCCTCAGACGGGACGGTAGGGGACTCCTGCACCGTTGTCAGCGGTGGGTCCTTGGCCCTAGGCTTGGAGGGGCCGGACCGACGGGCGGTACGCAAAGTCTCAGTGTCCCGTATCAAGTCCTGCGTAGCCACATGCCGCTCTACCAGGGACACTAATTGGTCCAGTGTACTCGGGTCGCCCTGTCCTACCCACCGTTGAACGGTGACAAAACGATCCACTACTACCCTTTCCACCATTTGCGCCGGGCTCAGAGTGTCAGGCTGCAACCACTTTTTTACAAGATGCAACAAGTCATAGGCCTGGGAGCGTACGGGTTTGGCTTCCTCATAGAACCACTGATTTACCCGCTGAGCCCGTACATAGGTATTCACCCCCAACCGAGCCAGTATTTCGGCTTTCAGGGTCACATAGTCAATGGCGTCCTCGGTACAGAGGTCCAGGTACGCTTTTTGGGGTTCCCCCGTCAGATAGGGCGACAATACCTCAGCCCACTGGGGGGTCGGCAGCTTTTCCCGCTCGGCCACCCGCTCAAACACCGCCAGGAACGCTTCCACATCATCCCCCGGGGTCATCTTTTGCAACGCTTGTCTCACCGCTTTCCGGACGCTGCAGTCGTCACCCGGTCCCGGGGTTGTTGCTGCCGGTCCGGCACGGATCGACTTGGCCAGGAGAATCATCTGTTCTTGATGTCTTTGTTCCTGCAATTGCAAGGCTTGCTGCTGACGTGTATTGGCCTGAACCAGCTGTTCTTGGTGCCTTTTGTCCTGCATTTGCAAGGATTGCTGCTGACGTTCCAACGCCCGGAGCAGGTGTGCATTGGTCTGTTGCTGCTGTTCATTAGCCTGTTGTTGCTGTGCATTAGCCTGAGCCAGCTGCTTTAGTATGTCCTCCATGGCGTCACCGGGTTTTGGCTGTAGTATAGCCGCTCGAATCCAGGACATGTGCTACCGGGTCACCAGGGATGGATGCTACACCTCACCGGGCTGGCATGCCCGCCGATTCTCCACCATATGTGAGGTAGCGTGGTCGGCTGCGCAGCAGAAGACACGGGATCCAGGCATTAAGGTTCACAGCACACGGTTTAATGTCCAAACAAAAGTCCACAACAATATACATGTGCTTCTCCAGCAGAGAACTCAGGGAGTTGTGTTCACTCCCTCATACCCGGCACACCTGCCCTTGTTCCTGTTTCCATTTAACCCTTCCTTCAGCCTGTAGGGAAACAGCATTAACCCTGGAGTGGATCTACTTTCTATCATGGAGTGAGCACAACCGGGGCGAGACATACCGGCCGTCATAGATAACCCCGGTCACAGTCTCACAATATATATATATATATATATATATATATATATATATAATCTATCCACACACACATACACAGCTTTATATATTAGATATACACATATGGCTGACGATTCTGTCTGGGGTTCGTCATTTTAATGACCCAAAAAATGGTGCATGCAGCTTTTTTCGTTCAGTCAAAATGACGACTAGCGGTTAATGTTTGATTGGTAAGGACTGTTTGCAGAATTGGAGAGTTTCCAAGAGTGATGGTGGGATTGTGGAAGGTTGGAGGTCAGAATGCTAAGGAGGATCTCAGCTCCCCCGGTAAAGGCATCACCTGGGTCCTCTCTCTGGGGGACGGTGCAGGGAGGGCAGCTCCATGTTCAAAGAGGCAAAGTCCGGCAGTAGAACAAAAGTTGTTTCCAGCATCATGGCCAAGAAAAAAGGTTAAAAACCAATTTTATTCCATAACTTGTGCAAATACAACAGGATATGTCTAAGACTAAGAACCTCTGTTAGGTGTGAAACGCATAGACATTGTTTTATACTTCGTGGACGTCCATCCAACCTAGTGTTGGTTTTAACCTTATGGAATAAAATTGGTTTTTAACCTTTTCTTGGATGTGATGCTGGAAACAACTTTTTTCTATTGCCGAAGGTTCGAGGGGTAGAGGTGGAGCTGTGGTGGAGTCTGAAGGGGGCCCGGAAATTTTGTCAGTATCGGGCCCGGAAATTCCTGGTGGCAGCCCCGGCTGGAGGGGCCCGGGGTGGCTGCCCGCAGTGAGTGTGTTTTCACTTTCATGTATCATGCCCCCGGGCCGTCACCAAGCAGCTGATTACCGCTGCCGGAGGCGGCACTGTTTGTATAGCTGCAGACAGGCCAACGCAGAGATTCAAACTCGCCCACACTGCACACTGTGCGCGGCCTGTGCTGAAGATGAGGGAGTGGCCAGGCAGCAGAGATGCCAGGAGGAGAACAGCCAATCAGGAGAGGGGGCAGAGCCGGGAAAATGAAATGATGAAAAGGAAAAGAGTGCAGGAGTGAAGAAGGAGTAGAGACCACAAAAAGAGAGAAAAGCAAACAGAGAGCAGAAAAACAGTGAGAAGAGGAAAACAGAAGGAATAGAAAGAAAAAGCAGAGGACAGGAGGAGCAGCCAGGAAGACTCACAGGAAGTGCAGCAGAGAGGCCTGAGCCACTATCATCATCTCTCACAGCACAGGAGCTGGTGAGTATTGTAATGTACAAACCTCTGCCTGTAATACTACAGAAAAACTGCCCTGTGCTGTGCCATCACTCTGTGTGTGTGTGTGTGTGTGTTGCCCCTGTGCCAATACTGTGTGTGTGTGTTACATCACCGCCGGAGTCTGCTCCAGCGACTTCTGCTCCGATCGCCAGGCGACGCCGTGTTCCTGCCGTGGATGGTACTGGTGATGGGAGAGAAGTTGATGCCAGCGGCACCAGTGGGCGCAGGCTCCGATCATCCACTGGGCTGGGTTAGCTTGGGATCTGCAGTACCGCTGGCTGACTGTGGGTGGCATGTGTCTTCCAGCTGAAGTTGCCAGCGTTCAGCTACAGCCAATGGGAATACAACACACCCTTCTTATTTCCCCTCCTGTCACATGATTACTGCCAGATATATTTCTGATTTTCCTGGCTCCTGTTACGTCCTATTCTGTTGGTGATTCCTGTGTTGACTTCTGCGTGTTTTTGACTACCCTTCTGCCTACTGTTTTTGTACCTTGCTGCCCGACCCGGATCTGACCTCTGCTACGTTTGCTGACTACGTCACTGCCTGCCGATTCTGTCCCTGTTCCGCAATTCCTGGTTTGACCCTGCCTGACTACTACTCTCATCGGACTGCAGCCTTCCACAGGTAGTGATCTCCAGGGTCCTGTGTAATTCCAAATCCCTGTATAGGGGTTAAAGGGTTTCAGGGTTCTGGGGGTCCTACTTGGTGAGTGGCTTCACTCTAGCCTCCCCTTTACAGCCCATCTGAGTCTGTGGATCCAGGCAGGCGTTACAGTGTGTTGCCCCTGTGCTGTGCCATCACTGTGTGTGTGTGTTGCCCCTTTGCTGTGCCATCAGTGTGTGTGTGTGTGTGTGTGTGTGTATTATCCCTGTACTTTGCAGAGTTTTAATATAGATCCTGAGGCTATAAAGAGTCATAATCCTTACCATTAAATGGGGAAGACAGAAGTGAAAATTTATATTGTGTGTAGTGAGGGGCACGAAGAAGGACATCCCAACTTTAGGCCAAGTTCACATATTGCAGATTTTTTAGGGATTTGCGGTGTGAATCCACTGGTCTTGGTGCAGTGGCCTTTGCTCAGTAACAGGACGGTGGTTATATTCAGACTCTATGTGGTGATATTTGGTCATGGTGTGACGGCATTATTTTGCAATGTAATAATACATTGCAAACCTTTATATGGTGGGTGTTGTTGAGTAACACTATGTAGTAGTATGTGTTATTTCTGACTATAAGCCGCCCCCAATAATGCATGCCGGCCCCCAATAACATGTATCATGATTATTATGATAATTTTTTTTGTTTGTTTGTTTTTTATCGGTGGGGGGGCCCCATTCAGACTTTTGCTATGGGGCCCCATGATTTCTATGTACGCCCCTGCCTGGGACTGCCCTTGTCGGCTACCTACCAGCGTGGTAGCCTAGCTGCACCTCCAGTGGCTTTAGTGAAGACTCGGTAGCCATTCAGATTTGCTCCTCCAGGTCAGTACTCAGTGCCTTTGGTCCAGTGGAACAACTTACCTGCTGCTTGCCCTGCGAGCATGACATATATGATGTTTTGATTGCTTGTTATTACATTTTTTTTCTGTTGCTGCAAAGGCCTAAAAAACGGTAATCTTGTCGTTTTGATTTTTTTCTGATGACACGGTTTACTGTTTGGATTAATTTATGTTTTGATAGATTGGACTTTTATATAAACACAGTAATATCAAATATGTATATTTTTTAATTTTATTTCTTTTTTTTAATGTGGTAAAGGATGATGTGAACTTTTATTTTTAAAACCTTTTTCAACTTTGTACTGTACTTTGAACCTGCAAGAGTCTGACCACTTGTTCTATATACAGCAATGCTGTTTACAGAAGAAATCACAGTCTCCTATGAATGCCGGCCACTGGCTGGTTATCACAAGAGTACTATGGTGACAGACACGGGGGTTATCCACTGACCAATGGCTGTCATGACATTTATTTTATTTATTTTACTCACTTATATAGCACTATTAATTCCACAGCACTATTAATTCCACAGCACAGCGTTTTACAGATGTGATTGTACCGTTCCGGGGCTCGGCCGGCTGCCGAGTCGCTCGGATCCGTGCTCGGTGGGTGGCTCGAGCTCCTTACGGACCCGGGGGTCACATCGTTCTGAAAGGGGGTTGGAGCTACATGTAGGGACTTCGGTGGGGAGGTCCACGGCCGGAGCCACGGTTGTTTGTACGGGATTTGAGTTTGTGATGCCACCCATGGATTGTGGTGAATAGATGGACACCACAGCTGCCGTTGACTAGGCTCCCGGGGACGTTGTTGCGCAGCTTGGTGTTGACCTAATGGTTGGGCTGTTGTCTTCAGTCGGGTCTTAGATTGGATAGGTCCTTAAGTCCAGTCCTCAATCAGTGACTTGACTCAGCCCGGTTGTTTCTGGGCCTCGTACTGGGTCTGAGTACCCCTCCTGGTGCTCCGGTTTCCAATCGGTTCCCCGGTTCGGTACCGGCGGGCAACCGCCCGTCCCCGGTCCCTACGATTCCACCGGCTGTAATCCCAGCTCCTGCTTGCGGCCACCACCGTCTGCCTCCTTGCCAGAGGTGACTGGGCTCCAACCCAGACACCTGGTGTAGACTATGGCAGGCCTGGACACAGGCCTGTCCTTGAACTCCACTCCACTCCACTGTCAAGACTAATCTCTTCTCGACTACTGTTTTTCCCACCTCCAGGTCTGTGAACTCCTCGGTGGGCGGAGCCAACCGCCTGGGTCCGCCCCCTAGTGTGAACATCAAACCCAGAGGGAGGTGACAAGGGTTTTGTAGTTTGGCTGCTGTCACCTTACTAAGGGGGGGGAGGGAATGTGTGTATGGGACTACCCGTGACAACCTGGCTAGTCCAGGGCGTCACATGATCATCTCATCAGTATCCCACGGCTGCACGCCAATGAGGACTCACAACAGCATGCCCCCCTTCCAGCATGCATTAAGTGCCGCTATCTGAGATTAACAACAAGTGTCGCTCCACCCATGGCTGTTAGAGGCAGATGAAGGCTGAGTAATTCAGCCTTTATCTGCAGGGAAAGATTCAGGATCAGCCTATGAGCTCACATCAAAGGCAGGGAAATGACTCATGACGTGCATAGCAGGGTTAATGCAGCAGTCAGATGTTAGCCGGCAAAAGATAGGCTGTCTCAACTGCTTCATGACTGTCCCTCAAGTTAAAATTTGCCAACCTGCTCCTAATCTTATCCATAATGCAGGTTTGTAATACATTGTGTAGCCACATCCACCCCATGTCTTACCATTGGTTTCTTAGTTCTCTTTCCATACAAAGACCAGTCAGAACCGAATTCCAGCAGTGGCCTAGTGGTTGCAAGTACAAAGGCGCTTCTGAGCAAACGTAACAAGTGTCTATTAGATGGCTCCAATTGTGCCACTTTTATTAAGACGCCTTCAAGTGTTAACAAATTGGCGCAAATCGCTCCATCTTGGCACAATATGCATAAAGTAGGGATTGCCACTTAATAAATGTTGTCTGTTTCCTCTGAATAGTGACCATTGCTGAGTTCGGCCTCCCTCCTGGTTGCCTCCGGGGCCACCTCTCTGCTTGTTGAACCTCTTTAGTCATTTTTTTACTCTTATACAAGGTCCTGTGTCTCCTGTATTCTGCTGCTCTATGTCTCGGTCTTTATTCTTCTTTCAGGTAGTACGTAGTGCACAATGTTAGTGCCCCAATCACAGAGACTGAATCCCATAATAATTGTAGTGTAATTAGGGACAGGAGTTGAATTTATGACATCTATTCTCTGTAGTGACTCCTCTATACTGCCCGATTCTAGTTGTGGTATATTCAGGGTAGTAGTGATCATTCCCATCATTATCACTGTGTGAGGAGAAAATCAGACAAAAAAACCACACAACACGATATATATCTAAATTTATGTTTGTTTTTTATTAGAAGATCAATAAGCAGCATTGTATTGAAAGTATACTGGCCCTTTGAGAAATTACACAATGGTCACAGTGCCTCTCAGGTGAGCCCCCGTGTGGACTACAGAACCAGCTGCAGTCATTGGGGACCAGCTGAGAGGCACTGGACCCAAAGATCCAGAGGAAGGCGAAGAAACCCCCCGGAGAGTTCTGCCTCAGGGGGGAAAAAAATTCCTTCCTGACCCCAGTTCTGGCGATCGGATATTTCCCTGGATCACGTCAGTCCTGCTGCAAATTGCAATATATTTACATGTAATTATTAGTGATGGGCGGATAGTAAAATATTCGGGTTTGGATTGTTGGATCGAATACCCAGTACTATTCCAGTATTCATCACGAATAACTGACCTAATGCAAGTCAATGGGGAACTCGAGTGTTATTCTAAGGACATCTTCAAAAAAAATGCTCGGGTTCCACATTGACTTACATTAGGTTAGTTATTCTTCAGTAATACTGAAATAGTACTCGGCATTCAGTACAACTAATCCAAACCCGAATATCTATTAACCCATCACTAGTAATTATAAGCTATGGAGCGCTAATCTTACAAAGAAAAATATACACACACCCTGCTCCTAGGAGCTTACAATCTAATATACAATATGACATATGCACACAAACATATGCACACTCAACTTGATGCTCACACACATACAGACACATATGCCCACAAACACACACATACACACTCACCTCAAGACACACATACACAAACACACACCCCTTCAGTGCTGCAGTGCTGCGGAAAGAAACGATCACCCCTTAATTGCTGGGACTCCACACAAACCTTCACAAATAAATCCTTTCATTACCTGGACGCCATACAAACCCTCACACACCCCTTTAGTAGTGGGGTCAAATAGACACTGACACACCGTCCCTTTATTGCTGGGGCCACACAAACAACCTTTCATTCTTGGAACACACACCTTCAGTGCTGCAGTTCTGGGAAGCGATCATACATACACACACACACACACACACATACATATACACACACACACACACACCCCCCCCTTCAGTGCTGCAGTGCTGCGGAAAGAAACGATCACCCCTTAATTGCTGGGACTCCACACAAACCTTCACAAATAAATCCTTTCATTACCTGGACGCCATACAAACCCTCACACACCCCTTTAGTAGTGGGGTCAATAGACACTGACACACTGTCCCTTTATTGCTGGGGCCACACAAACAACCTTTCATTCTTGGAACACACACCTTCAGTGCTGCAGTTCTGGGAAGCGATCATACATACACACAAACACACACATACACACACACATACATACATACACACATACACATACACACACACACACACACACACACACATACATACACACACACACACACACTTACACACGCACACACACATACATACCTTCTAGGTCTGAACCTGAAAATTCTTCTCGCTTGATAATTGTAGGTCCTATGACAGCCTTGTGGAAGGGTCAAGAAGAAATAAAACATGCAGAGATAGTTATTGCTTGGAACAATCATGGTGATGAGTCCATACAGTGCACACTGCTGATCTCTTCCTTGTCCTGCTGTGCTGTTTGTGCTGTGCAGCGAGTCCTTCTTCACCCCTCTCCGATGTTGCCCGATCCTCCAGTATTCAGTGAAGAGCTACCTACCTGGACCAGTCGTCTTCAAGCTGTGACACAAGATGGTTCTGGATTAGAGCTTTGTACATTCTATAGCATTTGTGATGTCATGTGAGGTCTATGATATCAAGTGCACTGTGATGTCATGTGCTTTGCGATGTCATCATACCTGGAAGCAAATCAAATTCATGTTAAAACAATAACTTTATTTAATTAAAACCACACACAATTGAATACTGCACAATAAAAATTTGCTACAACGTTAGTCATAAATCAATGTATACCTCAGAGGGGGAGGGGCCCAGGATGGATTCCCTAGACTTCCCCTACCTGGCCGCAGAGGTTGGTACTATGCAGAGATTGTTCGCCCCACCTTCTGATAGACGATTGATTGGCTGTCTCGAGCATGGCCCCGCCCATAGAGGCCAGCATACTATTCAGGCCTTGGATGGAAATGAGCCCTGACTGCCTAGCGTGCGTTCCAGCTACTTGTAGGGAGTTTTCTTCCTGGGGACACCGTATGTTTACAGGTATAAAAAAGCTGCCTTTGAATACAACATGCTCTATCTGGCTATATGAGCCTCAGGTTCAATTTGGGATGCCCCTGATGAAACCCCTGGCATTTGGAAAGGGAGGAGAAACGCGTCAGGCGTGAGGCTACTCAAGCTAAGTTATTGTGTCATTTGGCACATCTTTTATGCTGTGCAATATTATTTGCCATTGGGTATATTGTGCTTTTTGCTATTGAGCGCTATTTATCATTTGGCAAATATGATACTATTAGCATAATGATCTGTTACTGGGCATGCCACTAATACATCTCATGTTATTCCATATGACATTGCTAATACAGGCAGGGTCGGACTGGGGTGCCAGGGGCCTACCAGGGAAATTACCTCTAGGAGCCCACACTGTAGCTACCATAAACGGTTTTATTACTTGTTCATTTTCGGCTTCTCTCAGTATAACTTGCGCCTTTTAGCAAACTACGGTGTGCAAAAAAGAACTGTATTGTGCACTGCAGATATCACAGGATTTCTTGTAGCATCTTATTTATTGTAGTTAATTATGGAATCTATTATTTACAATCAGTCGCAGTTTTTCTTACACACGGACATTCCTTGTCTTAGGAAAACCACTGAGTCCATCAGGAAAACAATATTCAAAGAGAAGCAGAATGTTATCCAGCATCTTCAAATGGAAAAGTTTACTAAAATTAATCCCCCTATGCCACCATCTATCCACCATATAGGGTCTGTCCCCACTGACTTGGGAAATCCCCTATAGAGTCAGTATGTGGTGGTGTGAAACATTACCACTCCAATACACTTTTCCATTTGGAGACTCCGGTGAATATTTGCTTCACTTTAGTCTGACATTTATCTATTTTTTCTGTCTTTGTTATCATAGTGGTATCTGTAGCGCCCCTGAGACCCTCAGGGCACTACAGGGAACTGCATCCTCTTGGGGATGCAGGACCTACTCCCTGGGACTTGGAATACCAGTGCCGATTCCACCAAAACACGACCAAAATCCTAGTTCTCCACTGCACACAGGGCATAGAGGGTTAACCATGTAAGGGGATGGTCGCCATGGGAACGAGTCCCTCAGTATAGCCAGCCTGGTGGGAGGGGTCAGCAGTCAGTCAGTCGGTAGTCGGTAGTGAGTTGAGTGGCACACAGAAGAGGTGTGCAGACGTGCCTGAGCTGGGTTTGTGTAACGGTGATCCGGGGGCACAGGAGAGAGGTCGCCAGGATGGGTACCGGAGATACCGCTGGGACCAGAGCACGCACGGGGCACAGGGCACGCGGCACAGGGCCCTAGGTCAAGCGTCAGTTTCATACGGTTTGATAAATACCTTCCCAGTGAGGACACCTTCACGGACTTCACCGAACCAAATAATCCGGGGGCATCAGCAGTAAACTAGGATCGGGGTTTGGACATTTACCTCCCTGCAGGGTCTGCACTGCCCTCCATATGGAGAAGGAGACTGTACCCCAAAAGGGACGTCTGGGCTCACAAACGCTCCATGCTACGGGGACCCAATCAACTGAGAGTGCCGGGGACCGTGCAACCTAGGTCATTACATTGGCACTGATACTCCAAGGGACCTGAACCAGTGGTTCAAACGTCAGAGTGAGTAGAGACTGTTAAAGACAACCTGGTGAGGTCTCCGTTATTACCCTGCAACATCTCCCAGGCACAGCTCTACCTACAGAGGATCTAACGCCATTGCTGCATACACCACCAGCCCATCAGATGCATCCAACTACTCCACAGCGTGGCTGGCCAGTAAAGGTCTAAAAGATGAAAAAATAATGACATAGCCTCCTTGTTCACCTGATCTGAACCCCATAGAGAACCTGTGGTCCCTCATAAAATGTAAGATCTACGGGGAGGGAAAACAGTACACCTCTCGGAGCAGTGTCTGGGAGGCTGTGGTGGCTGCTGCGCGCAATGTTGATCGTAAACAGATCAAGCAACTGACAGAATCTATGGATGGTGTCAGGGCCGGGCGGTCGGGCAGACCCAGGAGGTGGATCCACTGGGCCGAACTCTAAGATGGTGGTAGGGAGTCCGGTAGCTGAAGCACTGATGGGCAGCAGAACAGTCCGTGCAAGTGAAGGTAGCGGAGGAGTCCCTGGGACCACGGAGTCACAGATGGCAGTCCGGGTGACGTAGCTCAGGTTCGGAAGCCAAGATGATGTCAGGCGGGGTCCGGAACCTTTGGAGCGAGATGACGGGTCACCGCAGGGATCCGAGATGGTACGGACTGTCAGATGGCAGACGGACAGCGTGCGGGGCTCGGGATTCAGCAGGACTGGATGGCGAGGCGGGATCAGCTCTAGAAGAGAGATACGTAAGTATGGCAGGAAAACACAAGGAGACCTGACTCCTAGCTCAGAAAACACGAAGATCAGGCCCCGCCCCCTTGGACAAGAACCCCCTTTATACCCCGTACCTGTCTAACCTCATTTCCTGTTAATGGGCGCTGGCCCTTTAAGAAAGGGTCAGTGACCGCGCGCGCGCGCCCTAATGCGCATGCGCGCGGCCCGGGTGCCAGAAGCCAGGGAAGGAGGCTGAGAGGAGGACGCAGGGGAGCCGGCCAGGGCCTGGGAGGCCGTCGGGCGCCGGGATCGGCGGCCAGGGAGCCTAGGAAGGACGGGCACAAGAGACTGGGACGCGGGGAGCGTGGCAGGTGAGCCGGGGAGCGGGACAGGAGACCCGGGAAGGGAAGCCGAGGGCCCGGGGAGCGTGACAGTACCCCCCTCCCCACGCCCCCCTCCCCGCAACCGGGACATGAAGGCACGGATCAGAGGAGAGCCCACGTTCTCCCTGGGTTCCCAGGATCTATCCTCAGGACCATACCCCTCCCAGTCCACCAGGAAGAACTGCCGGCCACGAACAGTCTTCATGGCCACGATATCCCTTACCGCATAGATGTCGTCCTCAGCAATAGGAGGAGGAGCCGGACTGGCAGCAGCGGAGAAGGGACCAAGGAACACCGGCTTGAGTAGAGAGACGTGGAAGGAGTTGGGTATTTTCATCGTGGTCGGAAGCCTCAGTTTGTAGGAGACCTCATTGATCTTGCTGAGGACCTTAAACGGCCCGATGTAGCGAGGACCCAGCTTGTAGGAAGGTATCTTCAGTCGGATGTACTGGGAAGCAAGCCAGACCAGGTCACCAGGAGAGAAACACGGAGGATCTAGACGCCTTTTGTCAGCGTGTTTCTTCATCCGCTGGGAAGCGCGCCCAAGGGACGCCTTGACAGAGTCCCAAATGGTAGCGAAGTCACGGGCTACAGTATCAGCAGCAGGGACATCCGAAGAAGGGGATATAGGCAACGGGACGGAAGGCTGCAGTCCGTAAACGACATGGAAGGGAGATTTGGAGGACGACTCACTGACGTGGTGGTTATGGGAGAATTCAGCCCAAGGCAGAAGCGTGGACCAGTCGTCGTGATGGGCGTTGACATAGTGACGTAAGAAGGAGGTCAAGATTTGATTGACCCTTTCCACTTGGCCATTAGACTGAGGATGGTAAGCGGAAGAAAAGTCCAGAGTCACTCCCAGATGCTTGCAGAGCGCCCTCCAGAAGCGGGAGGTGAACTGAGTTCCTCTGTCGGACACGATGTGGGAAGGAAAGCCATGCAAGCGGAAGATATGTTGTATATAGGCTTCCGCGAGTTCCTGAGCAGAGGGCAGTCCGGGCATAGGGACGAAGTGAGCCATTTTGGAGAACCGATCCACCACGACCCATATGACTGTGTGTCCGGATGATACTGGCAAGTCCGTAATAAAGTCCATCGCTATGTGTTGCCATGGAACTGAGGGTATCGGCAGAGGCAGAAGACGGCCATAGGGCAGGTGTTTGGGCGTCTTGTTCCTGGCACAAGAGGGGCAGGCAGAGACAAAGGCGGCAACGTCCGTGCGAAGGGATGGCCACCAGTAATGGCGTACAATCGCACCCCATGTTCTCTTCTGGCCTGCATGGCCGGCTGTTTTCGAGGCATGACCCCAGTGTAACACTTTTTGCCTGTCGGTCTCAGAGACATAGGTCTTCTCGGGTGGTATCTGGGCCAGAGTGACAGGAGCCACCGGAACAATCTTGCTAGGAGAGATGATAGGTTGGGTAGTCTCTTCCTCCTGCTCCAGAGGCATGAGAGACCTAGACAAGGCATCAGCGCGTATATTCTTGTCTGCGGGTCGGAAGTGAAGCTGGAAGTCAAACCTGGCAAAGAATAAGGACCACCTGGCTTGTCGTGGGTTCAGTCGCTGAGCGGACCGCAGGTATTCCAGGTTCTTGTGGTCCGTGTAGATAATCACAGGGTACACTGCTCCTTCCAGGAGGTAGCGCCACTCCTCCAGAGCCAGTTTGACCGCCAATAGTTCTCGGTCACCGATGGTGTAATTACGTTCAGGTGCTGAGAAGCTTTTAGAGAAGAAACCGCAAGTCACCATCTTCCCGGAGGAGGATTTTTGCATGAGCACTGCTCCGGCTCCTGAGGAGGAGGCATCCACCTCTAAGGTGAACTGGCGGTTTAACTCCGGTCGGTGGAGTACAGGAGAGGAGGCGAATGCTCGCTTCAGGGAGCAAAACGCGGCGTCGGCCGCAGGTGACCAGTCCTTTGGATTAGCCTCCTTTTTGGTCAGAGCGGAGAGAGGAGCAGTCAGGGCGGAGAAGTGAGGGATAAACTGGCGGTAGTAGTTGGCAAATCCCAGGAACCGTTGGATTGCCTTCAGTCCAGAAGGAGGAGGCCAGTGGAGGATGGAGGAGACCTTCTTTGGATCCATCTGCAGCCCAGTACCCGAGATGATGTATCCCAGGAAAGGAAGAGAAGACTGCTCAAAGACGCACTTTTCATATTTGGCGTAGAGACGATTCTCTCTCAGTCTTTGTAGAACCAGCTTTACGTTCTCTCTGTGGGTCTGGAGGTCCGGAGAGAAGACAAGGATGTCATCCAGATAAACTACTACACATACGTAGAGGAGGTCCCGGAAAATGTCGTTCACCAGTTCTTGGAATACGGCAGGAGCGTTACACAGACCGAAGGGCATCACGCAGTATTCATAGTGCCCATCGCGAGTATTAAACGCGGTCTTCCATTCGTCTCCAGAGCGGATACGAACTAGGTTGTAGGCACCCCGAAGATCCAGTTTGGTGAACACACGGGCTCCTCTGAGCCGATCGAATAATTCGGGGATGAGCGGTAGGGGGTACTTGTTTTTTATGGTAATCTGATTCAAGCCCCGGTAGTCAATGCATGGGCGTAGGTCACCCTCTTTCTTCTTAACGAAGAAGAAGCCTGCTCCCGCAGGAGAGGAGGATCTCCGGATGAATCCCTTTGCCAGGCTTTCCGTGATGTAGGTGGACATGGCCCTGATTTCGGCTGGAGACAACGGATATATCCGTCCTCGAGGTGGTGTTGTTCCTGGGAGCAGGTCGATGGCGCAATCGTAGGGACGGTGTGGCGGAAGTACCTCAGACTCCTTCTTGTCAAAAACGTCCGCGAAGGACCAATAGGCCGAGGGCAGACCCGGTAGGTACTCAGGAACCGGAGGTCGTCGGACTGGTTGTATAGACTTTAAACATCTTTCATGACAGGCAGAGCCCCAACGGGTGATTTCGCCAGTACCCCAGCTGACTGATGGTTCGTGTGTTCGCAACCAAGGAAGTCCCAGCAGGATTTGATGGGACATGTGTGGAAGGACGTAGAGAGAGATGTTCTCGGTGTGCAGAGCACCGATACGCAGTTCCACCGGCTTGGTGATCCAGGAGATGGTATCAGAGAGGGGTCTCCCATCCACCGAGGCAATCAGTAGGGGCTTCTCGAGTAGAGTAACAGGCAGCTGGTATTTGTCCACCGTGGCCTGCTGGATAAAATTGCCTGCTGCTCCGGAGTCGAGGTATGCCTCAGCCGTGAAGCGCGTCTCTCCTGTTGATACTTGTACCGTCCACATAACTGGGTCTGAGAGAGTCCCAGCACCTAGGGTGGCCTCTCCTACCAACCCTAGGCTTTGGAGTTTCCCGGCCTTTCCGGACAGGAGCGTAGGAGATGTGTGCCCTCTCCGCAGTAAAAGCAGAGGCCCTTGGCGAGCCGCTCTGCTCGACGTTGGTCAGACTGTCGTACTCGGTCAACCTGCATGGGTTCGTGGACAGGAATCCCAGCTGTTGATGACTGTGGCACAGAGGATTTCTGTGGCGGGGAGGAGTGCCGTACGGCACGTCGCTCACGAACCAGCTCTTTGGAGCGCTCCTGAAAACGAATGTCCACTCGAGTGGCTAGGGCAATCAGGGCATCTAGGATGGAGGGCACGTCACGACCCGCCAACTCATCTTTGATGCGACTCGAAAGTCCTTCCCAGAAGGCGGCTGTCAGGGCCTCATTATTCCACCCGAGTTCAGAAGCCAAAGTGCGGAAACGGATGGCGTATTGGCCCACCGTCAGTGTTCCTTGACGTAGGCGGAGAAGTGATGAAGCAGACGCAGAGGCGCGTCCCGGCTCGTCAAAGGTACTGCGAAAGGCCTGCAGGAACTCTTGAAGATCCTTGGTCATGGGGTCCTCCTTCTCCCACAAGGGGTTCATCCACGCCAGTGCCTCGCCCTCCAGGTGAGACATTATAAAGGCGACCTTGGCTTGGTCGGAGGCGAACAGATGTGGCAGCTGCGTGAAATGAAGGGAACATTGGTTTATGAAGCCCCTGCAGGTTTTGGGATCTCCAGCATAACGAGGTGGTGACGCCAAACGGAGTCGGGAGGCATCCGACGCGGCTGCCACTGGTGCGGGAGCCGTGGATTGCCTAGTGGGGGACCTGGTTGCCGCAGGCGTCATTGATGCTTGTAACGTGTACAGGCGGGTGTCCACGGAGGTCATAAATTGCAGCATGCGGGTCTGGACTTCACGCTGGCGTTGGAGTTCCTCTTGCAGGGCCAATAGTGCTGCAGCGGGATCCATGGCCTGATCTTACTGTCAGGGCCGGGCGGTCGGGCAGACCCAGGAGGTGGATCCACTGGGCCGAACTCTAAGATGGTGGTAGGGAGTCCGGTAGCTGAAGCACTGATGGGCAGCAGAACAGTCCGTGCAAGTGAAGGTAGCGGAGGAGTCCCTGGGACCACGGAGTCACAGATGGCAGTCCGGGTGACGTAGCTCAGGTTCGGAAGCCAAGATGATGTCAGGCGGGGTCCGGAACCTTTGGAGCGAGATGACGGGTCACCGCAGGGATCCGAGATGGTACGGACTGTCAGATGGCAGACGGACAGCGTGCGGGGCTCGGGATTCAGCAGGACTGGATGGCGAGGCGGGATCAGCTCTAGAAGAGAGATACGTAAGTATGGCAGGAAAACACAAGGAGACCTGACTCCTAGCTCAGAAAACACGAAGATCAGGCCCCGCCCCCTTGGACAAGAACCCCCTTTATACCCCGTACCTGTCTAACCTCATTTCCTGTTAATGGGCGCTGGCCCTTTAAGAAAGGGTCAGTGACCGCGCGCGCGCCCTAATGCGCATGCGCGCGGCCCGGGTGCCAGAAGCCAGGGAAGGAGGCTGAGAGGAGGACGCAGGGGAGCCGGCCAGGGCCTGGGAGGCCGTCGGGCGCCGGGATCGGCGGCCAGGGAGCCTAGGAAGGACGGGCACAAGAGACTGGGACGCGGGGAGCGTGGCAGGTGAGCCGGGGAGCGGGACAGGAGACCCGGGAAGGGAAGCCGAGGGCCCGGGGAGCGTGACAGATGGTAGGCTGTTGAGTGTCATCATAAAGAAAGGTGGCTATATTGGTCACTAATTTTTTGGGGTTTTGTTTTTGCATGTCAGAAATGTTTATTTCTAAATTTTGTGCAGTTATATTGGTTTACCTGGTGAAAATAAACAAGTGAGATGGGAATATATTTGATTTTTATTAAGTTGCCTAATAATTCTGCACAGTAATAGTTACCTGCACAAACAGATATCCTCCTAAGATCTTCGTTCCGAATAGCATGTGCAATGCAAGTTACATAGTTTTATAGTTACATAGTTACATAGTTACATAGTTACTTAGGTTGAAAAAAGACCTAGGTCCATCTAGTTCAACCTTCCTCCACCAGTTCTACATTTAGTCACTAAGTCATTTATAACCAACAATGTTGTGTGTACTGAGGAAATCATCCAGCCCTTTTTTAAAAGCTGTTATAGTATCTGCCATTACTACCTCTTGTGGTAGGGCATTCCACAGTCTGACTGCTCTAACTGTAAAGAACCCTTTCCTATTTAGGTGTCGGAATCGCTTTTCTTCCACTCGCAGTGAGTGCCCCCTGGTCCTTAGTATTGTTTTCGGAAGAAATAAGTCATGTGCCAGTCCTTTATATTGACCACACATGTATTTATACATATAAATGAGATCTCCTCTGAGACGTCTTTTTTCTAAGCTAAACATATCTAACTTTTTCAACCTGCCATCATATGGGAGGCCTTCCATTCCTTGTAATAGTCTAGTTGCCTGCCTTTGAACTGACTCTAACTTCTGAATGTCCTTTTTAAAATGTGGAGCCCAAAACTGGATCCCGTATTCCAGATGTGGCCTTACAAGTGATTTATAGAGGGGTAACAATACGTTGGGATCACGGGATCTAATCTCTCTTTTTATACACCCTAAAATCTTGTTTGCTTTAGCAGCTGCTGCTTGACATTGAGTGCTGCTGCTCAGCTTATTTGTAATGAGAATACCCAAGTCCTTCTCCTGTTCTGTAGTCCCGAGTTTACTTCCATTTAATGTATATGCAGCTATAGGATTACTCCGTCCTAGGTGCATTACTTTACATTTATCAACATTAAATCTCATTTGCCAAGTATCTGCCCATTCTGACATCTTATCCAGATCTTTTTGTAATATTGTACTATCCAGGTCAGTTTTTAATATCCTACATAGTTTGGTGTCATCGGCAAAGACTGACACTGTACTATCAATCCCATCCACAAGGTCATTAATAAAGAGAGTAAAAAGAATTGGTCCTAGCACAGATCCCTGCGGCACCCCACTGCTGACTATAGCCCATTTAGAGAATGTACCATTTATGACTACTCTTTTTGTTTCCTATCTTTTAGCCAATTCCTTACCCAGTTGCATATTGTGTCCCCTAGTCCTTGCTTCTGGAGCTTTAGTATAAGGCTATTATGTGGTACAGTATCAAATGCCTTTGCAAAGTCCAAATAAATCACATCAGCTGCATTACCAATATCCAGGTTTGAACTTACCCCCTCATAGAACCCCAACAGGTTGGTTAGACACGACTTATCTTTCATGAATCCATGCTGTTTGTCAGTTATCATATTATTTTCTGCAATATATTTTTGCATGTCATCCCTTAAAATGCCCTCAAAAACTTTGCATACTACTGATGTCAGGCTTACTGGACGGTAGTTGCCTGGATCTACCCTCTTACCTTTCTTAAATATCGGTACCACATCAGCAATCCTCCAATCCTGAGGCACCAACCCTGTTACAAGTGAGTCTAAAAAGATGAGATACAGCGGTCTGTCGATTACGGAGCTCAATTCCCTCAATATTCGTGGATGAATGCCATCTGGCCCTGGGGATTTGTCAATGTTTAATTTACTCAGACGTAGGCGTACTTCATCTTGTGTTAAATTAATTATATCGGGTGGTGGACTTTGATTTTTCACTTGTTGAATGATCCCTGGTACAGTCAGTTCCTTGGTGAATACAGATGAGAAATGCCTATTTAATATCTCAGTCTTTTGTTTGTCCTCTATAACTAACTTGTTATTATATTTTAAGGGTCCGATACTATCCTTTGTTTTCCTTTTGGCATTAATGTATTTATAAAAGATTTTGGGATTTATTTTAATGTCATTGGCGATTTTTGTTTCAGTAGCTAGTTTTGCTTGTTTGATTTCTTTTTTGCATTGCCTATTGATATCTTTATACTCCTGCAATGCTATTTCTGTATTCTCAGATTTTAAACGCCCTTTGTTTTTGTTTTATTATACTTTGTACAGTCTGATTTATCCATAGTGGTTTCTTTTTATTCCGGGACATTTTATTACCAGAGGGTATACGTTTTTTACAGGACTCTAGCAGTATATCCTTAAACTTACCCCATTTATGTTCGGTATCCCCAGTTACCATGACTCTGTCCCAATCTACACATTTAAGCTCTTCCCTTAATTTGTTGAAATCAGCTTTCCTAAAATTCCAGGTTTTAGCATTCCCCCTTTGAAATGTTCTATTGAATATTATGTCGAAGCTTACCATATTATGATCGCTGGTGCCCAAGTGCTCCCGGACCTGTAGATCTGAAATTGTATCCGGTCTATTTGACAGGACCAGATCTAGCAAATTATCTCCCCTGGTCGGTTCACCTACCATCTGAGAGAGGAAATGGTCTTGAATGGTAGATAAGAACTTACAGCTTTTAGCAGAACCAGAAGATTCTATGTCCCACTGTATGTCTGGATAGTTGAAATCCCCCATAATAAGAACCCGATTATTATTATTAGCTGTCTTTTCAATTTGTTCCAGCATTTCACCCTCTATTTGTTCAGGTATGTTAGGAGGCTTATAGCAAACTCCAATTAGCATTTTTCCATTATTCCCCTCCCCATGTACATTTACCCATACTGACTCTACATTGTTGCTGTTCCCCTCAATTGCATCATACAACACAGGTTTTAGGTTAGATTTGATAAATATACACACCCCACCACCTTTTTTGTCTTTCCTGTCCTTCCTAAATGTAGTATAACCCTGTATGTTTGTCACCCAGTCATGGCTTTCATCCAGCCAGGTTTCCGTAATGCCCACCACATCATAATCCATGGTTGACATAAGAGTCTCCAATTCATTCATTTTGTTTGCAAGACTTCTTGCATTTGCCAGTAGACATTTAATCCTATTAACACCTTTATTACTCCTAGCCTCCCTACATTCCTTGTATGTCCCATCCCCCCCTAATCCTTCATTGACCCCAACCGTCTCCCTGTCTCTATCTGCTCTATCTATCCCCTTATTTGCTCCACTACCCTCCCTCCCCCCCGATCCTAGTTTAAAAGCTCCTCCATCCGTCTGACCATTTTCTCCCCCAGCACAGCTGCACCTTCCCCATTGAGGGGAAAAACTAACAATGTAACGAGTAACCTGAATGCTGTACATTTCGTGGGGGTAGCAAATACTGCGGAATTCGGGTTACTCATTACATTGCGAGTTTTTCCCCATTGACTTGCATTGCACATGCTATTTGGAATGAATATGCGAGTATTAGACAGTACTCGTTATGACTGTAGCGAGTGCGATTAGTTAGGTACTCGATCAACTCTACTTACAGCAAATGAAAACCCAAAAATCATTATCTCAGAAAATTAGAATAATTACCACAAAATACCTGCAAAGGCTTCCTAGGTGTTTAAAATGCCCTCTTAAGGGGGCTTTACACGCTACGATATCA
Source organism: Anomaloglossus baeobatrachus (assembly GCF_048569485.1). Classification (NCBI taxonomy): domain Eukaryota; kingdom Metazoa; phylum Chordata; class Amphibia; order Anura; family Aromobatidae; genus Anomaloglossus; species Anomaloglossus baeobatrachus. Next base: position 111,509,349 of record NC_134361.1, on the reverse strand, counting down.
CTAATGTGAAGTTGTTGGGGGTCACGGAATTTGTGACGCACATCCGGCCGCATTAGCGATGCCGTTGCGTGTGACACCTATGAGCAATTTTGCATCGTCGCCAAAAAACGTGCAAAATCGCTCATCGGTGACATGGGGGTCCATTCTCAAATATCGTTACTGCAGCAGTAACGAAGTTGTTCTTCGTTCCTGCGGCAGCACACATCGCTCCGTGTGACACCGCAGGAACGAGGAAGCTCTCCTTAACTGCCTCCCGGCCGCAATGCGAAGGAAGGAGGTGGGCGGGATGTTATGTCCCGCTCATCTCCGCCCCTCCGCTTCTATTGGGCGGTGGTTCAGTGACGCTGCTGTGACATCGCTGTGACGCTGAACGAACCGCCCCCTTAGAAAGGAGGCAGTTCGCTGGTCACAGCGACGTCGCCGGGCAGGTAAGTATGTGTGACAGGTCTGGGCGATGTTGTGCAGCACGGGCAGCGATTTGCCCGTGTCGCACAACAGATGGGGGCGGGTACCCACGCTAGCGATATCGGTACCCATATCGCAGCGTGTAAAGCGGCCTTTAGTCTGGTTCAGTAGGCTACACAATCACGGGGAAGACTGCTGACTTGACAGATGTCCAGAAGGCAGTCATTGACATACCCCACGAGAAGTTAAAGGCTACTTTCACACTTGCGTTTTTTTCCTTCAGTCGCAATCCGCCGTTTTGGAAAACAGCGGAATCCGTTAACAGATTCCGCTGCTTCCCATAGACATGTATGGACGACGGATTGCGACTGATGGACCTGCGTTGATTCCGCCGGTTTTTGAGCAGCGGAATCCTTAGGATTTCGCTGCGCATGCTCTCTCTGGTTCCCTGCAAACGTAACCAGGGTACACATAGGGTTATTAAGCAAAGCGCTTTGCTTAGTTACCCGATATTTACCCTGGCTACGTGTGCAAGGAGCCAGCGCTAAGCGGTGTACGCTGGTAACCAAGGTAAATATCGGATAACCAAGCAAAGTGCTTTGCTTAGTTACCCGATACCCTCGCTACGTGTGCAGGGAGCCCGAAACTTCCCCGCTTAGCTCCGCCCCCTCCCGCACTCCACTCTGCATGTACACACGCACGCACACAGACACACAGACGCACACACACTCACCTGTCCCCAGCCATGCAGTCCCCGGTACTGACGTCCTCAGCGTCATGGCCCTGCTCGGCTCCACACACCCCACACTCTGCCCCCCTGCACACATTCTCGGCGCCCGAGCGATCAGGTGATCACCCGGCGGCCGGCTGCTGTGAGCTATCAGCTGATCACCTAGCATCCGGCTGCTGTGAACGATCAGCTGATCACCCGGTGGCCGGCTGCTGTGAGCGATCAGCTGAGCACCTGGCAGCCGGCTGCTGTGAACGATCAGCTGATCACCCGGCGGCCAGCTGCTCTGAATGATCAGCTGATCACCCGGTGGCCGGCTGCTGTGAGCGATCAGCTGATCACCTGGCAGCCGGGTGATCAGCTGATCGTTCTCAATAGTCTGCCGCCGGTTAAAACTGTAAAGAAAAAAAAAAGCACATTCCGTTGTTTTGTACGATCTGTTGCATCCGTTGTGCCACTATATGCAACGCATCCGTTGCATCCGTCACACAACGCAATGCAACGGATGCTGTTCAATGCAAGTGTGAAACTAGCCTAAGCCACAAAAGGTCATTGCTGAAGAAGCTGGCTTTTCATAGAAGTGGTCCCAGCACCCTCTGTGTCAGAGAGGGGTCCACCACTCTGGCCAGCTGATGAAAGCTCATCCCCGGAGCCGCTGCCAGATCAATCGGAGGAGTACCTAGCACCCTCAAGAAGAATGAGAGGCCTGGATGCCGAGCCCACAGTTCCCAAACTGCGCACCGGCTACGGCTTCATTGTGGAGTCTGGAGTAAAAGAAGGTATATTTGTTTCCAGAAGGGATGTCCAGTCCCACCTACAGCGAGGACACCCAGATCGAGACCTCTATACAGGAGATGTTGTAGAGTACACCAGACACATGGGTGAAAGAGGCTGGTATGCCTTTATATGTCATGCAGTGCCCTAAGAACACCGTGGCAAGTCCAAGCTCCACCCCCACTGCTGCTACCAGGTCCCCAAAGTCACCTCCACCAGGGGACACTCAAGATGCTAAAGAAGATACAGAAGCACTAGATACAGAAGCAGAAGATACAGAAACACCAGATGACACACAAGGTGAAACACCAGATGAAACATTCACCTACGTCATCCACTCAGTCTGCCTTTTCTGGACTTGCTTGTCTCTATTGATCCAGAAGGTAAGCTCAGAACAACCATCTATAGAAAGCAAACTTCCACAAACTCACTCCTCAGGTGGGATAGTCATCATCCTTTGCCTCTCATGCGTGGTATCCCAAAGGGACCATACCTGCCCCTGAGAAGGAATTGTTCGGATCAGAGTGAGTTTGTGGAAAAGGCGAATGACTTGAGGAATCGGTTTCTTGAAAAGGGCTACCCAGATCATGTCTTGAGAAAAGCCTTCAAATACTCTTTGGAGCAGGACCGGAGTAAGCTCCTGTCACCACAACCTAAACAAAATCAGGATGAGGGGCTGATGAGGGGCTTCTAAGGCTTATTACAACCTATACTAAGGGAGCCTCTGCAGTCAGAAACATACTGGAGCAACACTGGCAGGGCCGGCTTCAGGTTTTTGTGGGCCCTGGGCGAAAGAGTCTCAGTGGGCCCCATCCACACATAGACATGCACAGATACATACACATACAGGCATACGTACACATACTTATTTAAAGAGAAATTCACAAAAACACATAAATAGACATAAATCTAGACACAGTCAAATACACTGACATACATAGATACACATCATACATACACACACACACACATTATTTTTATATATTTATCCTGTATATATATTTCTAATATTGGGAAGCCGGCAACAGCCTCATTCACTTCCCGGCTTGTCTAACAGACATGGCCGCACATAGGGCACACTAACACTGCTGTATATACATCAGACTGCTGAGACCCCACCACCGTATCGAGTGTCCCATGCCCGAACAAAACACACTAATGTAGTAAACCAAAAATGAACTTTATTGGAGAGATAACCAAATATGTACAAACTCTCATCTTTTGTTGGGTCGGGGTCGGTCACAGCTTTTGAAATAACAGGTATAATTAACCAACCAAATATACCATGTCAACGAGGCGTAATGCCAGGCCGGACTCCCGGCGCAATCAGCCTTCGCTTAACATCCACCATTTTCGACCACTGACCGCTGTGACTTAAACAATATAACATACCACAAAAGGGGAGGGGGGGTGGGCCAGCAGCGCAAGTGTGTCCGGGTATCCAGCAGCACAGCAGCGTCCGGGTCTCAGGCTGAGGAGAGACCGAAGCCAGGAAGTAGGGGGATTATATAGGGAGAAACAGTAGGAGGGGGAAAACAGTGGGATTGGACAAACGCAAGGGGGGACGGATTCGGGCATGGGAGATGGATTTAACCCTTTATATACGGGGCTCAGCAGTCAGGGTGCACTCAGTGTAGCCCCACTGACATGCCCCACAGACTGCTGAGACCCCACCACCGTATCGAGTGTCCCATGCCCGAACAAAACACACCAATGTAGTAAACCAAAAATGAACTTTATTGGAGAGATAACCAAATATGTACAAACTCTCATCTTTTGTTGGGTTGGGGTCGGTCACAGCATTTGAAATAACAGGTATAATTAACCAACCAAATATACCATGTCAACGAGGCGTAATGCCAGGCCGGACTCCCGGCGCAATCAGCCTTCGCTTAACATCCACCATTTTCGACCACTGACCGCCACGGAGGAGCAAAAGTCGCTAGACTGCGCTCCGACCCCCACCCATGATAGATAGCACAACCCCGTCCTGAGGGCCCAATAAAATTGCATACTGGAGGCCTCGTCCGTTGCACCGCTCCCTGACCAACTCAAAATATAAGAAAGGCCCAACCGCCGCACTACCAAACGGGCAAAGTATCAGCAATAGAATTACAAACCGAGAACATGACGGGTGCGAAAACAGATGCGAAAACAGATGTTAGGGGCAAGCATCTAAGCGCTAATGCTTTAAATGACTGAATTACCAGGGGTGAATACATAAATGTTATGGCAATAACTACGCACATGTGGGCAAGGGTGTACATGAGGCGGCAAAAACTGGGCGGACAAGAGAAAATCATCCAAAAAAGGGGTTGAAAACAACTAAGAAAATGATGGCAGACAGGTGAACTTGTAAAATACGAAAAAGCGACTTGGTGTCAGGAAAAGAAAACAGGATCCCGCCAATTGCAATTCAACGTACAGCATTTGAAGGAATACGGTGAAAAATCCGAATCCGCTTATGGATTGGAGCAAACGAAGGTTCCCTGGGAAGGATAAAGGGTGAAAATTAAAACAAAAGTGAAGCCAAATTACCGCTGAGCAGCTGCTCCTTTATTGGGTATCGGTCAAGCCATGTCGCCATCATAAGGCTCACTGGCATCGTCATTTGGCCTGTGAAGTGGCGTTGCTGGCAGTTTTGCAGATGGCTGGGGGCACTGGGCTGATGCGTGCGATCCACCACAAGCGGAGCACTCGTGCTTAAATTTACAAAGGCCAAAGAAGCGGCAGTGTCCTTCATTGAATAACCGACACGTGGCAGGTCTACGACCGGCCACTGGGCCGAAGCCGGCAGAGGTGCTATGAGGCACAGAATGAAAGGGGTTATAATCCGTCTGGGCCAACATTAAACGCAGCCAGGTGTCCGTGGCTTTAACTCCCCAGCCCAACTGGGGTTGAAGGGCTAAACGACGACGAAAATCCTCATCGTAGCGCCACCAGGCTGATCCCCCATGAGCTTTATAAGAATTATATATGGTGTCGAGATATATAAACATCTCGGAACAGCGCTCAGGGTGCTTTTGTCCCATGACACAACCCATGACAAAAAATGCCTGAAGCCAATTGTTAATGGACTTCGCCACTTTTGGCGTCCCAGCAAAAGGATGATCAGATGGACGCCGCTCCTTATCAATTGTATGCTGATCGGTCGAAACTAAAGACCATATATCAACATAATCGTTCGCCCAAATTTTCCGGACGGTCTCGTCAGTCAAGTGGGATCCCAAAGGAGGAACGCCACAAAAGAAAGCGTCCCTATGAATATCGGAGCGAGGCGGAGGGTTAGATTGTATAAGAGGTTGACCAGGAGATGAAGGGCCAACTAAAATATTCCCCCCCGCCGCAGGCTGCAAATTATCTAAAAATGTTTTAATAGCCGCTGCCATACCCGCACTATCCCCCCCGGCCCCCGAGTATCGATACTCACCAGCATCCGGGAGGGGAGCGTCAGAAGGCTCCTGTACAGGATCAACAAATGCCACAGGCTGCCGACGTGCTGAGGGAATAACAATCTCCCCCTGAGAAGGTTGGTAACGACGGCGGTGATGCCCATGGGGCACGACTGAGGAATCCGGTGTAGTGGAAGTAGAACGCCACCCCGATGAACGAGAATGGCGGCTCCTCCAAGTGGATTGGGAATGACGGGCGGAATGGCAGCTACGTCTGCCACGTGATCCAACAGAGCGTCCGTGCCGGTGAGGGGTGCGAAGGGGTGACGGCGAGGAAAGCGAGGAGGAGCGGTTACCGCACCCACGGTGGCTACGACCGAGGGCCGGTGTTCCAGCAACCACCTGCGTTGGACCAGCAAGATATGGTGGTTGACAGACTGGGGCAAGTGCACCTGGGGCAGATGGGGCTTGTGGGGTGGGGGCAGGCACTGCAGGGTGCACACCTGCAGCCTCCTGCTGTAATGGCGGCAAGGCCAGCAGTGGGTGTTGTGAAAGGGGGGTAGAAGGGCTTATTAACGCCCTAGCAGCCAGGGGTGCATCATGTTGAGGAGACTGGGGTGGGGCGTGGGGGTGCACCATGTGTGCAGACCCCTCTATAGACGAGGGGCCGCAGACGTGGCGACCCGGCATTATAAGTGGTGATGGAGGATGTAGGAATGGTGGTTCGGGTAGGCAGGGGTTAACTACTACCGGCCGTGGCTCTACACTGACAGGGAAACAGTGCCTGCGTGCATCAGCCACGGCCGGAAGCTGAGAGGAGGTGAGGAGCTGGGAGGGGATGAGGGGGGAGGAATCCACATGCATTGGTGTTACAGGGGGGTTAACAGCTCCCGACTGCAGATCCACGCAGCCAGGATGGTAGTCCCGCCGGTGCACAGCCGCTGCAGTCGGGAGCTGGGTGGAAGTGGGCTGTACTGGTCGCGAGGCGCGCGCACGAGAAGCGCGCACGCCCCGCGATGCCATAGCTCCCGACCGCAGATACACGCGGCCAGGGGGGGAGTCCCGGCTCACAGCCGCCGTGACCGGGAGCCGGGCTGAAGTGTCAGGAACTAGGCGCGAGGCGCGCGCACGAGAAGTTCGCACGCCCAACAACTTCCCAGCTACCGACCGCAGGTCCACGCTACCAGAGGGATAGTACTGGCGTGTAGCCCCTGCGGTCGGGAACCGAGGTGGGTTTTGGGGGGCTAGTCGCGAGGCACGCGCACGAGAAGTGCGCACGCCCCGCGACATTATCGGTGTAGGACTCAGGCGCTCCGGCGGACGGGTACGCCGAGCGGACCACCTACCGCCGGGAATCGCCGCCTGAGCATCAGGAGGGACGGGACCTGGCACATCTAAGAAAGTGGTAAGCCAGGCGTCACCATCCCTCCTGATTCTGTCCCTTATGGCAGCAGCCAAATTGTCGGCCATCTCTCACCAGCAGCGCAAGTGTGTCCGGGTATCCAGCAGCACAGCAGCGTCCGGGTCTCAGGCTGAGGAGAGACCGAAGCCAGGAAGTAGGGGGATTATATAGGGAGAAACAGTAGGAGGGGGAAAACAGTGGGATTGGACAAACGCAAGGGGGGACGGATTCGGGCATGGGAGATGGATTTAACCCTTTATATACGGGGCTCAGCAGTCAGGGTGCACTCAGTGTAGCCCCACTGACATGCCCCACACAAGAGAGGCTGGGGACAAACACAATACTGGGGGGAATACATATTACTGAGGAAAGGGGTATACAGCTCTAGAGGAGGGCAGTGACTGAGGTGGGGGGGACAGCTGTGAGGTTGACATGCAGCTCTGGGTGTATACAGCTCTGGGGTGGGGGGGGCATACAGCACCTGGGTGGAGGGGACATACAACTCTGGGGGTATAGTAGTATGCAGCCCCATATTGTGTTATGAAGCCCCCATTGTCCTCCATATAGCATTATGTAGCCCCCATATGCACTATGCAGCCCCCATATAGCACAATGCAGACCCAGATATCATTAGGCACCTTCATGTAGTATACAGCACACATATAGCACAATGCAGACCCAGATAGCAATAGGCACCCTCATGTAGTACACAGCCCCTAAATACCACAGTGCAGAGCCAGATAGCATTAGGCACCCTCATGTAGTACACAGCACCTATATAACACAGTGCAGAGCCAGATAGCATTAGGTATCCTCATGTAGTACACAGACCTATATAGTACAGTGCAGACCCAGACAGCACAGTGCAGAGCCAGATAGCAGTAGGCACCCTCATGTAGAATACAGTGATTAATACTCAGTGGCGTAACTAGAGTTTGATGGGCCCTGGTGCAAAATTTGGACCGGGGCCCCCCTCCACGTACACCGACACTTAGGGTGCGGGATAATGTCACTGACACTCGGGGTATAGAATAATGATGCTGACACTTGGCTCTTACCCTCAGCACCCAGGTTTCCCATGATCTGAAATCCCTCTATCAGTACCCAGCTTTCCTATGTTCTGATATCCATCTTTCCCTCAGCACCCAGCTTTCCCATAACAGAGTAAAGCTGGGTGCTGAGAGATGTATAGCAGAGCATGGGAAAGCTGGGTGCTGAGGGAAAGAGCCTTTTTCCCTCAGCACAAAACATTCCCATCCCATACTTGTATCTTTGTCCTCCTTGTATATAGATCTCCAAATGCTATAATGGCCCCCACATAGCCTTCCATATAATATAAAGGGTCCCACATAACCCGTCATATATTATAATGCACCCCCATAGTTCTCCATGTATTATAATTCACCCCATAGTACTCCATATATTATACTGCACCACAGTCCTCCATGTTTTATAATGCACACCCATGTGTGACCATGTGTAAGGTAGCCTCCATATTTCTCCATTTATTATAATGTAGCCCCCATAGTGCTATATGTATTATAATGTAGCGCCATAAATCATCATATTGTATTATGCAGCCCCATACTCCTCCATGTATAATGCACCCCTAGTCCATGTATAAGGTGTCCTTCATTTTGTATTATGCAGCCCCATACTCCTCCATGTATAATGCACCCCTAGTCCATGTATAAGGTGTCCTTCATGTTTATTATGCAGTCCCATAGACCTCCATGTATCATGCAGCCAGCACCCCCAGGCCTCCATGTGTCATGCAGCCAGCAAAATAAAAAAACAAGTACCTCTCTTCTCCTTCCGACCCCTGCGACTGCGGTAGTTACGCCCCTGCCCCCAAATGTCACACACCCTGCACCCCCATATCACACACACTACACCCCCATATCTCACACACCCTGCTTCCCATACAGCCTGCACCCCCATATCACACACACTACACCCCCATATCACACACACTACACCCCCATATCCCACACACACTGCTTCCCATACAGCCTGCACCCCCCCAGATCTCACACACTACACCCCCATATGTCACATACCCTGCTCCCCATACAGCCTGCACCCCCCATATCACACACAATACACCCCCATATCACACACACCCTGCCCACATATCTCACCCTGCCTGTACCCCAACTTACCCCTCTCAAACACTGTGCACCGCTTCACATCCTTCTGTCAGTCTGCAGCCCTCATATGTCACTCACCCTGCAGCCCCCCTCACCCTCATGTCCCCTCTTTTCTTATTACCAGTCATCATGTGTCCACATCTCCTTCAGGATTCAGTATCTTGCTTTCTGCCCGGCCTCCTGTGTCTCCTCCCACACAGTCACATGGGCGTGACGTCATCGCAGGTCCTGCAGGATGGAGATTCCGTCTGCTGTGCAGGTCAGGAGCACTCCTGCAGCTCAGACACGGCTGGTGGGCCTCTCCAGGTCAGGGGCCCCTCTACTGACACTGGGCTCCCCTGACTCACAGGTCGGCCACTACACAGCGGCACTACACATAGGGGCCCGGCAGCCGGCTCTGCAGAGCGGCTGCCGGGCCCCTATGTGTACTAGTGCCGCTGTGTAGTGGCCGGCCTGTGAGTCAGGGGAGCCCAGTGTCAGTAGAGGGGCGGCTCACGTCTCCTCGATCCCCCGCTGATCCAGTCTCCTCGGCGCGTCGTCCATTGCTGTCGCTCGCTCTGACCTCTCAGCAGGCGCGCAGTGATGACGTCACCGCGGTCCTCTGCAGAGCTGTCAGAAGAACGCCGACAGTCACAGCGGGGAGAATGATAAGAGAGGGAGCGCCGCTCACTCTCTCATCATTGCTCTCAATTGTATCAGCTCCTGCGATGCCGATGCAATTGAAAGCTCGATCCTCGGCGGGGGGGCGGTGACAGCGCGGCCACCGGGCCCCCCTGAGTAGCGGTGCGCCACTCCTGCCACCGCGAGTGGGCCCCCCCGGCAGCTCAGGGCCCCGGCATTTGACCGGGTTTGCCGGGTGCTGGCGCCGGCCCTGAACACTGGGGTATTCTGAGAATGGACACTGATCTGATGGAGTGCCTTAAACCACAGCCCAACATCACTTATCGTAAAAAACGCTCTTTGGGAGACCGTCTAATTCATAGTCATTTTGTGGCACCGACTGGTGGTGGCACATGGATTCCTAAAAAACCATCTGGTTGTTTTAGATGTGGCTCGTGTGTTGCATGTGCATATATCAGCACGGGTAACAAATTTACGAGTACATCTACTGGTGAGTCTCTCTTGGTCAGAGAGTTCATCAATTGCAAGACAAAGGGTATTGTGTACTTAGCAACTTGTCACTGTGTCACATACAATATGTGGGTAAAACCACACGTGAGTTTCGTAGAAGAGTAGGTAGATATGGGGGACATCAGGAATGACCGTGATACCCCCATTGCTAGACGCATGAACATGCAGCACAGCTCCAACAGGGAAGCCATTTCTTTTATGGGCATCCTAAAAGTCAAAGCATCTCCTAGGGGTGGGAATCTAGATCGTACTTTGCTACAAAAGGAGGCAAGGATGATGTTCCGTTTAAATACTTGCCGTCCTGAGGGTCTTAATGACCAGATTAGTTTTGGTTGCTTCATATAATATCTTGACCTCTTGGTCAGTTGGTTGTTCTTGTCCTGGTGATGATGAATCTAGCTTTTTGACCATGAATAATACTATATAGCCCAATTATTCTATCGGCCGTACTCCTATTTATGAGTATTAATTCCGGCCAGGTGGGGGATATTATGTGTATAGACCTCTTCATTTATTATTGGAGTATTTCCCTATCACAAGGTATAATAATCCTTTATAGGATACACGTTATTGATTATAGTCCCATATTTACAGTTTGAGATTGTTCATTGATACAATTTTAAATTCTTTTTGGTGTCTTTTTATTTAGTCCACCTTTATATATCTTCTTTAAGTAATTTTGCTTGATCCGTATACCTATGTATTTACCTCTAGTATCTGCTAGGTCCTTTATTAACTCTCCAGGTATATATAGGTGGCTTTACACACTGCAACATCGCAAACGACATCGCTGTAACGTCACCGGTTTTGTGACATTATAGCGACCTCCCCAGCGACATTGCAGTGTGTGAAACACATCAGCGACCTGGCCCCTGCTGTGAAGTTGCTGATCGCTACAAATCGTTCAGGACCATTCTTTGGTCCGTTGTTTCCCGCTGTGCAGCAAAGTCTCAGTGTGTAAAGGGGACTTTACAGCGACTTCCCATTCAAAAAGCTGCTTTACAACATCCCCAATGACTAGCTAGGTCGTTCTGTAGGTCCGGATCGCTGTTGCGTCGTTGGCCAGGTCGGCCTGTTTGACAGCTCACCAGAGACTTTGTAGCGATCCCGGCCAGGTTGGGATCGCTGGTGGGATCGCTAGAAAGTCTCAGTGTGTAAAGCTGGTGTCACACATAACGACGACGACAACGACGTCGCTGCTACGTCACCATTTTCTGTGACGTTGCAGCGACGTCCCGTCGCTGTCGCTGTGTGTGACATCCAGCAACGACCTGGCCCCTGCTGTGAGGTCGCCGGTCGTTGCTGAATGTCCAGCTTCATTTTTTGGTCGTCACTCTCCCGCTGTGACACACACATCGCTGTGTGTGACAGCGAGAGAGCGACGAAATGAAGCGATCAGGAGCCGGCACTGGTAGCTGCGGTAAGCTGTAACCAGCGTAAACATCAGGTAACCAAGGGAAGACCTTTCCCTGGTTACCCGATGTTTACGCTGGTTACCGGCCTCCGCTCTTGCTGCCAGCGCCGGCTCCTGCTCTCTGCACTGTGACATGTGGCTGCAGTATGCATCGGGTAATTAACCCGATGTATACTGTAGCAAGGAGAGCAGGGAGCCAGCGCTAAGCAGTGCGCGCGGCTCCCTGCTCTCTGCACTGTGACATGTAGCTGCAGCACACATCGGGTTAATTAACCCGATGTGTACTGTAGGAGAGCAAGGAGCCAGCGCTAAGCGCGGCTCCCTGCTCTCTGCACATGTAGCACAGCGACGTTATGATCGCTGCTTCTGCTGTGTTTGACAGCTAAGCAGCGATCATAACAGCGACTTACAAGGTCGCTGTTACGTCACCGAAAATGGTGACGTAACAGCGACGTCGTTGTCGCTGTCGCTTAGTGTGACACCAGCTTTAAGGGGCCTTATGGTCTTATAGTGTTGATCCCTATTCAGCATACCAGTTATTACCTTTTGTTCTTTTACAAATGGTTGTGATTACACTGTCTGATTTGCCTCCATCTTAAACCTTCTCCTTTGGTCCCATATCTTATTTAATGCATCACAAAAGACAGTTTAAGTGATGACGCCCATACCACACCCCAGAATACACTATATATACATATATATACACACATACATCGTATCCTATGTATTCATCTATGTGTATTTTTTATTTATTATTTTTACAAACGTTATTTTAGGGGTGCAGGAGTACAAGAGGACCATAAGACCACTTCGGAGATTACTAATAAGACCAAAAAAGAAAAAAACGAATACAAGGGTCTATAATACATACAAAATATTTTATTAATTAAAAACCATTTGATCTCAAAAGACACAGCCGGAGCTGGACAATAGGCCTCACAATCCACACAATCATATCATCCCTGTCTCAGAGTTCAATATAAATAGGGAGCATATGTATATATAAACATAAAAATGTATCACAGCATTATATATAATCAAGGATAGTAATTACAACCATATAGAAATTCATCCAATTATATCTCAAACCAATAAATGTATAAATACAATACAATACATTAGGTAATCATAAAGTGATAAGTGTGTCCAAGAATTATGGTTACTGAACAATCATAAAGTGCAAAGTGCAAAAGAGAAAAGAGAGGTCAGTGTGCATGCACACATATATATACATATACATACATTGGTATTTAAATAGTTAAAAGAACAGCCAAGACTCCATAAATGGCTGGAAAGAGTTAATGGTATAACTAGTACTTAGAAAGGGGAGGGGGGGGTGATAAGTTCCTAAAAGGATAAACTCTCAAGATGGAGGATATAGGTGTATATACATATATATATATATACATACATATACATATACACATATATACATATATATTTATGTACACACATACACACAGAAATGTATTAATTCTCTGGGGCAAGGGGTGAATCAGAGAGCAAAAAGAGCCCTTGTTAAATGATACCAGGGACAGTAGCTGTGACAGGGATATGCAAGGCTATTAGTCATGTAATGAGATTAGAGTTAATGTAAACACTGCAGCCCTGTCAGGTGCTACTATGATAATTACTGCTGCATAGACTGAATGCCCTAATCAGAGGCACAGGCATAAAACAAAGCCTGTGATCTGTATACTGACATGGTATCAGGAGCACTGATGAGAGCAGAGAAGTACAAGCAGGCACATTACCTAATAGCTGCAAATGCCACCAGACACTGATACAGGATTGTGACGCTCCCCGACGCTGGCGTTTCGGCGCTTCCTTCTTCAAAGGGGGGAGGCGGGAACATATGCTCCCTATTTATATTGAACTCTGAGACAGGGATGATATGATTGTTTGGATTGTGATGCCTATTGTCCAGCTCCGGCTGTGTCTTTTGAGATCAAATGGTTTTTAATTAATAAAATATTTTGTATGTATTATAGACCCTTGTATTCGTTTTTTTCTTTTTTGGTCTTATTTAATGCATGTGGATGGTATTTATATATGGGTTTAATGTACTTAGGCGGGCTTTGCACACTACGACATCGCAGGTGCGATGTCGGTGGGGTCAAATTGAAAGTGACGCACATCCGGCGTCGCAGTCGATATCGTAGTGTGCAAATCCTTTTTGATACGATTAACGAGCACCAAAGCGTCGTTATCGTATCATCTGTGTAGGGTCCGACATTTCCATAATGCCGCTGCAGCGACAGGTACGATGTAGTTCCTCGTTCCTGCGGCAGCACACATCGCTGTGTGTGAAGCCGCAGGAGCGAGGAACATCTCCTACCTGCGTCCCGACTGCAATGCGGAAGGACGAAGGTGGGCGGGATGTTTACATCCTGCTCATCTCCGTCCCTCCGCTACTATTGGCCGCCTGCCATGTGACTTCGCTGTGACGCCGCACGACCCGCCCCCTTAGGAAGGAGGCGGGTCGCCGGCCAGAGCAACATCGCAGGACAGGTGAGTGCATGTGAAGCTGCCGTAGCGATAATGTTTGCTACGGCAGCTATCACAAGATATCGCTGCTGCGACGGGGGCAGGGACTATCGCGCTCGACATCGCAGAAATTGATAAGGTTGCCCATACTTTTGCACCGGTCAAATTTTGTTTAAATGCGGATTGCACATTTTCTGTTAGTACAATAAACCTCATTTCAATCCAGAAATATTACTCAGTCCATCAGTTATTAGATATATGAAACTGAAATAGCTGTTGCAAAAACCCAAATTGTTATAAAGAAAAAAGGTTAACATTAATAGGGGTGCCCAAACTTTTTCATATGACTGTATATATTGTGAGGTAGCACGGTCGGCTGCGCAGCAGAAGACACGGGATCCAGGCATTAAGGTTCACAGCACACGGTTTAATGTCCAAACAAAAGTCCACAGCAATATACATGTGCCTCTCCAGCAGAGAACTCAGGGAGTTCTGTTCACTCCCTCACACCCGGCACACCTGCCCTCATTCCTGTTTCCATTTAACCCTTCCTTCAGCCTGTAGGGAAACAGTATTAACCCTAGAGTGGATTTACTTTCTATCATGGAGTGAGCACAACCGGGGCAAGACATACCGGCCGTCATAGATAACCCCGGTCACAGTCTCACATACCCCCCCCTCAGTTCAAGCGTGCGGGGTTGAACTCCCGCCATCAAACACGGGCCGCGAGACAAGGCATCGGCGTTGCCCTGCAACCCACCGGCCCTATGTTCAACCGTAAACCGGAAGTTCTGCAGAGAAAGGAACCACCGGGTAACCCGGGCATTCCGTTCCTTGGCGGACCTCATCCAGACCAGTGGAGAGTGATCCGTCACCAAGCGAAACTGCCGTCCCAGCAGGTAATAGCGTAGGGACTCCAAGGCCCACTTGATCGCCAGGCACTCCTTCTCCACTACGCTATAATTCCGCTCGGGAGGGGTGAGCTTCCTACTTAAGAAGGTGACGGGGTGTTCCTCCCCCTGAACCACCTGAGACAGCACTGCCCCCAGGCCGACCTCTGAGGCGTCAGTCTGTACTATGAACTCCTTCCGGAAATCAGGGTGTACAAGAACGGGCTGTCCGCACAGGACCTCCTTCAGGGCCCGGAAGGAGTCCTCGGCCTGCGGAGTCCAGCGCACCATGACGGACTTCTTGCCTTTGAGAAGGTCCGTCAAGGGGGCTGATAGTCCCGCAAAATCCTTTACAAACCTCCTGTAGTACCCCACGATACCCAGGAAGGCCCTAACCTGCTTCGTGGTCAGGGGTCTAGGCCACTTCTGGATCGCCTCAACCTTGTTAATTTGGGGCTTAATCACTCCTTGGCCTATCACGTAGCCCAAGTAGCGGGCTTCCGTGAGTCCCAATGCACATTTCTTGGGATTGGCTGTCAATCCGGCTGTTCGAAGCGCGTCCACCACCGCTTGTACCTGTTCCAAGTGGGTCTGCCAATCGGAGCTGTAAATAATGATGTCATCCAGGTACGCTGATGCATACGCCTGGTGGGGTTCCAGCACTAAGTCCATCAACCTCTGGAACGTGGCCGGAGCGCCATGTAACCCAAAAGGCAAGACAACATAGTGGAAGAGACCCTCCGGCGTAACAAAAGCGGTTTTCTCCTTGGCGGACTCCGTCAGTGGCACCTGCCAGTACCCCTTGGTCAGGTCGAGCGTGGTAAAATATCGCGCCTGTCCCAGCCTATCAATCAGCTCATCCACCCGGGGCATGGGGTAGAGATCGAACTTGGATATTTCGTTCAATCTCCTAAAGTCATTGCAGAACCTTAAGGAGCCATCGGGTTTTGGTATTAGGACAATCGGACTAGCCCATTCACTCCGGGATTTTTCGATGACCCCCAGGCGTAACATTGTCTTTACTTCCTCCGATATGGCTTGTCGTCGAGCCTCCGGTACCCGGTATGACTTCAGGCGTACCCTCAGGTGGGGCTCGGTGACAATATCATGTCGTATCAGACTGGTCCTACCGGGCAGCTCGGAGAAGACATCGGGGTTCTGCTGAACCAACCGTCTGGCCTCTCGCCTCTGTGTCTTGGTGAGGGCTTCTCCAATCCTTACTTCCGGTTCGTCCTCTCCGGAGGTCGCTGGAGCCGGATGTGAACGACCCGAAGAGGAGGGAGGTGGGGAAAAAACAGCCATCAGGCTTTCCCGTTCCTGCCAAGGTTTTAATAGGTTGACATGGTATATTTGTTCAGGTTTCCGCCTACCGGGCTGCAATACTTTATAGTTAACCACCCCTACTCTTTCCTTTATCTCGTAGGGGCCTTGCCACTGAGCCAGGAATTTACTCTCCGCCGTGGGGATTAATACCAACACCCGATCCCCGGGTTTAAAGGTCCGCACGGTGGCTTGTCTATTGTAGCGGCCGCTTTGCGCGGCCTGAGCCTCCTGTAAATGCTCCTTCACAATTGGCATGACCGCGCTTATGCGGTTCTGCATACCCAAAATGTGTTCAATCACACTTTTATGGGGGGTGGGCTCTTGCTCCCATGTTTCCTTTGCCAGGTCCAACAATCCCCGGGGATGTCGCCCGTATAACAATTCAAAAGGCGAAAACCCCGTGGATGCCTGTGGCACCTCTCGTATGGCAAACATCAAATAGGGAAGCATCATATCCCAGTCTTTCCCGTCTTTTGAAATCACCCTTTTGAGCATGGTTTTCAGGGTTTTATTGAAACGCTCGACTAAACCGTCCGTTTGAGGATGATACACAGACGTACGCAACTGCTTGATCTGGAGTAGCCGGCATAGCTCTTTGGTCACTTTAGACATGAATGGGGTCCCCTGATCCGTAAGGATCTCCTTGGGCAACCCCACCCGGCAGAACACAGCAAACAACTCCCGAGCTATAAGCTTTGCTGCAGTATGTCTGAGAGGTATCGCCTCGGGATACCGGGTGGCATAGTCAACGATCACTAGGATGTGTTGGTGCCCTCGAGCGGACTTTACGAGGGGCCCCACCAGATCCATCCCTATCCGTTCAAAAGGGACTTCTATAATGGGTAACGGTACCAACGGACTGCGAAAATGGGTCAGGGGTGCGGTAAGCTGACACTCCGGGCAGGTTTCGCAGAACCGTTTTACCTCCCCAAAGACCCCGGGCCAATAGAACCTTTGCAATATTCGCTCCTGCGTTTTCTTGACCCCTAGGTGGCCACTCATCAGGTGTTTATGAGCCAAGTCGAGGACCCGCCGGCGATGCGGCTGGGGCACCACCAACTGTTCTACCCCCACGCCCCGTATTTCATCTACCCGGTAGAGTAAATCTTGCTTAAGAGCGAAATGGGGGTACCTTACCTGGGCACCGGGCAGCTGTGCCACCCCGTCAACTACTGTCACCCGACTCCGGGCATGGATTAACGTAGGGTCCTGGAGTTGGGCTGTCCCAAACGTATCCGGGGACGCCTCCAACTCCGGGATGGGCTCGACCATCTCAGTCTCTCCTGCCAATACCTCTAGGGGTGACCTATCGGGTTCACACTCTGTCCCTATCATGGGGACCCCTACGGCAGGCGTCCCGGATTCAGGATTGTAGGGCTCAGGTCCCGGACTGACCAATATCTGAGGGGACTTAGGGGGTCCCCTCCATAAAGTCCAAAAATAGGGCAGATCCCTTCTTAGGATCACGTCATAAGGAAGAGTGTTAAGAAGTCCCACCTCATGTTGCACCTGACCGCAAGGTGCTGTGATGGTGACAATCCCCGTGGGATAGTCTCGGCGGTCCCCATGTATGCAAACCACCCCCACGGTACGTCCTGTGGCCTTTACTTTAGCCCTCAAGGTGGATCGCACAAGGGTCACTAAGCTTCCGGAATCCAACAAGCCTGTAACCGAACATCCATTCACCTGTATTTGGCACAAGTGGGGCTCAGTCTCTGGGGAGACCAGGTCAGCGGTACACACCACCTGAGCATACATTGAACCCCGCCGGGTAACCCCACAATCCATGGGCTCCGTGGTGAGTGGACACTGGGCTTCCATATGTCCCACCCGCTGGCACCGCCAACATCTAATGGGGACGGAAACCCCCTTGACGGGTTGTCGTTTAGGGTACAGAACCTTCCGGACCTCAGGAATGGCGGCCGCGGCCTCAGACGGGACGGTAGGGGACTCCTGCACCGTTGTCAGCGGTGGGTCCTTGGCCCTAGGCTTGGAGGGGCCGGACCGACGGGCGGTACGCAAAGTCTCAGTGTCCCGTATCAAGTCCTGCGTAGCCACATGCCGCTCTACCAGGGACACTAATTGGTCCAGTGTACTCGGGTCGCTCTGTCCTACCCACCGTTGAACGGTGACAAAACGATCCACTACTACCCTTTCCACCATTTGCGCCGGGCTCAGAGTGTCAGGCTGCAACCACTTTTTTACAAGATGCAACAAGTCATAGGCCTGGGAGCGTACGGGTTTGGCTTCCTCATAGAACCACTGATTTACCCGCTGAGCCCGTACATAGGTATTCACCCCCAACCGAGCCAGTATTTCGGCTTTCAGGGTCACATAGTCAATGGCGTCCTCGGTACAGAGGTCCAGGTACGCTTTTTGGGGTTCCCCCGTCAGATAGGGCGACAATACCTCAGCCCACTGGGGGGTCGGCAGCTTTTCCCGCTCGGCCACCCGCTCAAACACCGCCAGGAACGCTTCCACATCATCCCCCGGGGTCATCTTTTGCAACGCTTGTCTCACCGCTTTCCAGACGCTGCAGTCGTCACCCGGTCCCGGGGTTGTTGCTGCCGGTCCGGCACGGATCGACTTGGCCAGGAGAATCATCTGTTCTTGATGTCTTTGTTCCTGCAATTGCAAGGCTTGCTGCTGACGTGTATTGGCCTGAACCAGCTGTTCTTGGTGCCTTTTGTCCTGCATTTGCAAGGATTGCTGCTGACGTTCCAACGCCCGGAGCAGGTGTGCATTGGTCTGTTGCTGCTGTTCATTAGCCTGTTGTTGCTGTGCATTAGCCTGAGCCAGCTGCTTTAGTATGTCCTCCATGGCGTCACCGGGTTTTGGCTGTAGTATAGCCGCTCGAATCCAGGACATGTGCTACCGGGTCACCAGGGATGGATGCTACACCTCACCGGGCTGGCATGCCCGCCGATTCTCCACCATATGTGAGGTAGCGTGGTCGGCTGCGCAGCAGAAGACACGGGATCCAGGCATTAAGGTTCACAGCACACGGTTTAATGTCCAAACAAAAGTCCACAACAATATACATGTGCTTCTCCAGCAGAGAACTCAGGGAGTTGTGTTCACTCCCTCATACCCGGCACACCTGCCCTTGTTCCTGTTTCCATTTAACCCTTCCTTCAGCCTGTAGGGAAACAGCATTAACCCTGGAGTGGATCTACTTTCTATCATGGAGTGTGCACAACCGGGGCGAGACATACCGGCCGTCATAGATAACCCCGGTCACAGTCTCACAATATAGATATATATATATATATATATATGTATATATATATATATATATATAATCTATCCACACACACATACACAGCTTTATATATTAGATATACACATATGGCTGACGATTCTGTCTGGGGTTCGTCATTTTAATGACCCAAAAAATGGTGCATGCAGCTTTTTTCGTTCAGTCAAAATGACGACTAGCGGTTAATGTTTGATTGGTAAGGACTCTTTGCAGAATTGGAGAGTTTCCAAGAGTGATGGTGGGATTGTGGAAGGTTGGAGGTCAGAATGCTAAGGAGGATCTCAGCTCCCCCGGTAAAGGCATCACCTGGGTCCTCTCTCTGGGGGACGGTGCAGGGAGGGCAGCTCCATGTTCAAAGAGGCAAAGTCCGGCAGTAGAACAAAAGTTGTTTCCAGCATCATGGCCAAGAAAAAAGGTTAAAAACCAATTTTATTCCATAACTTGTGCAAATACAACAGGATATGTCTAAGACTAAGAACCTCTGTTAGGTGTGAAACGCATAGACATTGTTTTATACTTCGTGGACGTCCATCCAACCTAGTGTTGGTTTTAACCTTATGGAATAAAATTGGTTTTTAACCTTTTCTTGGATGTGATGCTGGAAACAACTTTTTTCTATTGCCGAAGGTTCGAGGGGTAGAGGTGGAGCTGTGGTGGAGTCTGAAGGGGGCCCGGAAATTTTGTCAGTATCGGGCCCGGAAATTCCTGGTGGCAGCCCCGGCTGGAGGGGCCCGGGGTGGCTGCCCGCAGTGAGTGCGTTTTCACTTTCATGTATCATGCCCCCGGGCCGTCACCAAGCAGCTGATTACCACTGCCGGAGGCGGCACTGTTTGTATAGCTGCAGACAGGCCAACGCAGAGATTCAAACTCGCCCACACTGCACACTGTGCGCGGCCTGTGCTGAAGATGAGGGAGTGGCCAGGCAGCAGAGATGCCAGGAGGAGAACAGCCAATCAGGAGAGGGGGCAGAGCCGGGAAAATGAAATGATGAAAAGGAAAAGAGTGCAGGAGTGAAGAAGGAGTAGAGACCACAAAAAGAGAGAAAAGCAAACAGAGAGCAGAAAAACAGTGAGAAGAGGAAAACAGAAGGAATATAAAGAAAAAGCAGAGGACAGGAGGAGCAGCCAGGAAGACTCACAGGAAGTGCAGCAGAGAGGCCTGAGCCACTATCATCATCTCTCACAGCACAGGAGCTGGTGAGTATTGTAATGTACAAACCTCTGCCTGTAATACTACAGAAAAACTGCCCTGTGCTGTGCCATCACTCTGTGTGTGTGTGTGTGTGTGTTGCCCCTGTGCCAATACTGTGTGTGTGTGTTACGTCACCGCCGGAGTCTGCTCCAGCGACTTCTGCTCCGATCGCCAGGCGACGCCGTGTTCCTGCCGTGGATGGTACTGGTGATGGGAGAGAAGTTGATGCCAGCGGCACCAGTGGGCGCAGGCTCCGATCATCCACTGGGCTGGGTTAGCTTGGGATCTGCAGTACCGCTGGCTGACTGTGGGTGGCATGTGTCTTCCAGCTGAAGTTGCCAGCGTTCAGCTACAGCCAATGGGAATACAACACACCCTTCTTATTTCCCCTCCTGTCACATGATTACTGCCAGATATAGTTCTGATTTTCCTGGCTCCTGTTACGTCCTATTCTGTTGGTGATTCCTGTGTTGACTTCTGCGTGTTTTTGACTACCCTTCTGCCTACTGTTTTTGTACCTTGCTGCCCGACCCGGATCTGACCTCTGCTACGTTTGCTGACTACGTCACTGCCTGCCGATTCTGTCCCTGTTCCGCAATTCCTGGTTTGACCCTGCCTGACTACTACTCTCATCGGACTGCAGCCTTCCACAGGTAGTGATCTCCAGGGTCCTGTGTAATTCCAAATCCCTGTATAGGGGTTAAAGGGTTTCAGGGTTCTGGGGGTCCTACTTGGTGAGTGGCTTCACTCTAGCCTCCCCTTTACAGCCCATCTGAGTCTGTGGATCCAGGCAGGCGTTACAGTGTGTTGCCCCTGTGCTGTGCCATCACTGTGTGTGTGTGTTGCCCCTTTGCTGTGCCATCAGTGTGTGTGTGTGTGTGTGTGTGTGTGTGTATTATCCCTGTACTTTGCAGAGTTTTAATATAGATCCTGAGGCTATAAAGAGTCATAATCCTTACCATTAAATGGGGAAGACAGAAGTGAAAATTTATATTGTGTGTAGTGAGGGGCACGAAGAAGGACATCCCAACTTTAGGCCAAGTTCACATATTGCAGATTTTTTAGGGATTTGCGGTGTGAATCCACTGGTCTTGGTGCAGTGGCCTTTGCTCAGTAACAGGACGGTGGTTATATTCAGACTCTATGTGGTGATATTTGGTCATGGTGTGACGGCATTATTTTGCAATGTAATAATACATTGCAAACCTTTATATGGTGGGTGTTGTTCAGTAACACTATGTAGTAGTATGTGTTATTTCTGACTATAAGCCGCCCCCAATAATGCATGCCGGCCCCCAATAACATGTATCATGATTATTATGATAATTTTTTTTGTTTGTTTGTTTTTTATCGGTGGGGGGGCCCCATTCAGACTTTTGCTATGGGGCCCCATGATTTCTATGTACGCCCCTGCCTGGGACTGCCCTTGTCGGCTACCTACCAGCGTGGTAGCCTAGCTGCACCTCCAGTGGCTTTAGTGAAGACTCGGTAGCCATTCAGATTTGCTCCTCCAGGTCAGTACTCAGTGCCTTTGGTCCAGTGGAACAACTTACCTGCTGCTTGCCCTGCGAGCATGACATATATGATGTTTTGATTGCTTGTTATTACATTTTTTTTCTGTTGCTGCAAAGGCCTAAAAAACGGTAATCTTGTCGTTTTGATTTTTTTCTGATGACACGGTTTACTGTTTGGATTAATTTATGTTTTGATAGATTGGACTTTTATATAAACACAGTAATATCAAATATGTATATTTTTTAATTTTATTTCTTTTTTTTAATGTGGTAAAGGGTGATGTGAACTTTTATTTTTAAAACCTTTTTCAACTTTGTACTGTACTTTGAACCTGCAAGAGTCTGACCACTTGTTCTATATACAGCAATGCTGTTTACAGAAGAAATCACAGTTTCCTATGAATGCCGGCCACTGGCTGGTTATCACAAGAGTACTATGGTGACAGACACGGGGGTTATCCACTGACCAATGGCTGTCATGACATTTATTTTATTTATTTTACTCACTTATATAGCACTATTAATTCCACAGCACTATTAATTCCACAGCACAGCGTTTTACAGATGTGATTGTACCGTTCCGGGGCTCGGCCAGCTGCCGAGTCGCTCGGATCCGTGCTCGGTGGGTGGCTCGAGCTCCTTACGGACCCGGGGGTCACATCGTTCTGAAAGGGGGTTGGAGCTACATGTAGGGACTTCGGTGGGGAGGTCCACGGCCGGAGCCACGGTTGTTTGTACGGGATTTGAGTTTGTGATGCCACCCATGGATTGTGGTGAATAGATGGACACCACAGCTGCCGTTGACTAGGCTCCCGGGGACGTTGTTGCGCAGCTTGGTGTTGACCTAATGGTTGGGCTGTTGTCTTCAGTCGGGTCTTAGGTTGGATAGGTCCTTAAGTCCAGTCCTCAATCAGTTGACTTGACTCAGCCCGGTTGTTTCTGGGCCTCGTACTGGGTCTGAGTACCCCTCCTGGTGCTCCGGTTTCCAATCGGTTCCCCGGTTCGGTACCGGCGGGCAACCGCCCGTCCCCGGTCCCTACGATTCCACCGGCTGTAATCCCAGCTCCTGCTTGCGGCCACCACCGTCTGCCTCCTTGCCAGAGGTGACTGGGCTCCAACCCAGACACCTGGTGTAGACTATGGCAGGCCTGGACACAGGCCTGTCCTTGAACTCCACTCCACTCCACTGTCAAGACTAATCTCTTCTCGACTACTGTTTTTCCCACCTCCAGGTCTGTGAACTCCTCGGTGGGCGGAGCCAACCGCCTGGGTCCGCCCCCTAGTGTGAACATCAAACCCAGAGGGAGGTGACAAGGGTTTTGTAGTTTGGCTGCTGTCACCTTACTAAGGGGGGGGGAGGGAATGTGTGTATGGGACTACCCGTGACAACCTGGCTAGTCCAGGGCGTCACATGATCATCTCATCAGTATCCCACGGCTGCACGCCAATGAGGACTCACAACAGCATGCCCCCCTTCCAGCATGCATTAAGTGCCGCTATCTGAGATTAACAACAAGTGTCGCTCCACCCATGGCTGTTAGAGGCAGATGAAGGCTGAGTAATTCAGCCTTTATCTTTAACCAAAAGAACACTTAGGTCCATTTCAACAATATTTCTTTAGACTAGGTCCTCAATTAAGCATATACAACCTATAACTGACCCATTATCCCACATTTTTCATATGTGTAATTCTTTATAATAATAAATTATTCTAAGTAGAATTGCTTATCAATAGTTTTTATTTAGTTCAAAAATTAAATGTCACACAGTGCACAGGGGTGAAAAAGTAGCTAAAAAATCTTTAAAAAATACAGTCAGAGGGTATTTACATAACAGGGTAGCATGATCCACACATCCCATAGATATCAATGGTTCATATTATAGGTGAAAACATTTCCTTCAAACATAGGTATATAGAAAGTGCTTAATACAGTGCAATGTCCGCATAACTCTCAGCATATATCAATCAAAGTTGTATATAAATATATATAAAGTGCTTAGTGCAGAGCAGCATAGATTGTAAACATTTACACATAGTCCTGTGTTGCCGCATTCAGCAGCACAGGAAAGAACATTGTCAAGCTCACCACTGAACCATGTTCCAGGGGTAAAACAATTAATTCTTAGTGAGAACCCACCAATGTGGGGATGGAAATTATGTGGATCACGTCACCCTGCACCTCGACGCGTTTCGACTAGAGCTTCGTCCTGGAGGTGCAGGTATGGCGCAAACAGCATCCTTATATACATCCTTATTATTATCACCATGTAACACCTGTATCGTTGGCGCACACGTCCCATCCGCCTCCCCGTTCGCCGTCGCGCCCGGCGTCCGGAAATCGCCACTGCGCATGCGCACAGTAATTCGATCTCATTGGACGCCGGGCGCGACATGGAAGGAGGAGGTCAGATGACACGCGCGCGCACATACAGTACTTTAACATTCCTCCATCTTGCATTGGGGCAAGTAGAAGGGCAGAGATAGAATCCAGCCACAGCGATTAAATTTAATCGCTTCATACCCTATATTAATATATTGTTCATAGTGTGTATAAGGCATAATCCTTCTCTTTCTTTTTTGTTTTATATTCGTAATTATAACGTGGCTGAAATCCATCTCCGCCCCCTCAAGGGTGCATCCATGTATTGCATTTTCCCTGGGATATTAAACTATATTCATCCATATGGATCCATTCTGTATTCTTTTTTGGTTCTTTTTACCCTGAAGGTAATTAATCTCACTAATAGAAACCTCACAAGGGATCAGCTAGAGGTCCTTGAATTGGGACTGTCCTTCTCTCCAGTGGCAAGCTTTGACCTGTTCACTGGAATCAAGGATATCCAATTATTTGGAAGGAAGTTACTCTTAAAGAAGTTTTTTGCTAGAAGAGATACGGGGATCCCAGATGACTTCTCCAAAGAAGAGAGAGAAGCATTACACATCCTGGAGTCCTTATTAACGGAACAGGAAGAGGGTAATAGTGATGATTTTCCCTTACATATCAAAAAGAGATCAACCACCTTCCCACCTTTGTCAGCCTGCTCAACAATAGAGATGTTTGTCAAAATGGTCATCCAGGAATTTAAAAATCTACCTGTGAAACGTACACATGACAATCTCAACAAAAATCAGAGACATGCATTAAATGAATTAAAATCTATGAAAGACATAGTAATTAAGCAGGCTGACAAGGGTGGAAATGTGGTGATCTGGTCCACAGAGGCCTATGAACATGAGGCTATGAAACAGCTAAATGACAAGCAGTGTTATAAAAGATTGGAAGGGAATCCTACACATAGATTCAGGAATGAATTGGAAAAAATTCTATATGATGCCTTCGAGAAGGGTATAATTCCCAAATCTGTTCTCGAGGGGCTCATATTGGATTTTCCGAGGGTACCTACAATATACTTTGTGCCCAAAATACATAAGGACCCATTACAACCACCTGGCAGGCCAATCGTATCCGGAAATGAAGGCCTTTGCGAACCAGTATGCAAATTTCTGGATCACTATTTAAAATCTATAGTGACCACACTGCCATCTTATATCCGAGATTCGACAGAATTCCTAAATGGAATTCAAGATATCACTTTAGAGACAAATATGATGATGGTAACAGCTGATGTGCAATCATTATATACCTCAATTGCACATAAAGATGGGATCACTGCGGCAGAATATTTTTTGAAAATGTCCAATATAGATGATCAGCTGGTGAGTCTCCTAATACAACTGTTGGAATTTATTCTAACACACAATTACTTTTTATTTAAGGACCGCTACTACCTCCAGGAGAGGGGGACCGCGATGGGGGCGTCTTGTGCGCCCTCTTACGCGAACCTCTTTCTTGGATGGTGGGAGCGGTCCATACAATTTCCATCTGAATCATGTGGCGCAGTCCATTTATGGCTGCGCTACATAGATGACATTTTTTTGATTTGGGAAGGGGAGACTCACCGGCTGAATCAGTTTATGGATCAACTAAATAAGAATGATCATAACATCAGACTTACTTATACTTACAGTCAAGAAAATATTGACTTTTTGGACATTAAGGTATTTAAGGAACGAGATGGAAGTCTGAAGACGGACATATATCGAAAAAAGACAGCTGTTAACTCATTACTAAGTGCGAAATCTTCTCACCCAACACAGACAATTAGAGGGATCCCCACAGGTCAGTTCCTAAGGGCACGACGCATCTGCTCAAGTGATACCCTTTTTGAGGCACAAGCTCATGATCTAAAAAAACGGTTTCATTTTCGCCAATACAGGAATCAGGATATTGAAAGAGGATACAAAAGAGCGAAAAAGACATCACGTATGGAGCTTCTAAAATCAACCAAGAAAGAGCAGACAGATCAAAAGGTGAGATTTATAACTCCATACCATGCCCAATGGAGAGAGATGTGTGACATATTAAATAAATATTGGCCCATATTACTCACGGATAATGACCTAGCCCCAATCTTAACATCAAAAGCAGCAGTTACATCCAAAAAAGCCAAAACAATCAAAGATATGGTTGTAAGAAGTCACTACATTCCCCCACAAAAAAATCTGTGGGGCCTTAATACTAAGCCTAGATGGGGTACATACCCCTGTGGAGACTGTGGTGCATGTACCCAAGTAGAGAGATCTCAGGTGTTCCATGACTCAACTCACTCAACCACATACACCATAGTGCACCATATCAACTGTTGCACGACTGGGGTGATATATTGGGCATATTGCCCCTGTGGTTTAATTTATGTGGGATTGACGTCCCGAGAATTTAGAGTTCGAGTCATGGAACATATTCGAGACATTAAAAATGCAGCTAAAGCAAAGAAACCAGAGGATATTGAAAAATTAAAAAACATCCCAAGACATTTCAGAGATAAGCATCAATATAATTGGAGAATTTAGAATTTAGAGGCATAGATAGGGTACAACTGGGAGCCAGAGGGGGTGATATAAAGAAAAATCTAGCCCAAAAGGAGGCACGTTGGATAACAGTGCTAAATACTACTAAACCAAATGGATTAAATGATGCTATTAGCTTTAAACCATTCCTATGACACTATAGCAACATGGGGTGGTGATATGCAGACTGTTTCTCTATTCTCCATTTTAACTGTGATTTTTTAATTTGTGTTTGTTATGATTATGTATCATTAACAGGATTATGGTGGCAAGACATCCTTCTTCGTTATGAGAGACACCCCATTTAAAAAGAACCAAAAAAGAATACAGAATGGATCCATATGGATGAATATAAAGTTTAATATCCCAGGGAAAATGCAATACATGGATGCACCCTTGAGGGGGCGGAGATGGATTTCAGCCACGTTATAATTACGAATATAAAACAAAAAAGAAAGAGAAGGATTATGCCTTATACACACTATGAACAATATATTAATATAGGGTATGAAGCGATTAAATTTAATCGCTGTGGCTGGATTCTATCTCTGCCCTTCTACTTGCCCCAATGCAAGATGGAGGAATGTTAAAGTACTGTATGTGCGCGCGCGTGTCATCTGACCTCCTCCTTCCATGTCGCGCCCGGCGTCCAATGAGATCGAATTACTGTGCGCATGCGCAGTGGCGATTTCCGGACGCCGGGCGCGACGGCGAACGGGGAGGCGGATGGGACGTGTGCGCCAACGATACAGGTGTTACATGGCGATAATAATAAGGATGTATATAAGGATGCTGTTTGCGCCATACCTGCACCTCCAGGACGAAGCTCTAGTCGAAACGCGTCGAGGTGCAGGGTGACGTGATCCACATAATTTCCATCCCCACATTGGTGGGTTCTCACTAAGAATTAATTGTTTTACCCCTGGAACATGGTTCAGTGGTGAGCTTGACAATGTTCTTTCCTGTGCTGCTGAATGCGGCAACACAGGACTATGTGTAAATGTTTACAATCTATGCTGCTCTGCACTAAGCACTTTATATATATTTATATACAACTTTGATTGATATATGCTGAGAGTTATGCGGACATTGCACTGTATTAAGCACTTTCTATATACCTATGTTTGAAGGAAATGTTTTCACCTATAATATGAACCATTGATATCTATGGGATGTGTGGATCATGCTACCCTGTTATGTAAATACCCTCTGACTGTATTTTTTAAAGATTTTTTAGCTACTTTTTCACCCCTGTGCACTGTGTGACATTTAATTTTTGAACTAAATAAAAACTATTGATAAGCAATTCTACTTAGAATAATTTATTATTATAAAGAATTACACATATGAAAAATGTGGGATAATGGGTCAGTTATAGGTTGTATATGCTTAATTGAGGACCTAGTCTAAAGAAATATTGTTGAAATGGACCTAAGTGTTCTTTTGGTTAAAGTGTGTTTCTGTTTGGTCATCTTAGGTCTGGACATGGACTATAAAAATCGAGATGCAACATGGGTCACACAGATAGCAGAGGTGTTTGGAGAAGATGAGAACACAGGCACGCAAGTATCACCCCCCATGCAGTGTCGAGAGTTGCAGATTAAATTAAAAAATAATCTATCTAAAAGAATGCGTACATGGTGGAATAAGGCATCATTGGAACAGTACCTTAGTAAAGAAATCACCCCTCGAGGCCTCCGCATCCAGGTATTCCCAGCCTTTCCCATTGACGACGATAATTTTAAAACAAGGTGGGAAGAGGCGTGTAAACAGTGCTCACGCACAATGATAGAATTGCTGATTGGGATGGATAAACGAAAATTAGATGAGTTAGAAAAGGAGATTGAAAGTTTAAATGATGAAATAAAACAAAAATTAAGTAAGGAGGCATTGATGCTGTTTGAAAAAGAAGTGGCGGAGGAACTCAATCAGCTTGAGAGCGATGTCAAGCAGAGAAAAATGAGAAAATATCAACGGGATATAACAGACTATCGGAACAAAACCGTCTTCAGATGGCATCACGATAAACAGAACCAAAGGAGAAATACTCCAAGATCTACAATTCAATCTTCATCTGAATCAATAGCATCAAGTGAGAGTGGTTCAGGCACTTACAATGATGGACAAAATAGGCATATGGCTGCCAGGAGTGGAGTTGAAACTAGGAATGGAGCTAAAAGAAGACAGAATCAAAGCAATTGGAAAAAAGAAGGTCCATATGTAAAAGACGCCCTGAAGGTAATTAATCTCACTAATAGAAACCTCACAAGGGATCAGCTAGAGGTCCTTGAATTGGGACTGTCCTTCTCTCCAGTGGCAAGCTTTGACCTGTTCACTGGAATCAAGGATATCCAATTATTTGGAAGGAAGTTACTCTTAAAGAAGTTTTTTGCTAGAAGAGATACGGGGATCCCAGATGACTTCTCCAAAGAAGAGAGAGAAGCATTACACATCCTGGAGTCCTTATTAACGGAACAGGAAGGGGGTAATAGTGATGATTTTCCCTTACATATCAAAAAGAGATCAACCACCTTCCCACCTTTGTCAGCCTGCTCAACAATAGAGATGTTTGTCAAAATGGTCATCCAGGAATTTAAAAATCTACCTGTGAAACGTACACATGACAATCTCAACAAAAATCAGAGACATGCATTAAATGAATTAAAATCTATGAAAGACATAGTAATTAAGCAGGCTGACAAGGGTGGAAATGTGGTGATCTGGTCCACAGAGGCCTATGAACATGAGGCTATGAAACAGCTAAATGACAAGCAGTGTTATAAAAGATTGGAAGGGAATCCTACACATAGATTCAGGAATGAATTGGAAAAAATTCTATATGATGCCTTCGAGAAGGGTATAATTCCCAAATCTGTTCTCGAGGGGCTCATATTGGATTTTCCGAGGGTACCTACAATATACTTTGTGCCCAAAATACATAAGGACCCATTACAACCACCTGGCAGGCCAATCGTATCCGGAAATGAAGGCCTTTGCGAACCAGTATGCAAATTTCTGGATCACTATTTAAAATCTATAGTGACCACACTGCCATCTTATATCCGAGATTCGACAGAATTCCTAAATGGAATTCAAGATATCACTTTAGAGACAAATATGATGATGGTAACAGCTGATGTGCAATCATTATATACCTCAATTGCACATAAAGATGGGATCACTGCGGCAGAATATTTTTTGAAAATGTCCAATATAGATGATCAGCTGGTGAGTCTCCTAATACAACTGTTGGAATTTATTCTAACACACAATTACTTTTTATTTAAGGACCGCTACTACCTCCAGGAGAGGGGGACCGCGATGGGGGCGTCTTGTGCGCCCTCTTACGCGAACCTCTTTCTTGGATGGTGGGAGCGGTCCATACAATTTCCATCTGAATCATGTGGCGCAGTCCATTTATGGCTGCGCTACATAGATGACATTTTTTTGATTTGGGAAGGGGAGACTCACCGGCTGAATCAGTTTATGGATCAACTAAATAAGAATGATCATAACATCAGACTTACTTATACTTACAGTCAAGAAAATATTGACTATTTGGACATTAAGGTATTTAAGGAACGAGATGGAAGTCTGAAGACGGACATATATCGAAAAAAGACAGCTGTTAACTCATTACTAAGTGCGAAATCTTCTCACCCAACACAGACAATTAGAGGGATCCCCACAGGTCAGTTCCTAAGGGCACGACGCATCTGCTCAAGTGATACCCTTTTTGAGGCACAAGCTCATGATCTAAAAAAACGGTTTCATTTTCGCCAAATACAGGAATCAGGATATTGAAAGAGGATACAAAAGAGCGAAAAAGACATCACGTATGGAGCTTCTAAAATCAACCAAGAAAGAGCAGACAGATCAAAAGGTGAGATTTATAACTCCATACCATGCCCAATGGAGAGAGATGTGTGACATATTAAATAAATATTGGCCCATATTACTCACGGATAATGACCTAGCCCCAATCTTAACATCAAAAGCAGCAGTTACATCCAAAAGAGCCAAAACAATCAAAGATATGGTTGTAAGAAGTCACTACATTCCCCCACAAAAAAATCTGTGGGGCCTTAATACTAAGCCTAGATGGGGTACATACCCCTGTGGAGACTGTGGTGCATGTACCCAAGTAGAGAGATCTCAGGTGTTCCATGACTCAACTCACTCAACCACATACACCATAGTGCACCATATCAACTGTCGCACGACTGGGGTGATATATTGGGCATATTGCCCCTGTGGTTTAATTTATGTGGGATTGACGTCCCGAGAATTTAGAGTTCGAGTCATGGAACATATTCGAGACATTAAAAATGCAGCTAAAGCAAAGAAACCAGAGGATATTGAAAAATTAAAAAACATCCCAAGACATTTCAGAGATAAGCATCAATATAATTGGAGAATTTAGAATTTAGAGGCATAGATAGGGTACAACTGGGAGCCAGAGGGGGTGATATAAAGAAAAATCTAGCCCAAAAGGAGGCACGTTGGATAACAGTGCTAAATACTACTAAACCAAATGGATTAAATGATGCTATTAGCTTTAAACCATTCCTATGACACTATAGCAACATGGGGTGGTGATATGCAGCCTGTTTCTCTATTCTCCATTTTAACTGTGATTTTTTAATTTGTGTTTGTTATGATTATGTATCATTAACAGGATTATGGTGGCAAGACATCCTTCTTCGTTATGAGAGACACCCCATTTAAAAAGAACCAAAAAAGAATACAGAATGGATCCATATGGATGAATATAAAGTTTAATATCCCAGGGAAAATGCAATACATGGATGCACCCTTGAGGGGGCGGAGATGGATTTCAGCCACGTTATAATTACGAATATAAAACAAAAAAGAAAGAGAAGGATTATGCCTTATACACACTATGAATAATATATTAATATAGGGTATGAAGCGATTAAATTTAATCGCTGTGGCTGGATTCTATCTCTGCCCTTCTACTTGCCCCAATGCAAGATGGAGGAATGTTAAAGTACTGTATGTGCGCGCGCGTGTCATCTGACCTCCTCCTTCCATGTCGCGCCCGGCGTCCAATGAGATCGAATTACTGTGCGCATGCGCAGTGGCGATTTCCGGACGCCGGGCGCGACGGCGAACGGGGAGGCGGATGGGACGTGTGCGCCAACGATACAGGTGTTACATGGCGATAATAATAAGGATGTATATAAGGATGCTGTTTGCGCCATACCTGCACCTCCAGGACGAAGCTCTAGTCGAAACGCGTCGAGGTGCAGGGTGACGTGATCCACATAATTTCCATCCCCACATTGGTGGGTTCTCACTAAGAATTAATTGTTTTACCCCTGGAACATGGTTCAGTGGTGAGCTTGACAATGTTCTTTCCTGTGCTGCTGAATGCGGCAACACAGGACTATGTGTAAATGTTTACAATCTATGCTGCTCTGCACTAAGCACTTTATATATATTTATATACAACTTTGATTGATATATGCTGAGAGTTATGCGGACATTGCACTGTATTAAGCACTTTCTATATACCTATGTTTGAAGGAAATGTTTTCACCTATAATATGAACCATTGATATCTATGGGATGTGTGGATCATGCTACCCTGTTATGTAAATACCCTCTGACTGTATTTTTTAAAGATTTTTTAGCTACTTTTCCACCCCTGTGCACTGTGTGACATTTAATTTTTGAACTAAATAAAAACTATTGATAAGCAATTCTACTTAGAATAATTTATTATTATAAAGAATTACACATATGAAAAATGTGGGATAATGGGTCAGTTATAGGTTGTATAATTCAGCCTTTATCTGCAGGGAAAGATTCAGGATCAGCATATGAGCTCACATCAAAGGCAGGGAAATGACTCATGACGTGCATAGCAGGGTTAATGCAGCAGTCAGATGTTAGCCGGCAAAAGATAGGCTGTCTCAACTGCTTCATGACTGTCCCTCAAGTTAAAATTTGCCAACCTGCTCCTAATCTTATCCATAATGCAGGTTTGTAATACATTGTGTAGCCACATCCACC
Source organism: Anomaloglossus baeobatrachus (assembly GCF_048569485.1). Taxonomy (NCBI): domain Eukaryota; kingdom Metazoa; phylum Chordata; class Amphibia; order Anura; family Aromobatidae; genus Anomaloglossus; species Anomaloglossus baeobatrachus. The sequence goes on along the minus strand of NC_134361.1, from coordinate 111,476,339 downwards.
CCATGTCTTACCATTGGTTTCTTAGTTCTCTTTCCGTACAAAGACCAGTCAGAACCGAATTCCAGCAGTGGCCTAGTGGTTGCAAGTACAAAGGCGCTTCTGAACAAACGTAACAAGTGTCTATTAGATGGCTCCAATTGTGCCACTTTTATTAAGACGCCTTCAAGTGTTAACAAATTGGCGCAAATCGCTCCATCTTGGCACAATATGCATAAAGTAGGGATTGCCACTTAATAAATGTTGTCTGTTTCCTCTGAATAGTGACCATTGCTGAGTTCGGCCTCCCTCCTGGTTGCCTCCGGGGCCACCTCTGCTTGTTGAACCTCTTTAGTCATTTTTTTACTCTTATACAAGGTCCTGTGTCTCCTGTATTCTGCTGCTCTATGTCTCGGTCTTTATTCTTCTTTCAGGTAGTACGTAGTGCACAATGTTAGTGCCCCAATCACAGAGACTGAATCCCATAATAATTGTAGTGTAATTAGGGACAGGAGTTGAATTTATGACATCTATTCTCTGTAGTGACTCCTCTATACTGCCCGATTCTAGTTGTGATATATTCAGGGTAGTAGTGATCATTCCCATCATTATCACTGTGTGAGGAGAAAATCAGACAAAAAAACCACACAACACGATATATATCTAAATTTATGTTTGTTTTTTATTAGAAGATCAATAAGCAGCATTGTATTGAAAGTATACTGGCCCTTTGAGAAATTACACAATGGTCACAGTGCCTCTCAGGTGAGCCCCCGTGTGGACTACAGAACCAGCTGCAGTCATTGGGGAGCAGCTGAGAGGCACTGGACCCAAAGATCCAGAGGAAGGCGAAGAAACCCCCCGGAGAGTTCTGCCTCAGGGGGGAAAAAAATTCCTTCCTGACCCCAGTTCTGGCGATCGGATATTTCCCTGGATCACGTCAGTCCTGCTGCAAATTGCAGTATATTTATATGTAATTATTAGTGATGGGCGGATAGTAAAATATTCGGGTTTGGATTGTTGGATCGAATACCCAGTACTATTCCAGTATTCATCACGAATAACTGACCTAATGCAAGTCAATGGGGAACTCGAGTGTTATTCTAAGGACATCTTCAAAAAAAATGCTCGGGTTCCACATTGACTTACATTAGGTTAGTTATTCTTCAGTAATACTGAAATAGTACTCGGCATTCAGTACAACTAATCCAAACCCGAATATCTATTAACCCATCACTAGTAATTATAAGCTATGGAGCGCTAATCTTACAAAGAAAAATATACACACACCCTGCTCCTAGGAGCTTACAATCTAATATACAATATGACATATGCACACAAACATATGCACACTCAACTTGATGCTCACACACATACAGACACATATGCCCACAAACACACACATACACACTCACCTCAAGACACACATACACAAACACACACCCCTTCAGTGCTGCAGTGCTGCGGAAAGAAACGATCACCCCTTAATTGCTGGGACTCCACACAAACCTTCACAAATAAATCCTTTCATTACCTGGACGCCATACAAACCCTCACACACCCCTTTAGTAGTGGGGTCAAATAGACACTGACACACCGTCCCTTTATTGCTGGGGCCACACAAACAACCTTTCATTCTTGGAACACACACCTTCAGTGCTGCAGTTCTGGGAAGCGATCATACATACACACACACACACACACACACATACATATACACACACACACACACACCCCCCTTCAGTGCTGCAGTGCTGCGGAAAGAAACGATCACCCCTTAATTGCTGGGACTCCACACAAACCTTCACAAATAAATCCTTTCATTACCTGGACGCCATACAAACCCTCACACACCCCTTTAGTAGTGGGGTCAATAGACACTGACACACTGTCCCTTTATTGCTGGGGCCACACAAACAACCTTTCATTCTTGGAACACACACCTTCAGTGCTGCAGTTCTGGGAAGCGATCATACATACACACAAACACACACATACACACACACACATACATACATACACACATACACACACACACACACACACACATACATACATACACACACACACACTTACACACGCACACACACATACATACCTTCTAGGTCTGAACCTGAAAATTCTTCTCGCTTGATAATTGTAGGTCCTATGACAGCCTTGTGGAAGGGTCAAGAAGAAATAAAACATGCAGAGATAGTTATTGCTTGGAACAATCATGGTGATGAGTCCATACAGTGCACACTGCTGATCTCTTCCTTGTCCTGCTGTGCTGTTTGTGCTGTGCAGCGAGTCCTTCTTCACCCCTCTCCGATGTTGCCCGATCCTCCAGTATTCAGTGAAGAGCTACCTACCTGGACCAGTCGTCTTCAAGCTGTGACACAAGATGGTTCTGGATTAGAGCTTTGTACATTCTATAGCATTTGTGATGTCATGTGAGGTCTATGATATCAAGTGCACTGTGATGTCATGTGCTTTGCGATGTCATCATACCTGGAAGCAAATCAAATTCATGTTAAAACAATAACTTTATTTAATTAAAACCACACACAATTGAATACTGCACAATAAAAATTTGCTACAACGTTAGTCATAAATCAATGTATACCTCAGAGGGGGAGGGGCCCAGGATGGATTCCCTAGACTTCCCCTACCTGGCCGCAGAGGTTGGTACTATGCAGAGATTGTTCGCCCCACCTTCTGATAGACGATTGATTGGCTGTCTCGAGCATGGCCCCGCCCATAGAGGCCAGCATACTATTCAGGCCTTGGATGGAAATGAGCCCTGACTGCCTAGCGTGCGTTCCAGCTACTTGTAGGGAGTTTTCTTCCTGGGGACACCGTATGTTTACAGGTATAAAAAAGCTGCCTTTGAATACAACATGGTCTATCTGGCTATATGAGCCTCAGGTTCAATTTGGGATGCCCCTGATGAAACCCCTGGCATTTGGAAAGGGAGGAGAAACGCGTCAGGCGTGAGGCTACTCAAGCTAAGTTATTGTGTCATTTGGCACATCTTTTATGCTGTGCAATATTATTTGCCATTGGGTATATTGTGCTTTTTGCTATTGAGCGCTATTTATCATTTGGCAAATATGATACTATTAGCATAATGATCTGTTACTGGGCATGCCACTAATACATCTCATGTTATTCCATATGACATTGCTAATACAGGCAGGGTCGGACTGGGGTGCCAGGGGCCTACCAGGGAAATTACCTCTAGGAGCCCACACTGTAGCTACCATAAACGGTTTTATTACTTGTTCATTTTCGGCTTCTCTCAGTATAACTTGCGCCTTTTAGCAAACTACGGTGTGCAAAAAAGAACTGTATTGTGCACTGCAGATATCACAGGATTTCTTGTAGCATCTTATTTATTGTAGTTAATTATGGAATCTATTATTTACAATCAGTCGCAGTTTTTCTTACACACGGACATTCCTTGTCTTAGGAAAACCACTGAGTCCATCAGGAAAACAATATTCAAAGAGAAGCAGAATGTTATCCAGCATCTTCAAATGGAAAAGTTTACTAAAATTAATCCCCCTATGCCACCATCTATCCACCATATAGGGTCTGTCCCCACTGACTTGGGAAATCCCCTATAGAGTCAGTATGTGGTGGTGTGAAACATTACCACTCCAATACACTTTTCCATTTGGAGACTCCGGTGAATATTTGCTTCACTTTAGTCTGACATTTATCTATTTTTTCTGTCTTTGTTATCATAGTGGTATCTGTAGCGCCCCTGAGACCCTCAGGGCACTACAGGGAACTGCATCCTCTTGGGGATGCAGGACCTACTCCCTGGGACTTGGAATACCAGTGCCGATTCCACCAAAACACGACCAAAATCCTAGTTCTCCACTGCACACAGGGCATAGAGGGTTAACCATGTAAGGGGATGGTCGCCATGGGAACGAGTCCCTCAGTATAGCCAGCCTGGTGGGAGGGGTCAGCAGTCAGTCAGTCGGTAGTCGGTAGTGAGTTGAGTGGCACACAGAAGAGGTGTGCAGACGTGCCTGAGCTGGGTTTGTGTAACGGTGATCCGGGGGCACAGGAGAGAGGTCGCCAGGATGGGTACCGGAGATACCGCTGGGACCAGAGCACGCACGGGGCACGGGGCACGCGGCACAGGGCCCTAGGTCAAGCGTCAGTTTCATACGGTTTGATAAATACCTTCCCAGTGAGGACACCTTCACGGACTTCACCGAACCAAATAATCCGGGGGCATCAGCAGTAAACTAGGATCGGGGTTTGGACATTTACCTCCCTGCAGGGTCTGCACTGCCCTCCATATGGAGAAGGAGACTGTACCCCAAAAGGGACGTCTGGGCTCACAAACGCTCCATGCTACGGGGACCCAATCAACTGAGAGTGCCGGGGACCGTGCAACCTAGGTCATTACATTGGCACTGATACTCCAAGGGACCTGAACCAGTGGTTCAAACGTCAGAGTGAGTAGAGACTGTTAAAGACAACCTGGTGAGGTCTCCGTTATTACCCTGCAACATCTCCCAGGCACAGCTCTACCTACAGAGGATCTAACGCCATTGCTGCATACACCACCAGCCCATCAGATGCATCCAACTACTCCACAGCGTGGCTGGCCAGTAAAGGTCTAAAAGATGAAAAAATAATGACATAGCCTCCTTGTTCACCTGATCTGAACCCCATAGAGAACCTGTGGTCCCTCATAAAATGTAAGATCTACGGGGAGGGAAAACAGTACACCTCTCGGAGCAGTGTCTGGGAGGCTGTGGTGGCTGCTGCGCGCAATGTTGATCGTAAACAGATCAAGCAACTGACAGAATCTATGGATGGTAGGCTGTTGAGTGTCATCATAAAGAAAGGTGGCTATATTGGTCACTAATTTTTTGGGGTTTTGTTTTTGCATGTCAGAAATGTTTATTTCTAAATTTTGTGCAGTTATATTGGTTTACCTGGTGAAAATAAACAAGTGAGATGGGAATATATTTGATTTTTATTAAGTTGCCTAATAATTCTGCACAGTAATAGTTACCTGCACAAACAGATATCCTCCTAAGATCTTCGTTCCGAATAGCATGTGCAATGCAAGTTACATAGTTTTATAGTTACATAGTTACATAGTTACATAGTTACTTAGGTTGAAAAAAGACCTAGGTCCATCTAGTTCAACCTTCCTCCACCAGTTCTACATTTAGTCACTAAGTCATTTATAACCAACAATGTTGTGTGTACTGAGGAAATCATCCAGCCCTTTTTTAAAAGCTGTTATAGTATCTGCCATTACTACCTCTTGTGGTAGGGCATTCCACAGTCTGACTGCTCTAACTGTAAAGAACCCTTTCCTATTTAGGTGTCGGAATCGCTTTTCTTCCACTCGCAGTGAGTGCCCCCTGGTCCTTAGTATTGTTTTCGGAAGAAATAAGTCATGTGCCAGTCCTTTATATTGACCACACATGTATTTATACATATAAATGAGATCTCCTCTGAGACGTCTTTTTTCTAAGCTAAACATATCTAACTTTTTCAACCTGCCATCATATGGGAGGCCTTCCATTCCTTGTAATAGTCTAGTTGCCTGCCTTTGAACTGACTCTAACTTCTGAATGTCCTTTTTAAAATGTGGAGCCCAAAACTGGATCCCGTATTCCAGATGTGGCCTTACAAGTGATTTATAGAGGGGTAACAATACGTTGGGATCACGGGATCTAATCTCTCTTTTTATACACCCTAAAATCTTGTTTGCTTTAGCAGCTGCTGCTTGACATTGAGTGCTGCTGCTCAGCTTATTTGTAATGAGAATACCCAAGTCCTTCTCCTGTTCTGTAGTCCCGAGTTTACTTCCATTTAATGTATATGCAGCTATAGGATTACTCCGTCCTAGGTGCATTACTTTACATTTATCAACATTAAATCTCATTTGCCAAGTATCTGCCCATTCTGACATCTTATCCAGATCTTTTTGTAATATTGTACTATCCAGGTCAGTTTTTAATATCCTACATAGTTTGGTGTCATCGGCAAAGACTGACACTGTACTATCAATCCCATCCACAAGGTCATTAATAAAGAGAGTAAAAAGAATTGGTCCTAGCACAGATCCCTGCGGCACCCCACTGCTGACTATAGCCCATTTAGAGAATGTACCATTTATGACTACTCTTTTTGTTTCCTATCTTTTAGCCAATTCCTTACCCAGTTGCATATTGTGTCCCCTAGTCCTTGCTTCTGGAGCTTTAGTATAAGGCTATTATGTGGTACAGTATCAAATGCCTTTGCAAAGTCCAAATAAATCACATCAGCTGCATTACCAATATCCAGGTTTGAACTTACCCCCTCATAGAACCCCAACAGGTTGGTTAGACACGACTTATCTTTCACGAATCCATGCTGTTTGTCAGTTATCATATTATTTTCTGCAATATATTTTTGCATGTCATCCCTTAAAATGCCCTCAAAAACTTTGCATACTACTGATGTCAGGCTTACTGGACGGTAGTTGCCTGGATCTACCCTCTTACCTTTCTTAAATATCGGTACCACATCAGCAATCCTCCAATCCTGAGGCACCAACCCTGTTACAAGTGAGTCTAAAAAGATTAGATACAGCGGTCTGTCGATTACGGAGCTCAATTCCCTCAATATTCGTGGATGAATGCCATCTGGCCCTGGGGATTTGTCAATGTTTAATTTACTCAGACGTAGGCGTACTTCATCTTGTGTTAAATTAATTATATCGGGTGGTGGACTTTGATTTTTCACTTGTTGAATGATCCCTGGTACAGTCAGTTCCTTGGTGAATACAGATGAGAAATGCCTATTTAATATCTCAGTCTTTTGTTTGTCCTCTATAACTAACTTGTTATTATATTTTAAGGGTCCGATACTATCCTTTGTTTTCCTTTTGGCATTAATGTATTTATAAAAGATTTTGGGATTTATTTTAATGTCATTGGCGATTTTTGTTTCAGTAGCTAGTTTTGCTTGTTTGATTTCTTTTTTTGCATTGCCTATTGATATCTTTATACTCCTGCAATGCTATTTCTGTATTCTCAGCCTTTAAGATTTTAAACGCCCTTTGTTTTTGTTTTATTATACTTTGTACAGTCTGATTTATCCATAGTGGTTTCTTTTTATTCCGGGACATTTTATTACCAGAGGGTATACGTTTTTTACAGGACTCTAGCAGTATATCCTTAAACTTACCCCATTTATGTTCGGTATCCCCAGTTACCATGACTCTGTCCCAATCTACACATTTAAGCTCTTCCCTTAATTTGTTGAAATCAGCTTTCCTAAAATTCCAGGTTTTAGCATTCCCCCTTTGAAATGTTCTATTGAATATTATGTCGAAGCTTACCATATTATGATCGCTGGTGCCCAAGTGCTCCCGGACCTGTAGATCTGAAATTGTATCCGGTCTATTTGACAGGACCAGATCTAGCAAATTATCTCCCCTGGTCGGTTCACCTACCATCTGAGAGAGGAAATGGTCTTGAATGGTAGATAAGAACTTACAGCTTTTAGCAGAACCAGAAGATTCTATGTCCCACTGTATGTCTGGATAGTTGAAATCCCCCATAATAAGAACCCGATTATTATTATTAGCTGTCTTTTCAATTTGTTCCAGCATTTCACCCTCTATTTGTTCAGGTATGTTAGGAGGCTTATAGCAAACTCCAATTAGCATTTTTCCATTATTCCCCTCCCCATGTACATTTACCCATACTGACTCTACATTGTTGCTGTTCCCCTCAATGTCATCATACAACACAGGTTTTAGGTTAGATTTGATAAATATACACACCCCACCACCTTTTCTGTCTTTCCTGTCCTTCCTAAATGTAGTATAACCCTGTATGTTTGTCACCCAGTCATGGCTTTCATCCAGCCAGGTTTCCGTAATGCCCACCACATCATAATCCATGGTTGACATAAGAGTCTCCAATTCATTCATTTTGTTTGCAAGACTTCTTGCATTTGCCAGTAGACATTTAATCCTATTAACACCTTTATTACTCCTAGCCTCCCTACATTCCTTGTATGTCCCATCCCCCCCTAATCCTTCATTGACCCCTACCGTCTCCCTGTCTCTATCTGCTCTATCTATCCCCTTATTTGCTCCACTACCCTCCCTCCCCCCCCGATCCTAGTTTAAAAGCTCCTCCATCCGTCTGACCATTTTCTCCCCCAGCACAGCTGCACCTTCCCCATTGAGGGGAAAAACTAACAATGTAACGAGTAACCTGAATGCTGTACATTTCGTGGGGGTAGCAAATACTGCGGAATTCGGGTTACTCATTACATTGCGAGTTTTTCCCCATTGACTTGCATTGCACATGCTATTTGGAATGAATATGCGAGTATTAGACAGTACTCGTTATGACTGTAGCGAGTGCGATTAGTTAGGTACTCGATCAACTCTACTTACAGCAAATGAAAACCCAAAAATCATTATCTCAGAAAATTAGAATAATTACCACAAAATACCTGCAAAGGCTTCCTAGGTGTTTAAAATGCCCTCTTAAGGGGGCTTTACACGCTACGATATCGCTAATGTGAAGTTGTTGGGGGTCACGGAATTTGTGACGCACATCCGGCCGCATTAGCGATGCCGTTGCGTGTGACACCTATGAGCAATTTTGCATCGTCGCAAAAAAACGTGCAAAATCGCTCATCGGTGACATGGGGGTCCATTCTCAAATATCGTTACTGCAGCAGTAACGAAGTTGTTCTTCGTTCCTGCGGCAGCACACATCGCTCCGTGTGACACCGCAGGAACGAGGAAGCTCTCCTTACCTGCCTCCCGGCCGCAATGCGAAGGAAGGAGGTGGGCGGGATGTTATGTCCCGCTCATCTCCGCCCCTCCGCTTCTATTGGGCGGTGGTTCAGTGACGCTGCTGTGACATCGCTGTGACGCTGAACGAACCGCCCCCTTAGAAAGGAGGCAGTTCGCTGGTCACAGCGACGTCGCCGGGCAGGTAAGTATGTGTGACAGGTCTGGGCGATGTTGTGCAGCACGGGCAGCGATTTGCCCGTGTCGCACAACAGATGGGGGCGGGTACCCACGCTAGCGATATCGGTACCCATATCGCAGCGTGTAAAGCGGCCTTTAGTCTGGTTCAGTAGGCTACACAATCACGGGGAAGACTGCTGACTTGACAGATGTCCAGAAGGCAGTCATTGACATACCCCACGAGAAGTTAAAGGCTACTTTCACACTTGCGTTTTTTTCCTTCAGTCGCAATCCGCCGTTTTGGAAAACAGCGGAATCCGTTAACAGATTCCGCTGCTTCCCATAGACTTGTATGGACGACGGATTGCGACTGATGGACCTGCGTTGATTCCGCCGGTTTTTGAGCAGCGGAATCCTTAGGATTTCGCTGCGCATGCTCTCTCTGGTTCCCTGCAAACGTAACCAGGGTACACATAGGGTTATTAAGCAAAGCGCTTTGCTTAGTTACCCGATATTTACCCTGGCTACGTGTGCAAGGAGCCAGCGCTAAGCGGTGTACGCTGGTAACCAAGGTAAATATCGGATAACCAAGCAAAGTGCTTTGCTTAGTTACCCGATACCCTCGCTACGTGTGCAGGGAGCCCGAAACTTCCCCGCTTAGCTCCGCCCCCTCCCGCACTCCACTCTGCATGTACACACGCACGCACACAGACACACAGACGCACACACACTCACCTGTCCCCAGCCATGCAGTCCCCGGTACTGACGTCCTCAGCGTCATGGCCCTGCTCGGCTCCACACACCCCACACTCTGCCCCCCTGCACACATTCTCGGCGCCCGAGCGATCAGGTGATCACCCGGCGGCCGGCTGCTGTGAGCTATTAGCTGATCACCTAGCATCCGGCTGCTGTGAACGATCAGCTGATCACCCGGTGGCCGGCTGCTGTGAGCGATCAGCTGAGCACCTGGCAGCCGGCTGCTGTGAACGATCAGCTGATCACCCGGCGGCCAGCTGCTCTGAATGATCAGCTGATCACCCGGTGGCCGGCTGCTGTGAGCGATCAGCTGATCACCTGGCAGCCGGGTGATCAGCTGATCGTTCTCAATAGTCTGCCGCCGGTAAAACTGTAAAGAAAAAAAAAAGCACATTCCGTTGTTTTGTACGATCTGTTGCATCCGTTGTGCCACTATATGCAACGCATCCGTTGCATCCGTCACACAACGCAATGCAACGGATGCTGTTCAATGCAAGTGTGAAACTAGCCTAAGCCACAAAAGGTCATTGCTGAAGAAGCTGGCTTTTCATAGAAGTGGTCCCAGCACCCTCTGTGTCAGAGAGGGGTCCACCACTCTGGCCAGCTGATGAAAGCTCATCCCCGGAGCCGCTGCCAGATCAATCGGAGGAGTACCTAGCACCCTCAAGAAGAATGAGAGGCCTGGATGCCGAGCCCACAGTTCCCAAACTGCGCACCGGCTACGGCTTCATTGTGGAGTCTGGAGTAAAAGAAGGTATATTTGTTTCCAGAAGGGATGTCCAGTCCCACCTACAGCGAGGACACCCAGATCGAGACCTCTATACAGGAGATGTTGTAGAGTACACCAGACACATGGGTGAAAGAGGCTGGTATGCCTTTATATGTCATGCAGTGCCCTAAGAACACCATGGCAAGTCCAAGCTCCACCCCCACTGCTGCTACCAGGTCCCCAAAGTCACCTCCACCAGGGGACACTCAAGATGCTAAAGAAGATACAGAAGCACTAGATACAGAAGCAGAAGATACAGAAACACCAGATGACACACAAGGTGAAACACCAGATGAAACATTCACCTACGTCATCCACTCAGTCTGCCTTTTCTGGACTTGCTTGTCTCTATTGATCCAGAAGGTAAGCTCAGAACAACCATCTATAGAAAGCAAACTTCCACAAACTCACTCCTCAGGTGGGATAGTCATCATCCTTTGCCTCTCATGCGTGGTATCCCAAAGGGACCATACCTGCCCCTGAGAAGGAATTGTTCGGATCAGAGTGAGTTTGTGGAAAAGGCGAATGACTTGAGGAATCGGTTTCTTGAAAAGGGCTACCCAGATCATGTCTTGAGAAAAGCCTTCAAATACTCTTTGGAGCAGGACCGGAGTAAGCTCCTGTCACCACAACCTAAACAAAATCAGGATGAGGGGCTGATGAGGGGCTTCTAAGGCTTATTACAACCTATACTAAGGGAGCCTCTGCAGTCAGAAACATACTGGAGCAACACTGGCAGGGCCGGCTTCAGGTTTTTGTGGGCCCTGGGCGAAAGAGTCTCAGTGGGCCCCATCCACACATAGACATGCACAGATACATACACATACAGGCATACGTACACATACTTATTTAAAGAGAAATTCACAAAAACACATAAATAGACATAAATCTAGACACAGTCAAATACACTGACATACATAGATACACATCATACATACACACACACACACATTATTTTTATATATTTATCCTGTATATATATTTCTAATATTGGGAAGCCGGCAACAGCCTCATTCACTTCCCGGCTTGTCTAACAGACATGGCCGCACATAGGGCACACTAACACTGCTGTATATACATCAGACTGCTGAGACCCCACCACCGTATCGAGTGTCCCATGCCCGAACAAAACACACCAATGTAGTAAACCAAAAATGAACTTTATTGGAGAGATAACCAAATATGTACAAACTCTCATCTTTTGTTGGGTCGGGGTCGGTCACAGCTTTTGAAATAACAGGTATAATTAACCAACCAAATATACCATGTCAACGAGGCGTAATGCCAGGCCGGACTCCCGGCGCAATCAGCCTTCGCTTAACATCCACCATTTTCGACCACTGACCGCTGTGACTTAAACAATATAACATACCACAAAAGGGGAGGGGGGGTGGGCCAGCAGCGCAAGTGTGTCCGGGTATCCAGCAGCACAGCAGCGTCCGGGTCTCAGGCTGAGGAGAGACCGAAGCCAGGAAGTAGGGGGATTATATAGGGAGAAACAGTAGGAGGGGGAAAACAGTGGGATTGGACAAACGCAAGGGGGGACGGATTCGGGCATGGGAGATGGATTTAACCCTTTATATACGGGGCTCAGCAGTCAGGGTGCACTCAGTGTAGCCCCACTGACATGCCCCACAGACTGCTGAGACCCCACCACCGTATCGAGTGTCCCATGCCCGAACAAAACACACCAATGTAGTAAACCAAAAATGAACTTTATTGGAGAGATAACCAAATATGTACAAACTCTCATCTTTTGTTGGGTTGGGGTCGGTCACAGCATTTGAAATAACAGGTATAATTAACCAACCAAATATACCATGTCAACGAGGCGTAATGCCAGGCCGGACTCCCGGCGCAATCAGCCTTCGCTTAACATCCACCATTTTCGACCACTGACCGCCACGGAGGAGCAAAAGTCGCTAGACTGCGCTCCGACCCCCACCCATGATAGATAGCACAACCCCGTCCTGAGGGCCCAATAAAATTGCATACTGGAGGCCTCGTCCGTTGCACCGCTCCCTGACCAACTCAAAATATAAGAAAGGCCCAACCGCCGCACTACCAAACGGGCAAAGTATCAGCAATAGAATTACAAACCGAGAACATGACGGGTGCGAAAACAGATGCGAAAACAGATGTTAGGGGCAAGCATCTAAGCGCTAATGCTTTAAATGACTGAATTACCAGGGGTGAATACATAAATGTTATGGCAATAACTACGCACATGTGGGCAAGGGTGTACATGAGGCGGCAAAAACTGGGCGGACAAGAGAAAATCATCCAAAAAAGGGGTTGAAAACAACTAAGAAAATGATGGCAGACAGGTGAACTTGTAAAATACGAAAAAGCGACTTGGTGTCAGGAAAAGAAAACAGGATCCCGCCAATTGCAATTCAACGTACAGCATTTGAAGGAATACGGTGAAAAATCCGAATCCGCTTATGGATTGGAGCAAACGAAGGTTCCCTGGGAAGGATAAAGGGTGAAAATTAAAACAAAAGTGAAGCCAAATTACCGCTGAGCAGCTGCTCCTTTATTGGGTATCGGTCAAGCCATGTCGCCATCATAAGGCTCACTGGCATCGTCATTTGGCCTGTGAAGTGGCGTTGCTGGCAGTTTTGCAGATGGCTGGGGGCACTGGGCTGATGCGTGCGATCCACCACAAGCGGAGCACTCGTGCTTAAATTTACAAAGGCCAAAGAAGCGGCAGTGTCCTTCATTGAATAACCGACACGTGGCAGGTCTACGACCGGCCACTGGGCCGAAGCCGGCAGAGGTGCTATGAGGCACAGAATGAAAGGGGTTATAATCCGTCTGGGCCAACATTAAACGCAGCCAGGTGTCCGTGGCTTTAACTCCCCAGCCCAACTGGGGTTGAAGGGCTAAACGACGACGAAAATCCTCATCGTAGCGCCACCAGGCTGATCCCCCATGAGCTTTATAAGAATTATATATGGTGTCGAGATATATAAACATCTCGGAACAGCGCTCAGGGTGCTTTTGTCCCATGACACAACCCATGACAAAAAATGCCTGAAGCCAATTGTTAATGGACTTCGCCACTTTTGGTGTCCCAGCAAAAGGATGATCAGATGGACGCCGCTCCTTATCAATTGTATGCTGATCGGTCGAAACTAAAGACCATATATCAACATAATCGTTCGCCCAAATTTTCCGGACGGTCTCGTCAGTCAAGTGGGATCCCAAAGGAGGAACGCCACAAAAGAAAGCGTCCCTATGAATATCGGAGCGAGGCGGAGGGTTAGATTGTATAAGAGGTTGACCAGGAGATGAAGGGCCAACTAAAATATTCCCCCCCGCCGCAGGCTGCAAATTATCTAAAAATGTTTTAATAGCCGCTGCCATACCCGCACTATCCCCCCCGGCCCCCGAGTATCGATACTCACCAGCATCCGGGAGGGGAGCGTCAGAAGGCTCCTGTACAGGATCAACAAATGCCACAGGCTGCCGACGTGCTGAGGGAATAACAATCTCCCCCTGAGAAGGTTGGTAACGACGGCGGTGATGCCCATGGGGCACGACTGAGGAATCCGGTGTAGTGGAAGTAGAACGCCACCCCGATGAACGAGAATGGCGGCTCCTCCAAGCGGATTGGGAATGACGGGCGGAATGGCAGCTACGTCTGCCACGTGATCCAACAGAGCGTCCGTGCCGGCGAGGGGTGCGAAGGGGTGACGGCGAGGAAAGCGAGGAGGAGCGGTTACCGCACCCACAGTGGCTACGACCGAGGGCCGGTGTTCCAGCAACCACCTGCGTTGGACCAGCAAGATATGGTGGTTGACAGACTGGGGCAAGTGCACCTGGGGCAGATGGGGCTTGTGGGGTGGGGGCAGGCACTGCAGGGTGCACACCTGCAGCCTCCTGCTGTAATGGCGGCAAGGCCAGCAGTGGGGGTTGTGAAAGGGGGGTAGAAGGGCTTATTAACGCCCTAGCAGCCAGGGGTGCATCATGTTGAGGAGACTGGGGTGGGGCGTGGGCGTGCACCATGTGTGCAGACCCCTCTATAGACGAGGGGCCGCAGACGTGGCGACCCGGCATTATAAGTGGTGATGGAGGATGTAGGAATGGTGGTTCGGGTAGGCAGGGGTTAACTACTACCGGCCGTGGCTCTACACTGACAGGGAAACAGTGCCTGCGTGCATCAGCCACGGCCGGAAGCTGAGAGGAGGTGAGGAGCTGGGAGGGGATGAGGGGGGAGGAATCCACATGCATTGGTGTTACAGGGGGGTTAACAGCTCCCGACTGCAGATCCACGCAGCCAGGATGGTAGTCCCGCCGGTGCACAGCCGCTGCAGTCGGGAGCTGGGTGGAAGTGGGCTGTACTGGTCGCGAGGCGCGCGCACGAGAAGCGCGCACGCCCCGCGATGCCATAGCTCCCGACCGCAGATACACGCGGCCAGGGGGGGAGTCCCGGCTCACAGCCGCCGCGGCCGGGAGCCGGGCTGAAGTGTCAGGAACTAGGCGCGAGGCGCGCGCACGAGAAGTTCGCACGCCCAACAACTTCCCAGCTACCGACCGCAGGTCCACGCTACCAGAGGGACAGTACTGGCGTGTAGCCCCTGCGGTCGGGAACCGAGGTGGGTTTTGGGGGGCTAGTCGCGAGGCACGCGCACGAGAAGTGCGCACGCCCCGCGACATTATCGGTGTAGGACTCAGGCGCTCCGGCGGACGGGTACGCCGAGCGGACCGCCTACCGCCGGGAATCGCCGCCTGAGCATCAGGAGGGACGGGACCTGGCACATCTAAGAAAGTGGTAAGCCAGGCGTCACCATCCCTCCTGATTCTGTCCCTTATGGCAGCAGCCAAATTGTCGGCCATCTCTCACCAGCAGCGCAAGTGTGTCCGGGTATCCAGCAGCACAGCAGCGTCCGGGTCTCAGGCTGAGGAGAGACCGAAGCCAGGAAGTAGGGGGATTATATAGGGAGAAACAGTAGGAGGGGGAAAACAGTGGGATTGGACAAACGCAAGGGGGGACGGATTCGGGCATGGGAGATGGATTTAACCCTTTATATACGGGGCTCAGCAGTCAGGGTGCACTCAGTGTAGCCCCACTGACATGCCCCACACAAGAGAGGCTGGGGACAAACACAATACTGGGGGGAATACATATTACTGAGGAAAGGGGTATACAGCTCTAGAGGAGGGCAGTGACTGAGGTGGGGGGACAGCTGTGAGGTTGACATGCAGCTCTGGGTGTATACAGCTCTGGGGTGGGGGGGGCATACAGCACCTGGGTGGAGGGGACATACAACTCTGGGGGTATAGTAGTATGCAGCCCCATATTGTGTTATGAAGCCCCCATTGTCCTCCATATAGCATTATGTAGCCCCCATATGCACTATGCAGCCCCCATATAGCACAATGCAGACCCAGATATCATTAGGCACCTTCATGTAGTATACAGCACACATATAGCACAATGCAGACCCAGATAGCAATAGGCACCCTCATGTAGTACACAGCCCCTAAATACCACAGTGCAGAGCCAGATAGCATTAGGCACCCTCATGTAGTACACAGCACCTATATAACACAGTGCAGAGCCAGATAGCATTAGGTATCCTCATGTAGTACACAGACCTATATAGTACAGTGCAGACCCAGACAGCACAGTGCAGAGCCAGATAGCAGTAGGCACCCTCATGTAGAATACAGTGATTAATACTCAGTGGCGTAACTAGAGTTTGATGGGCCCTGGTGCAAAATTTGGACCGGGGCCCCCCTCCACG
The DNA here is from genome assembly GCF_048569485.1 of Anomaloglossus baeobatrachus. NCBI lineage: Eukaryota > Metazoa > Chordata > Amphibia > Anura > Aromobatidae > Anomaloglossus > Anomaloglossus baeobatrachus. The sequence continues at coordinate 111,460,141 of NC_134361.1, read as the reverse complement.
TACACCGACACTTAGGGTGCGGGATAATGACACTGACACTCGGGGTATAGAATAATGATGCTGACACTTGGCTCTTACCCTCAGCACCCAGGTTTCCCATGATCTGAAATCCCTCTATCAGTACCCAGCTTTCCCATGTTCTGATATCCATCTTTCCCTCAGCACCCAGCTTTCCCATAACAGAGTAAAGCTGGGTGCTAAGAGATGTATAGCAGAGCATGGGAAAGCTGGGTGCTGAGGGAAAGAGCCTTTTTCCCTCAGCACAAAACATTCCCATCCCATACTTGTATCTTTGTCCTCCTTGTATATAGATCTCCAAATACTATAATGGCCCCCACATAGCCTTCCATATAATATAAAGGGTCCCACATAACCCGTCATATATTATAATGCACCCCCATAGTTCTCCATGTATTATAATTCACCCCATAGTACTCCATATATTATACTGCACCACAGTCCTCCATGTTTTATAATGCACACCCATGTGTGACCATGTGTAAGGTAGCCTCCATATTTCTCCATTTATTATAATGTAGCCCCCATAGTGCTATATGTATTATAATGTAGCACCATAAATCATCATATTGTATTATGCAGCCCCATACTCCTCCATGTATAATGCACCCCTAGTCCATGTATAAGGTGTCCTTCATTTTGTATTATGCAGCCCCATACTCCTCCATGTATAATGCACCCCTAGTCCATGTATAAGGTGTCCTTCATGTTTATTATGCAGTCCCATAGACCTCCATGTATCATGCAGCCAGCACCCCCAGGCCTCCATGTGTCATGCAGCCAGCAAAATAAAAAAACAAGTACCTCTCTTCTCCTTCCGACCCCTGCGACTGCGGTAGTTACGCCCCTGCCCCCAAATGTCACACACCCTGCACCCCCATATCACACACACTACACCCCCATATCTCACACACCCTGCTTCCCATACAGCCTGCACCCCCATATCACACACACTACACCCCCATATCACACACACTACACCCCCATATCCCACACACACTGCTTCCCATACAGCCTGCACCCCCCCAGATCTCACACACTACACCCCCATATGTCACATACCCTGCTCCCCATACAGCCTGCACCCCCCATATCACACACAATACACCCCCATATCACACACACCCTGCCCACATATCTCACCCTGCCTGTATCCCAACTTACCCCTCTCAAACACTGTGCACCCCTTCACATCCTTCTGTCAGTCTGCAGCCCTCATATGTCACTCACCCTGCAGCCCCCCTCACCCTCATGTCCCCTCTTTTCTTATTACCAGTCATCATGTGTCCACATCTCCTTCAGGATTCAGTATCTTGCTTTCTGCCCGGCCTCCTGTGTCTCCTCCCACACAGTCACATGGGCGTGACGTCATCGCAGGTCCTGCAGGATGGAGATTCCGTCTGCTGTGCAGGTCAGGAGCACTCCTGCAGCTCAGACACGGCTGGTGGGCCTCTCCAGGTCAGGGGCCCCTCTACTGACACTGGGCTCCCCTGACTCACAGGTCGGCCACTACACAGCGGCACTACACATAGGGGCCCGGCAGCCGGCTCTGCAGAGCGGCTGCCGGGCCCCTATGTGTACTAGTGCCGCTGTGTAGTGGCCGGCCTGTGAGTCAGGGGAGCCCAGTGTCAGTAGAGGGGCGGCTCACGTCTCCTCGATCCCCCGCTGATCCGGTCTCCTCGGCGCGTCGTCCATTGCTGTCGCTCGCTCTGACCTCTCAGCAGGCGCGCAGTGATGACGTCACCGCGGTCCTCTGCAGAGCTGTCAGAAGAACGCCGACAGTCACAGCGGGGAGAATGATAAGAGAGGGAGCGCCGCTCACTCTCTCATCATTGCTCTCAATTGTATCAGCTCCTGCGATGCCGATGCAATTGAAAGCTCGATCCTCGGCGGGGGGCGGTGACAGCGCGGCCACCGGGCCCCCCTGAGTAGCGGTGCGCCACTCCTGCCACCGCGAGTGGGCCCCCCCGGCAGCTCAGGGCCCCGGCATTTGACCGGGTTTGCCGGGTGCTGGCGCCGGCCCTGAACACTGGGGTATTCTGAGAATGGACACTGATCTGATGGAGTGCCTTAAACCACAGCCCAACATCACTTATCGTAAAAAACGCTCTTTGGGAGACCGTCTAATTCATAGTCATTTTGTGGCACCGACTGGTGGTGGCACATGGATTCCTAAAAAACCATCTGGTTGTTTTAGATGTGGCTCGTGTGTTGCATGTGCATATATCAGCACGGGTAACAAATTTACGAGTACATCTACTGGTGAGTCTCTCTTGGTCAGAGAGTTCATCAATTGCAAGACAAAGGGTATTGTGTACTTAGCAACTTGTCACTGTGTCACATACAATATGTGGGTAAAACCACACGTGAGTTTCGTAGAAGAGTAGGTGAGCATATGGGGGACATCAGGAATGACCGTGATACCCCCATTGCTAGACGCATGAACATGCAGCACAGCTCCAACAGGGAAGCCATTTCTTTTATGGGCATCCTAAAAGTCAAAGCATCTCCTAGGGGTGGGAATCTAGATCGTACTTTGCTACAAAAGGAGGCAAGGATGATGTTCCGTTTAAATACTTGCCGTCCTGAGGGTCTTAATGACCAGATTAGTTTTGGTTGCTTCATATAATATCTTGACCTCTTGGTCAGTTGGTTGTTCTTGTCCTGGTGATGATGAATCTAGCTTTTTGACCATGAATAATACTATATAGCCCAATTATTCTATCGGCCGTACTCCTATTTATGAGTATTAATTCCGGCCAGGTGGGGGATATTATGTGTATAGACCTCTTCATTTATTATTGGAGTATTTCCCTATCACAAGGTATAATAATCCTTTATAGGATACACGTTATTGATTATAGTCCCATATTTACAGTTTGAGATTGTTCATTGATACAATTTTAAATTCTTTTTGGTGTCTTTTTATTTAGTCCACCTTTATATATCTTCTTTAAGTAATTTTGCTTGATCCGTATACCTATGTATTTACCTCTAGTATCTGCTAGGTCCTTTATTAACTCTCCAGGTATATATAGGTGGCTTTACACACTGCAACATCGCAAACGACATCGCTGTAACGTCACCGGTTTTGTGACGTTATAGCGACCTCCCCAGCGACATTGCAGTGTGTGAAACACATCAGCGACCTGGCCCCTGCTGTGAAGTTGCTGATCGCTACAAATCGTTCAGGACCATTCTTTGGTCCGTTGTTTCCCGCTGTGCAGCAAAGTCTCAGTGTGTAAAGGGGACTTTACAGCGACTTCCCATTCAAAAAGCTGCTTTACAACATCCCCAATGACTAGCTAGGTCGTTCTATAGGTCCGGATCGCTGTTGCGTCGTTGGCCAGGTCGGCCTGTTTGACAGCTCACCAGAGACTTTGTAGCGATCCCGGCCAGGTTGGGATCGCTGGTGGGATCGCTAGAAAGTCTCAGTGTGTAAAGGGGCCTTATGGTCTTATAGTGTTGATCCCTATTCAGCATACCAGTTATTACCTTTTGTTCTTTTACAAATGGTTGTGATTACACTGTCTGATTTGCCTCCATCTTAAACCTTCTCCTTTGGTCCCATATCTTATTTAATGCATCACAAAAGACAGTTTAAGTGATGACGCCCATACCACACCCCAGAATACACTATATATACATATATATATACACACATACATCGTATCCTTTGTATTCATCTATGTGTATTTTTTATTTATTATTTTTACAAACGTTATTTTAGGGGTGCAGGGGTACAAGAGGACCATAAGACCACTTCGGAGATTACTAATAAGACCAAAAAAGAAAAAAACGAATACAAGGGTCTATAATACATACAAAATATTTTATTAATTAAAAACCATTTGATCTCAAAAGACACAGCCGGAGCTGGACAATAGGCCTCACAATCCACACAATCATATCATCCCTGTCTCAGAGTTCAATATAAATAGGGAGCATATGTATATATAAACATAAAAATGTATCACAGCATTATATATAATCAAGGATAGTAATTACAACCATATAGAAATTCATCCAATTATATCTCAAACCAATAAATGTATAAATACAATACAATACATTAGTTAATCATAAAGTGATAAGTGTGTCCAAGAATTATGGTTACTGAACAATCATAAAGTGCAAAGTGCAAAAGAGAAAAGAGAGGTCAGTGTGCATGCACACATATATATACATATACATACATTGGTATTTAAATAGTTAAAAGAACAGCCAAGACTCCATAAATGGCTAGAAAGAGTTAGGCTATGTGCACACGGTGCGTTTTTCTCGGCGTTTTTGCGCGTTTTTCGGGTGCGTTTTTGGCCTCAAAACTGCATGACTTTGCTTCCCCAGCAAAGTCTATGAGTTTTCATTTTTGCTGTCCCCACACAGCGTTTTTTTTTCAGCTGCGTTTTTGTGGTGACCACAAAAACGCAGCATGTCAATTATTCCCGCGTTTTTCACTGCGCTTTTCATCCATTGAGTTCAATGGGATGTTGAAAGACGCAATGAGAAACGCAAATAGCTGCGTTTTGGTGCGTTTCTAATACCAAAAACGCAGCTATAAGCGCAGGAGGTGGGTAGTAAAGTGACGTGTACAGGAAGAGGATTCCTTCTGTCAGTATAGACAGAAGCATGAATCCTCCCGCGTCCATCTCCCGTCCTGTGCATGTATGCTGCCGTGCGGCGCCATGTACAGGCAGGAGGTGGAAGCGGCTGCGAAAACAAAAGTTAACAGTAGAATAAAAAAAAAAAAAGTTATACTCACCTGTCTGCAGCCTCGCGGTGCCATGCCCGCTCCCAGCTCCTGTCACGGTATCGCCGCTCCCACTCCGGCTGTGTGCAGTCTCCCCGGGGCAGGACCTTGCTTGCAGGACCTGGCGATGGATCACCTGATGCAGTCACCTGACGCATCAGCTGATCGAGTCTCGGGCTGACGCGGGCGCCCGGCCGGTATCAGCGGATGCGTCAGGAGACTTCATCCCTGATTACCGGCAGCTGCTGCAGCGATCGGACAGGATCAGACTCCCGCCCCATCGCTCCGGGAGCTGCCGGTAATTCAGCACATAAGTGAGTATTATTTTTTTTTTTTTTCTACTGATGCATCAGCTGATTGTATAATCGGCTTTTATACAATCAGCTGATGTGTGATGGGATTCACATCCTTTAACCTGACATATCATCTGATCACTTTGCCTTCCAGCAAACCGATCAGATGATATTGGATCCTGATTGGACGGCGCGGGACCCTGACCCAGGATTACTGCGGAGGGGGGTTTATTTCAATAAAGATGGAGTCACTAATTGTGTTGTGTTTTATTTCTAATAAAAATATTTTTCTGTGTTGTGTTTTTTTTTTATCTTTACTAGAAATTCATGGTGGCCATGTCTAATATTGGCGTGACACCATGAATTTCGGGCTTAGGGCTAGCTGATAATATACAGCTAGCCCTAACTCCATTATTACCTGGCTAGCCACCCGGCATCAGGGCAGCCGGAAGAGTTGGATACAGCGCCAGAAGATGGCGCTTCTATGAAAGCGCCATTTTCTGGGGTGGCTGCGGGACTGCAATTCAGAGCGGGGGTGCCCAGAAAGCATGGGCACCCTGCACTGTGGATTCCAATCCCCAGCTGCCTAGTTGTACCCGGCTGGACTCAAAAATGGGGCGAAGCTCACGTCATTTTTTTTTTTTAAATTATTTCATGAAATTCATGAAATAATTTAAAAAAAAAGGGCTTCCCTATATTTTTGGTTCCCAGCCGGGTACAAATAGGCAGCTGGGGGTTGGGGGCAGCCCGTACCTGCCTGCTGTACCCGGCTAGCATACAAAAATATGGCGAAGCCCACGTCATTTTTTTTTTTTGGGGGGGCAAAGAAATCCTGCATACAGTCCTGGAAGGAGGATGCTGAGCCTTGTAGTTCGACAGCTGCTGTCTGCTCTCCTGCATACACTATTGGATGGAGGATGCTGAGCCTTGTAGTTCGACAGCTGCTGTCTGCTGTCCTGCATACACTATTGGATCGAGGATGCTGAGCCTTGTAGTTCTGCAGCTGTCTGCTCTTCTGCATACACTAGTGGAGAATGAAGAACACATTGAAGAAGGAAATGACATCAGACCTTTTTTTTTTTTGTTCACTGATAAAAAAACGCAGTGAGCAAAAACGCAGCAAAACGCAGCAAAAAACGCACCAAATCGGCCAAAAACGCACAAAAACGCAGCGTCAAAAAAACGCAGCGTGTGCACATAGCCTTAATGGTATAACCAGTACTTAGAAAGGGGAGGGGGGGGTGATAAGTTCCTAAAAGGATAAACTCTCAAGATGGAGGATATAGGTGTATATACATATATATATATATACATACATATACATATACACATATATACATATATATTTATGTACACACATACACACAGAAATGTATTAATTCTCTGGGGCAAGGGGTGAATCAGAGAGCAAAAAGAGCCCTTGTTAAATGATACCAGGGACAGTAGCTGTGACAGGGATATGCAAGTCTATTAGTCATGTAATGAGATTAGAGTTAATGTAAACACTGCAGCCCTGTCAGGTGCTACTATGATAATTACTGCTTCATAGACTGAATGCCCTAATCAGAGGCACAGGCATAAAACAAAGCCTGTGATCTGTATACTGACATGGTATCAGGAGCACTGATGAGAGCAGAGAAGTACAAGCAGGCACATTACCTAATAGCTGCAAATGCCACCAGACACTGATACAGGATTGTGACGCTCCCCGACGCTGGCGTTTCGGCGCTTCCTTCTTCAAAGGGGGGAGGCGGGAACATATGCTCCCTATTTATATTGAACTCTGAGACAGGGATGATATGATTGTTTGGATTGTGATGCCTATTGTCCAGCTCCGGCTGTGTCTTTTGAGATCAAATGGTTTTTAATTAATAAAATATTTTGTATGTATTATAGACCCTTGTATTCGTTTTTTTCTTTTTTGGTCTTATTTAATGCATGTGGATGGTATTTATATATGGGTTTAATGTACTTAGGCGGGCTTTGCACACTACGACATCGCAGGTGCGATGTCGGTGGGGTCAAATTGAAAGTGACGCACATCCGGCGTCGCAGTCGATATCGTAGTGTGCAAATCCTTTTTGATACGATTAATGAGCACCAAAGCGTCGTTATCGTATCATCTGTGTAGGGTCCGACATTTCCATAATGCCGCTGCAGCGACAGGTACGATGTAGTTCCTCGTTCCTGCGGCAGCACACATCGCTGTGTGTGAAGCCGCAGGAGCGAGGAACATCTCCTACCTGCGTCCCGACTGCAATGCGGAAGGACGAAGGTGGGCGGGATGTTTACATCCTGCTCATCTCCGTCCCTCCGCTACTATTGGCCGCCTGCCATGTGACTTCGCTGTGACGCCGCACGACCCGCCCCCTTAGGAAGGAGGCGGGTCGCCGGCCAGAGCAACATCGCAGGACAGGTGAGTGCATGTGAAGCTGCCGTAGCGATAATGTTTGCTACGGCAGCTATCACAAGATATCGCTGCTGCGACGGGGGCAGGGACTATCGCGCTCGACATCGCAGAAATTGATAAGGTTGCCCATACTTTTGCACCGGTCAAATTTTGTTTAAATGCGGATTGCACATTTTCTGTTAGTACAATAAACCTCATTTCAATCCAGAAATATTACTCAGTCCATCAGTTATTAGATATATGAAACTGAAATAGCTGTTGCAAAAACCCAAATTGTTATAAAGAAAAAAGGTTAACATTAATAGGGGTGCCCAAACTTTTTCATATGACTGTATATATTGTGAGGTAGCACGGTCGGCTGCGCAGCAGAAGACACGGGATCCAGGCATTAAGGTTCACAGCACACGGTTTAATGTCCAAACAAAAGTCCACAGCAATATACATGTGCCTCTCCAGCAGAGAACTCAGGGAGTTCTGTTCACTCCCTCACACCCGGCACACCTGCCCTCGTTCCTGTTTCCATTTAACCCTTCCTTCAGCCTGTAGGGAAACAGTATTAACCCTAGAGTGGATTTACTTTCTATCATGGAGTGAGCACAACCGGGGCGAGACATACCGGCCGTCATAGATAACCCCGGTCACAGTCTCACATACCCCCCCCTCAGTTCAAGCGTGCGGGGTTGAACTCCCGCCATCAAACACGGGCCGCGGGACAAGGCATCGGCGTTGCCCTGCAACCCACCGGCCCTATGTTCAACCGTAAACCGGAAGTTCTGCAGAGAAAGGAACCACCGGGTAACCCGGGCATTCCGTTCCTTGGCGGACCTCATCCAGACCAGTGGAGAGTGATCCGTCACCAAGCGAAACTGCCGTCCCAGCAGGTAATAGCGTAGGGACTCCAAGGCCCACTTGATCGCCAGGCACTCCTTCTCCACTACGCTATAATTCCGCTCGGGAGGGGTGAGCTTCCTACTTAAGAAGGTGACGGGGTGTTCCTCCCCCTGAACCACCTGAGACAGCACTGCCCCCAGGCCGACCTCTGAGGCGTCAGTCTGTACTATGAACTCCTTCCGGAAATCAGGGTGTACAAGAACGGGCTGTCCGCACAGGACCTCCTTCAGGGCCCGGAAGGAGTCCTCGGCCTGCGGAGTCCAGCGCACCATGACGGACTTCTTGCCTTTGAGAAGGTCCGTCAAGGGGGCTGATAGTCCCGCAAAATCCTTTACAAACCTCCTGTAGTACCCCACGATACCCAGGAAGGCCCTAACCTGCTTCGTGGTCAGGGGTCTAGGCCACTTCTGGATCGCCTCAACCTTGTTAATTTGGGGCTTAATCACTCCTTGGCCTATCACGTAGCCCAAGTAGCGGGCTTCCGTGAGTCCCAATGCACATTTCTTGGGATTGGCTGTCAATCCGGCTGTTCGAAGCGCGTCCACCACCGCTTGTACCTGTTCCAAGTGGGTCTGCCAATCGGAGCTGTAAATAATGATGTCATCCAGGTACGCTGATGCATACGCCTGGTGGGGTTCCAGCACTAAGTCCATCAACCTCTGGAACGTGGCCGGAGCGCCATGTAACCCAAAAGGCAAGACAACATAGTGGAAGAGACCCTCCGGCGTAACAAAAGCGGTTTTCTCCTTGGCGGACTCCGTCAGTGGCACCTGCCAGTACCCCTTGGTCAGGTCGAGCGTGGTAAAATATCGCGCCTGTCCCAGCCTATCAATCAGCTCATCCACCCGGGGCATGGGGTAGAGATCGAACTTGGATATTTCGTTCAATCTCCTAAAGTCATTGCAGAACCTTAAGGAGCCATCGGGTTTTGGTATTAGGACAATCGGACTAGCCCATTCACTCCGGGATTTTTCGATGACCCCCAGGCGTAACATTGTCTTTACTTCCTCCGATATGGCTTGTCGTCGAGCCTCCGGTACCCGGTATGACTTCAGGCGTACCCTCAGGTGGGGCTCGGTGACAATATCATGTCGTATCAGACTGGTCCTACCGGGCAGCTCGGAGAAGACATCGGGGTTCTGCTGAACCAACCGTCTGGCCTCTCGCCTCTGTGTCTTGGTGAGGGCTTCTCCAATCCTTACTTCCGGTTCGTCCTCTCCGGAGGTCGCTGGAGCCGGATGTGAACGACCCGAAGAGGAGGGAGGTGGGGAAAAAACAGCCATCAGGCTTTCCCGTTCCTGCCAAGGTTTTAATAGGTTGACATGGTATATTTGTTCAGGTTTCCGCCTACCGGGCTGCAATACTTTATAGTTAACCACCCCTACTCTTTCCTTTATCTCGTAGGGGCCTTGCCACTGAGCCAGGAATTTACTCTCCGCCGTGGGGATTAATACCAACACCCGATCCCCGGGTTTAAAGGTCCGCACGGTGGCTTGTCTATTGTAGCGGCCGCTTTGCGCGGCCTGAGCCTCCTGTAAATGCTCCTTCACAATTGGCATGACCGCGCTTATGCGGTTCTGCATACCCAAAATGTGTTCAATCACACTTTTATGGGGGGTGGGCTCTTGCTCCCATGTTTCCTTTGCCAGGTCCAACAATCCCCGGGGATGTCGCCCGTATAACAATTCAAAAGGCGAAAACCCCGTGGATGCCTGTGGCACCTCTCGTATGGCAAACATCAAATAGGGAAGCATCATATCCCAGTCTTTCCCGTCTTTTGAAATCACCCTTTTGAGCATGGTTTTCAGGGTTTTATTGAAACGCTCGACTAAACCGTCCGTTTGAGGATGATACACAGACGTACGCAACTGCTTGATCTGGAGTAGCCGGCATAGCTCTTTGGTCACTTTAGACATGAATGGGGTCCCCTGATCCGTAAGGATCTCCTTGGGCAACCCCACCCGGCAGAACACAGCAAACAACTCCCGAGCTATAAGCTTTGCTGCAGTATCTCTGAGAGGTATCGCCTCGGGATACCGGGTGGCATAGTCAAAGATCACTAGGATGTGTTGGTGCCCTCGAGCGGACTTTACGAGGGGCCCCACCAGATCCATCCCTATCCGTTCAAAAGGGACTTCTATAATGGGTAACGGTACCAACGGACTGCGAAAATGGGTCAGGGGTGCGGTAAGCTGACACTCCGGGCAGGTTTCGCAGAACCGTTTTACCTCCCCAAAGACCCCGGGCCAATAGAACCTTTGCAATATTCGCTCCTGCGTTTTCTTGACCCCTAGGTGGCCACTCATCAGGTGTTTATGAGCCAAGTCGAGGACCCGCCGGCGATGCGGCTGGGGCACCACCAACTGTTCTACCCCCACGCCCCGTATTTCATCTACCCGGTAGAGTAAATCTTGCTTAAGAGCGAAATGGGGGTACCTTACCTGGGCACCGGGCAGCTGTGCCACCCCGTCAACTACTGTCACCCGACTCCGGGCATGGATTAACGTAGGGTCCTGGAGTTGGGCTGTCCCAAACGTATCCGGGGACGCCTCCAACTCCGGGATGGGCTCGACCATCTCAGTCTCTCCTGCCAATACCTCTAGGGGTGACCTATCGGGTTCACACTCTGTCCCTATCATGGGGACCCCTACGGCAGGCGTCCCGGATTCAGGATTGTAGGGCTCAGGTCCCGGACTGACCAATATCTGAGGGGACTTAGGGGGTCCCCTCCATAAAGTCCAAAAATAGGGCAGATCCCTTCTTAGGATCACGTCATAAGGAAGAGTGTTAAGAAGTCCCACCTCATGTTGCACCTGACCGCAAGGTGCTGTGATGGTGACAATCCCCGTGGGATAGTCTCGGCGGTCCCCATGTATGCAAACCACCCCCACGGTACGTCCTGTGGCCTTTACTTTAGCCCTCAAGGTGGATCGCACAAGGGTCACTAAGCTTCCGGAATCCAACAAGCCTGTAACCGAACATCCATTCACCTGTATTTGGCACAAGTGGGGCTCAGTCTCTGGGGAGACCAGGTCAGCGGTACACACCACCTGAGCATACATTGAACCCCGCCGGGTAACCCCACAATCCATGGGCTCCGTGGTGAGTGGACACTGGGCTTCCATATGTCCCACCCGCTGGCACCGCCAACATCTAATGGGGACGGAAACCCCCTTGACGGGTTGTCGTTTAGGGTACAGAACCTTCCGGACCTCAGGAATGGCGGCCGCGGCCTCAGACGGGACGGTAGGGGACTCCTGCACCGTTGTCAGCGGTGGGTCCTTGGCCCTAGGCTTGGAGGGGCCGGACCGACGGGCGGTACGCAAAGTCTCAGTGTCCCGTATCAAGTCCTGCGTAGCCACATGCCGCTCTACCAGGGACACTAATTGGTCCAGTGTACTCGGGTCGCCCTGTCCTACCCACCGTTGAACGGTGACAAAACGATCCACTACTACCCTTTCCACCATTTGCGCCGGGCTCAGAGTGTCAGGCTGCAACCACTTTTTTACAAGATGCAACAAGTCATAGGCCTGGGAGCGTACGGGTTTGGCTTCCTCATAGAACCACTGATTTACCCGCTGAGCCCGTACATAGGTATTCACCCCCAACCGAGCCAGTATTTCGGCTTTCAGGGTCACATAGTCAATGGCGTCCTCGGTACAGAGGTCCAGGTACGCTTTTTGGGGTTCCCCCGTCAGATAGGGCGACAATACCTCAGCCCACTGGGGGGTCGGCAGCTTTTCCCGCTCGGCCACCCGCTCAAACACCGCCAGGAACGCTTCCACATCATCCCCCGGGGTCATCTTTTGCAACGCTTGTCTCACCGCTTTCCGGACGCTGCAGTCGTCACCCGGTCCCGGGGTTGTTGCTGCCGGTCCGGCACGGATCGACTTGGCCAGGAGAATCATCTGTTCTTGATGTCTTTGTTCCTGCAATTGCAAGGCTTGCTGCTGACGTGTATTGGCCTGAACCAGCTGTTCTTGGTGCCTTTTGTCCTGCATTTGCAAGGATTGCTGCTGACGTTCCAACGCCCGGAGCAGGTGTGCATTGGTCTGTTGCTGCTGTTCATTAGCCTGTTGTTGCTGTGCATTAGCCTGAGCCAGCTGCTTTAGTATGTCCTCCATGGCGTCACCGGGTTTTGGCTGTAGTATAGCCGCTCGAATCCAGGACATGTGCTACCGGGTCACCAGGGATGGATGCTACACCTCACCGGGCTGGCATGCCCGCCGATTCTCCACCATATGTGAGGTAGCGTGGTCGGCTGCGCAGCAGAAGACACGGGATCCAGGCATTAAGGTTCACAGCACACGGTTTAATGTCCAAACAAAAGTCCACAACAATATACATGTGCTTCTCCAGCAGAGAACTCAAGGAGTTGTGTTCACTCCCTCATACCCGGCACACCTGCCCTTGTTCCTGTTTCCATTTAACCCTTCCTTCAGCCTGTAGGGAAACAGCATTAACCCTGGAGTGGATCTACTTTCTATCATGGAGTGAGCACAACCGGGGCGAGACATACCGGCCGTCATAGATAACCCCGGTCACAGTCTCACAATATATATATATATATATATATATATATATAATCTATCCACACACACATACACAGCTTTATATATTAGATATACACATATGGCTGACGATTCTGTCTGGGGTTCGTCATTTTAATGACCCAAAAAATGGTGCATGCAGCTTTTTTCGTTCAGTCAAAATGACGACTAGCGGTTAATGTTTGATTGGTAAGGACTGTTTGCAGAATTGGAGAGTTTCCAAGAGTGATGGTGGGATTGTGGAAGGTTGGAGGTCAGAATGCTAAGGAGGATCTCAGCTCCCCCGGTAAAGGCATCACCTGGGTCCTCTCTCTGGGGGACGGTGCAGGGAGGGCAGCTCCATGTTCAAAGAGGCAAAGTCCGGCAGTAGAACAAAAGTTGTTTCCAGCATCATGGCCAAGAAAAAAGGTTAAAAACCAATTTTATTCCATAACTTGTGCAAATACAACAGGATATGTCTAAGACTAAGAACCTCTGTTAGGTGTGAAACGCATAGACATTGTTTTATACTTCGTGGACGTCCATCCAACCTAGTGTTGGTTTTAACCTTATGGAATAAAATTGGTTTTTAACCTTTTCTTGGATGTGATGCTGGAAACAACTTTTTTCTATTGCCGAAGGTTCGAGGGGTAGAGGTGGAGCTGTGGTGGAGTCTGAAGGGGGCCCGGAAATTTTGTCAGTATCGGGCCCGGAAATTCCTGGTGGCAGCCCCGGCTGGAGGGGCCCGGGGTGGCTGCCCGCAGTGAGTGTGTTTTCACTTTCATGTATCATGCCCCCGGGCCGTCACCAAGCAGCTGATTACCGCTGCCGGAGGCGGCACTGTTTGTATAGCTGCAGACAGGCCAACGCAGAGATTCAAACTCGCCCACACTGCACACTGTGCGCGGCCTGTGCTGAAGATGAGGGAGTGGCCAGGCAGCAGAGATGCCAGGAGGAGAACAGCCAATCAGGAGAGGGGGCAGAGCCGGGAAAATGAAATGATGAAAAGGAAAAGAGTGCAGGAGTGAAGAAGGAGTAGAGACCACAAAAAGAGAGAAAAGCAAACAGAGAGCAGAAAAACAGTGAGAAGAGGAAAACAGAAGGAATAGAAAGAAAAAGCAGAGGACAGGAGGAGCAGCCAGGAAGACTCACAGGAAGTGCAGCAGAGAGGCCTGAGCCACTATCATCATCTCTCACAGCACAGGAGCTGGTGAGTATTGTAATGTACAAACCTCTGCCTGTAATACTACAGAAAAACTGCCCTGTGCTGTGCCATCACTCTGTGTGTGTGTGTGTGTGTGTGTTGCCCCTGTGCCAATACTGTGTGTGTGTGTTACATCACCGCCGGAGTCTGCTCCAGCGACTTCTGCTCCGATCGCCAGGCGACGCCGTGTTCCTGCCGTGGATGGTACTGGTGATGGGAGAGAAGTTGATGCCAGCGGCACCAGTGGGCGCAGGCTCCGATCATCCACTGGGCTGGGTTAGCTTGGGATCTGCAGTACCGCTGGCTGACTGTGGGTGGCATGTGTCTTCCAGCTGAAGTTGCCAGCGTTCAGCTACAGCCAATGGGAATACAACACACCCTTCTTATTTCCCCTCCTGTCACATGATTACTGCCAGATATATTTCTGATTTTCCTGGCTCCTGTTACGTCCTATTCTGTTGGTGATTCCTGTGTTGACTTCTGCGTGTTTTTGACTACCCTTCTGCCTACTGTTTTTGTACCTTGCTGCCCGACCCGGATCTGACCTCTGCTACGTTTGCTGACTACGTCACTGCCTGCCGATTCTGTCCCTGTTCCGCAATTCCTGGTTTGACCCTGCCTGACTACTACTCTCATCGGACTGCAGCCTTCCACAGGTAGTGATCTCCAGGGTCCTGTGTAATTCCAAATCCCTGTATAGGGGTTAAAGGGTTTCAGGGTTCTGGGGGTCCTACTTGGTGAGTGGCTTCACTCTAGCCTCCCCTTTACAGCCCATCTGAGTCTGTGGATCCAGGCAGGCGTTACAGTGTGTTGCCCCTGTGCTGTGCCATCACTGTGTGTGTGTGTTGCCCCTTTGCTGTGCCATCAGTGTGTGTGTGTGTGTGTGTGTGTGTATTATCCCTGTACTTTGCAGAGTTTTAATATAGATCCTGAGGCTATAAAGAGTCATAATCCTTACCATTAAATGGGGAAGACAGAAGTGAAAATTTATATTGTGTGTAGTGAGGGGCACGAAGAAGGACATCCCAACTTTAGGCCAAGTTCACATATTGCAGATTTTTTAGGGATTTGCGGTGTGAATCCACTGGTCTTGGTGCAGTGGCCTTTGCTCAGTAACAGGACGGTGGTTATATTCAGACTCTATGTGGTGATATTTGGTCATGGTGTGACGGCATTATTTTGCAATGTAATAATACATTGCAAACCTTTATATGGTGGGTGTTGTTGAGTAACACTATGTAGTAGTATGTGTTATTTCTGACTATAAGCCGCCCCCAATAATGCATGCCGGCCCCCAATAACATGTATCATGATTATTATGATAATTTTTTTTGTTTGTTTGTTTTTTATCGGTGGGGGGGCCCCATTCAGACTTTTGCTATGGGGCCCCATGATTTCTATGTACGCCCCTGCCTGGGACTGCCCTTGTCGGCTACCTACCAGCGTGGTAGCCTAGCTGCACCTCCAGTGGCTTTAGTGAAGACTCGGTAGCCATTCAGATTTGCTCCTCCAGGTCAGTACTCAGTGCCTTTGGTCCAGTGGAACAACTTACCTGCTGCTTGCCCTGCGAGCATGACATATATGATGTTTTGATTGCTTGTTATTACATTTTTTTTCTGTTGCTGCAAAGGCCTAAAAAACGGTAATCTTGTCGTTTTGATTTTTTTCTGATGACACGGTTTACTGTTTGGATTAATTTATGTTTTGATAGATTGGACTTTTATATAAACACAGTAATATCAAATATGTATATTTTTTAATTTTATTTCTTTTTTTTAATGTGGTAAAGGATGATGTGAACTTTTATTTTTAAAACCTTTTTCAACTTTGTACTGTACTTTGAACCTGCAAGAGTCTGACCACTTGTTCTATATACAGCAATGCTGTTTACAGAAGAAATCACAGTCTCCTATGAATGCCGGCCACTGGCTGGTTATCACAAGAGTACTATGGTGACAGACACGGGGGTTATCCACTGACCAATGGCTGTCATGACATTTATTTTATTTATTTTACTCACTTATATAGCACTATTAATTCCACAGCACTATTAATTCCACAGCACAGCGTTTTACAGATGTGATTGTACCGTTCCGGGGCTCGGCCGGCTGCCGAGTCGCTCGGATCCGTGCTCGGTGGGTGGCTCGAGCTCCTTACGGACCCGGGGGTCACATCGTTCTGAAAGGGGGTTGGAGCTACATGTAGGGACTTCGGTGGGGAGGTCCACGGCCGGAGCCACGGTTGTTTGTACGGGATTTGAGTTTGTGATGCCACCCATGGATTGTGGTGAATAGATGGACACCACAGCTGCCGTTGACTAGGCTCCCGGGGACGTTGTTGCGCAGCTTGGTGTTGACCTAATGGTTGGGCTGTTGTCTTCAGTCGGGTCTTAGATTGGATAGGTCCTTAAGTCCAGTCCTCAATCAGTTGACTTGACTCAGCCCGGTTGTTTCTGGGCCTCGTACTGGGTCTGAGTACCCCTCCTGGTGCTCCGGTTTCCAATCGGTTCCCCGGTTCGGTACCGGCGGGCAACCGCCCGTCCCCGGTCCCTACGATTCCACCGGCTGTAATCCCAGCTCCTGCTTGCGGCCACCACCGTCTGCCTCCTTGCCAGAGGTGACTGGGCTCCAACCCAGACACCTGGTGTAGACTATGGCAGGCCTGGACACAGGCCTGTCCTTGAACTCCACTCCACTCCACTGTCAAGACTAATCTCTTCTCGACTACTGTTTTTCCCACCTCCAGGTCTGTGAACTCCTCGGTGGGCGGAGCCAACCGCCTGGGTCCGCCCCCTAGTGTGAACATCAAACCCAGAGGGAGGTGACAAGGGTTTTGTAGTTTGGCTGCTGTCACCTTACTAAGGGGGGGGAGGGAATGTGTGTATGGGACTACCCGTGACAACCTGGCTAGTCCAGGGCGTCACATGATCATCTCATCAGTATCCCACGGCTGCACGCCAATGAGGACTCACAACAGCATGCCCCCCTTCCAGCATGCATTAAGTGCCGCTATCTGAGATTAACAACAAGTGTCGCTCCACCCATGGCTGTTAGAGGCAGATGAAGGCTGAGTAATTCAGCCTTTATCTGCAGGGAAAGATTCAGGATCAGCCTATGAGCTCACATCAAAGGCAGGGAAATGACTCATGACGTGCATAGCAGGGTTAATGCAGCAGTCAGATGTTAGCCGGCAAAAGATAGGCTGTCTCAACTGCTTCATGACTGTCCCTCAAGTTAAAATTTGCCAATCTGCTCCTAATCTTATCCATAATGCAGGTTTGTAATACATTGTGTAGCCACATCCACCCCATGTCTTACCATTGGTTTCTTAGTTCTCTTTCCATACAAAGACCAGTCAGAACCGAATTCCAGCAGTGGCCTAGTGGTTGCAAGTACAAAGGCGCTTCTGAGCAAACGTAACAAGTGTCTATTAGATGGCTCCAATTGTGCCACTTTTATTAAGACGCCTTCAAGTGTTAACAAATTGGCGCAAATCGCTCCATCTTGGCACAATATGCATAAAGTAGGGATTGCCACTTAATAAATGTTGTCTGTTTCCTCTGAATAGTGACCATTGCTGAGTTCGGCCTCCCTCCTGGTTGCCTCCGGGGCCACCTCTCTGCTTGTTGAACCTCTTTAGTCATTTTTTTACTCTTATACAAGGTCCTGTGTCTCCTGTATTCTGCTGCTCTATGTCTCGGTCTTTATTCTTCTTTCAGGTAGTACGTAGTGCACAATGTTAGTGCCCCAATCACAGAGACTGAATCCCATAATAATTGTAGTGTAATTAGGGACAGGAGTTGAATTTATGACATCTATTCTCTGTAGTGACTCCTCTATACTGCCCGATTCTAGTTGTGATATATTCAGGGTAGTAGTGATCATTCCCATCATTATCACTGTGTGAGGAGAAAATCAGACAAAAAAACCACACAACACGATATATATCTAAATTTATGTTTGTTTTTTATTAGAAGATCAATAAGCAGCATTGTATTGAAAGTATACTGGCCCTTTGAGAAATTACACAATGGTCACAGTGCCTCTCAGGTGAGCCCCCGTGTGGACTACAGAACCAGCTGCAGTCATTGGGGACCAGCTGAGAGGCACTGGACCCAAAGATCCAGAGGAAGGCGAAGAAACCCCCCGGAGAGTTCTGCCTCAGGGGGGAAAAAAATTCCTTCCTGACCCCAGTTCTGGCGATCGGATATTTCCCTGGATCACGTCAGTCCTGCTGCAAATTGCAGTATATTTATATGTAATTATTAGTGATGGGCGGATAGTAAAATATTCGGGTTTGGATTGTTGGATCGAATACCCAGTACTATTCCAGTATTCATCACGAATAACTGACCTAATGCAAGTCAATGGGGAACTCGAGTGTTATTCTAAGGACATCTTCAAAAAAAATGCTCGGGTTCCACATTGACTTACATTAGGTTAGTTATTCTTCAGTAATACTGATATTTCCCTGGATCACGTCAGTCCTGCTGCAAATTGCAGTATATTTATATGTAATTATTAGTGATGGGCGGATAGTAAAATATTCGGGTTTGGATTGTTGGATCGAATACCCAGTACTATTCCAGTATTCATCACGAGTAACTGACCTAATGCAAGTCAATGGGGAACTCGAGTGTTATTCTAAGGACATCTTCAAAAAAAATGCTCGGGTTCCACATTGACTTACATTACGTTAATTATTCTTCAGTAATACTGAAATAGTACTCGGCATTCAGTACAACTAATCCAAACCCGAATATCTATTAACCCATCACTAGTAATTATAAGCTATGGAGCGCTAATCTTACAAAGAAAAATATACACACACCCTGCTCCTAGGAGCTTACAATCTAATATACAATATGACATATGCACACAAACATATGCACACTCAACTTGATGCTCACACACATACAGACACATATGCCCACAAACACACACATACACACTCACCTCAAGACACACATACACAAACACACACCCCTTCAGTGCTGCAGTGCTGCGGAAAGAAACGATCACCCCTTAATTGCTGGGACTCCACACAAACCTTCACAAATAAATCCTTTCATTACCTGGACGCCATACAAACCCTCACACACCCCTTTAGTAGTGGGGTCAATAGACACTGACACACTGTCCCTTTATTGCTGGGGCCACACAAACAACCTTTCATTCTTGGAACACACACCTTCAGTGCTGCAGTTCTGGGAAGCGATCATACATACACACAAACACACACACACACATACATACATACACACATACACACACACACACACACACACACACACACACACACACACACACACACACATACATACACACACACACACACACACTTACACACGCACACACACATACATACCTTCTAGGTCTGAACCTGAAAATTCTTCTCGCTTGATAATTGTAGGTCCTATGACAGCCTTGTGGAAGGGTCAAGAAGAAATAAAACATGCAGAGATAGTTATTGCTTGGAACAATCATGGTGATGAGTCCATACAGTGCACACTGCTGATCTCTTCCTTGTCCTGCTGTGCTGTTTGTGCTGTGCAGCGAGTCCTTCTTCACCCCTCTCCGATGTTGCCCGATCCTCCAGTATTCAGTGAAGAGCTACCTACCTGGACCAGTCGTCTTCAAGCTGTGACACAAGATGGTTCTGGATTAGAGCTTTGTACATTCTATAGCATTTGTGATGTCATGTGAGGTCTATGATATCAAGTGCACTGTGATGTCATGTGCTTTGCGATGTCATCATACCTGGAAGCAAATCAAATTCATGTTAAAACAATAACTTTATTTAATTAAAACCACACACAATTGAATACTGCACAATAAAAATTTGCTACAACGTTAGTCATAAATCAATGTATACCTCAGAGGGGGAGGGGCCCAGGATGGATTCCCTAGACTTCCCCTACCTGGCCGCAGAGGTTGGTACTATGCAGAGATTGTTCGCCCCACCTTCTGATAGACGATTGATTGGCTGTCTCGAGCATGGCCCCGCCCATAGAGGCCAGCATACTATTCAGGTCTCGGATTGAAATGAGCCCTGACTGCCTAGCGTGCGTTCCAGCTACTTGTAGGGAGTTTTCTTCCTGGGGACACCGTATGTTTACAGGTATAAAAAAGCTGCCTTTGAATACAACATGCTCTATCTGGCTATATGAGCCTCAGGTTCAATTTGGGATGCCCCTGATGAAACCCCTGGCATTTGGAAAGGGAGGAGAAACGCGTCAGGCGTGAGGCTACTCAAGCTAAGTTATTGTGTCATTTGGCACATCTTTTATGCTGTGCAATATTATTTGCCATTGGGTATATTGTGCTTTTTGCTATTGAGCGCTATTTATCATTTGGCAAATATGATACTATTAGCATAATGATCTGTTACTGGGCATGCCACTAATACATCTCATGTTATTCCATATGACATTGCTAATACAGGCAGGGTCGGACTGGGGTGCCAGGGGCCTACCAGGGAAATTACCTCTAGGAGCCCACACTGTAGCTACCATAAACGGTTTTATTACTTGTTCATTTTCGGCTTCTCTCAGTATAACTTGCGCCTTTTAGCAAACTACTGTGTGCAAAAAAGAACTGTATTGTGCACTGCAGATATCACAGGATTTCTTGTAGCATCTTATTTATTGTAGTTAATTATGGAATCTATTATTTACAATCAGTCGCAGTTTTTCTTACACACGGACATTCCTTGTCTTAGGAAAACCACTGAGTCCATCAGGAAAACAATATTCAAAGAGAAGCAGAATGTTATCCAGCATCTTCAAATGGAAAAGTTTACTAAAATTAATCCCCCTATGCCACCATCTATCCACCATATAGGGTCAGTCCCCACTGACTTGGGAAATCCCCTATAGAGTCAGTATGTGGTGGTGTGAAACATTACCACTCCAATACACTTTTCCATTTGGAGACTCCGGTGAATATTTGCTTCACTTTAGTCTGACATTTATCTATTTTTTCTGTCTTTGTTATCATAGTGGTATCTGTAGCGCCCCTGAGACCCTCAGGTCACTACAGGGAACTGCATCCTCTTGGGGATGCAGGACCTACTCCCTGGGACTTGGAATACCAGTGCCGATTCCACCAAAACACGACCAAAATCCTAGTTCTCTACTGCACACAGGGCATAGAGGGTTAACCATGTAAGGGGATGGTCGCCATGGGAACGAGTCCCTCAGTATAGCCAGCCTGGTGGGAGGGGTCAGCAGTCAGTCAGTCGGTAGTCGGTAGTGAGTTGAGTGGCACACAGAAGAGGTGTGCAGACGTGCCTGAGCTGGGTTTGTGTAACGGTGATCCGGGGGCACAGGAGAGAGGTCGCCAGGATGGGTACCGGAGATACCGCTGGGACCAGAGCACGCACGGGGCACGGGGCACGGGGCACAGGGCCCTAGGTCAAGCGTCAGTTTCATACGGTTTGATAAATACCTTCCCAGTGAGGACACCTTCACGGACTTCACCGAACCAAATAATCCGGGGGCATCAGCAGTAAACTAGGATCGGGGTTTGGACATTTACCTCCCTGCAGGGTCTGCACTGCCCTCCATATGGAGAAGGAGACTGTACCCCAAAAGGGACGTCTGGGCTCACAAACGCTCCATGCTACGGGGACCCAATCAACTGAGAGTGCCGGGGACCGTGCAACCTAGGTCATTACATTGGCACTGATACTCCAAGGGACCTGAACCAGTGGTTCAAACGTCAGAGTGAGTAGAGACTGTTAAAGACAACCTGGTGAGGTCTCCGTTATTACCCTGCAACATCTCCCAGGCACAGCTCTACCTACAGAGGATCTAACGCCATTGCTGCATACACCACCAGCCCATCAGATGCATCCAACTACTCCACAGCGTGGCTGGCCAGTAAAGGTCTAAAAGATGAAAAAATAATGACATGGCCTCCTTGTTCACCTGATCTGAACCCCATAGAGAACCTGTGGTCCCTCATAAAATGTAAGATCTACGGGGAGGGAAAACAGTACACCTCTCGGAGCAGTGTCTGGGAGGCTGTGGTGGCTGCTGCGCGCAATGTTGATCGTAAACAGATCAAGCAACTGACAGAATCTATGGATGGTAGGCTGTTGAGTGTCATCATAAAGAAAGGTGGCTATATTGGTCACTAATTTTTTGGGGTTTTGTTTTTGCATGTCAGAAATGTTTATTTCTAAATTTTGTGCAGTTATATTGGTTTACCTGGTGAAAATAAACAAGTGAGATGGGAATATATTTGATTTTTATTAAGTTGCCTAATAATTCTGCACAGTAATAGTTACCTGCACAAACAGATATCCTCCTAAGATCTTCGTTCCGAATAGCATGTGCAATGCAAGTTACATAGTTTTATAGTTACATAGTTACATAGTTACATAGTTACTTAGGTTGAAAAAAGACCTAGGTCCATCTAGTTCAACCTTCCTCCACCAGTTCTACATTTAGTCACTAAGTCATTTATAACCAACAATGTTGTGTGTACTGAGGAAATCATCCAGCCCTTTTTTAAAAGCTGTTATAGTATCTGCCATTACTACCTCTTGTGGTAGGGCATTCCACAGTCTGACTGCTCTAACTGTAAAGAACCCTTTCCTATTTAGGTGTCGGAATCGCTTTTCTTCCACTCGCAGTGAGTGCCCCCTGGTCCTTAGTATTGTTTTCGGAAGAAATAAGTCATGTGCCAGTCCTTTATATTGACCACACATGTATTTATACATATAAATGAGATCTCCTCTGAGACGTCTTTTTTCTAAGCTAAACATATCTAACTTTTTCAACCTGCCATCATATGGGAGGCCTTCCATTCCTTGTAATAGTCTAGTTGCCTGCCTTTGAACTGACTCTAACTTCTGAATGTCCTTTTTAAAATGTGGAGCCCAAAACTGGATCCCGTATTCCAGATGTGGCCTTACAAGTGATTTATAGAGGGGTAACAATACGTTGGGATCACGGGATCTAATCTCTCTTTTTATACACCCTAAAATCTTGTTTGCTTTAGCAGCTGCTGCTTGACATTGAGTGCTGCTGCTCAGCTTATTTGTAATGAGAATACCCAAGTCCTTCTCCTGTTCTGTAGTCCCGAGTTTACTTCCATTTAATGTATATGCAGCTATAGGATTACTCCGTCCTAGGTGCATTACTTTACATTTATCAACATTAAATCTCATTTGCCAAGTATCTGCCCATTCTGACATCTTATCCAGATCTTTTTGTAATATTGTACTATCCAGGTCAGTTTTTAATATCCTACATAGTTTGGTGTCATCGGCAAAGACTGACACTGTACTATCAATCCCATCCACAAGGTCATTAATAAAGAGAGTAAAAAGAATTGGTCCTAGCACAGATCCCTGCGGCACCCCACTGCTGACTATAGCCCATTTAGAGAATGTACCATTTATGACTACTCTTTTTGTTTCCTATCTTTTAGCCAATTCCTTACCCAGTTGCATATTGTGTCCCCTAGTCCTTGCTTCTGGAGCTTTAGTATAAGGCTATTATGTGGTACAGTATCAAATGCCTTTGCAAAGTCCAAATAAATCACATCAGCTGCATTACCAATATCCAGGTTTGAACTTACCCCCTCATAGAACCCCAACAGGTTGGTTAGAAACGACTTATCTTTCATGAATCCATGCTGTTTGTCAGTTATCATATTATTTTCTGCAATATATTTTTGCATGTCATCCCTTAAAATGCCCTCAAAAACTTTGCATACTACTGATGTCAGGCTTACTGGACGGTAGTTGCCTGGATCTACCCTCTTACCTTTCTTAAATATCGGTACCACATCAGCAATCCTCCAATCCTGAGGCACCAACCCTGTTACAAGTGAGTCTAAAAAGATGAGATACAGTGGTCTGTCGATTACGGAGCTCAATTCCCTCAATATTCGTGGATGAATGCCATCTGTCAATGTTTAATTTACTCAGACGTAGGCGTACTTCATCTTGTGTTAAATTAATTATATCGGGTGGTGGACTTTGATTTTTCACTTGTTGAATGATCCCTGGTACAGTCAGTTCCTTGGTGAATACAGATGAGAAATGCCTATTTAATATCTCAGTCTTTTGTTTGTCCTCTATAACTAACTTGTTATTATATTTTAAGGGTCCGATACTATCCTTTGTTTTCCTTTTGGCATTAATGTATTTATAAAAGATTTTGGGATTTATTTTAATGTCATTGGCGATTTTTGTTTCAGTAGCTAGTTTTGCTTGTTTGATTTCTTTTTTGCATTGCCTATTGATATCTTTATACTCCTGCAATGCTATTTCTGTATTCTCAGCCTTTAAGATTTTAAACGCCCTTTGTTTTTGTTTTATTATACTTTGTACAGTCTGATTTATCCATAGTGGTTTCTTTTTATTCCGGGACATTTTATTACCAGAGGGTATACGTTTTTTACAGGACTCTAGCAGTATATCCTTAAACTTACCCCATTTATGTTCGGTATCCCCAGTTACCATGACTCTGTCCCAATCTACACATTTAAGCTCTTCCCTTAATTTGTTGAAATCAGCTTTCCTAAAATTCCAGGTTTTAGCATTCCCCCTTTGAAATGTTCTATTGAATATTATGTCGAAGCTTACCATATTATGATCGCTGGTGCCCAAGTGCTCCCGGACCTGTAGATCTGAAATTGTATCCGGTCTATTTGACAGGACCAGATCTAGCAAATTATCTCCCCTGGTCGGTTCACCTACCATCTGAGAGAGGAAATGGTCTTGAATGGTAGATAAGAACTTACAGCTTTTAGCAGAACCAGAAGATTCTATGTCCCACTGTATGTCTGGATAGTTGAAATCCCCCATAATAAGAACCCGATTATTATTATTAGCTGTCTTTTCAATTTGTTCCAGCATTTCACCCTCTATTTGTTCAGGTATGTTAGGAGGCTTATAGCAAACTCCAATTAGCATTTTTCCATTATTCCCCTCCCCATGTACATTTACCCATACTGACTCTACATTGTTGCTGTTCCCCTCAATGTCATCATACAACACAGGTTTTAGGTTAGATTTGATAAATATACACACCCCACCACCTTTTTTGTCTTTCCTGTCCTTCCTAAATGTAGTATAACCCTGTATGTTTGTCACCCAGTCATGGCTTTCATCCAGCCAGGTTTCCGTAATGCCCACCACATCATAATCCATGGTTGACATAAGAGTCTCCAATTCATTCATTTTGTTTGCAAGACTTCTTGCATTTGCCAGTAGACATTTAATCCTATTAACACCTTTATTACTCCTAGCCTCCCTACATTCCTTGTATGTCCCATACCCCCCTAATCCTTCATTGACCCCTACCGTCTCCCTGTCTCTATCTGCTCTATCTATCCCCTTATTTGCTCCACTACCCTCCCTCCCCCCCCGATCCTAGTTTAAAAGCTCCTCCATCCGTCTGACCATTTTCTCCCCCAGCACAGCTGCACCTTCCCCATTGAGGGGAAAAACTAACAATGTAACGAGTAACCTGAATGCTGTACATTTCGTGGGGGTAGCAAATACTGCGGAATTCGGGTTACTCATTACATTGCGAGTTTTTCCCCATTGACTTGCATTGCACATGCTATTTGGAATGAATATGCGAGTATTAGACAGTACTCGTTATGACTGTAGCGAGTGCGATTAGTTAGGTACTCGATCAACTCTACTTACAGCAAATGAAAACCCAAAAATCATTATCTCAGAAAATTAGAATAATTACCACAAAATACCTGCAAAGGCTTCCTAGGTGTTTAAAATGCCCTCTTAAGGGGGCTTTACACGCTACGATATCGCTAATGTGAAGTTGTTGGGGGGTCACGGAATTTGTGACGCACATCCGGCCGCATTAGCGATGCCGTTGCGTGTGACACCTATGAGCAGTTTTGCATCGTCGCCAAAAAACGTGCAAAATCGCTCATCGGTGACATGGGGGTCCATTCTCAAATATCGTTACTGCAGCAGTAACGAAGTTGTTCTTCGTTCCTGCGGCAGCACACATCGCTCCGTGTGACACCGCAGGAACGAGGAAGCTCTCCTTACCTGCCTCCCGGCCGCAATGCGAAGGAAGGAGGTGGGCGGGATGTTATGTCCCGCTCATCTCCGCCCCTCCGCTTCTATTGGGCGGTGGTTCAGTGACGCTGCTGTGACATCGCTGTGACGCTGAACGAACCGCCCCCTTAGAAAGGAGGCAGTTCGCTGGTCACAGCGACGTCGCCGGGCAGGTAAGTATGTGTGACAGGTCTGGGCGATGTTGTGCAGCACGGGCAGCGATTTGCCCGTGTCGCACAACAGATGGGGGCGGGTACCCACGCTAGCGATATCGGTACCCATATCGCAGCGTGTAAAGCGGCCTTTAGTCTGGTTCAGTAGGCTACACAATCACGGGGAAGACTGCTGACTTGACAGATGTCCAGAAGGCAGCCATTGACATACCCCACGAGAAGTTAAAGGCTACTTTCACACTTGCGTTTTTTTCCTTCAGTCGCAATCCGCCGTTTTGGAAAACAGCGGAATCCGTTAACAGATTCCGCTGCTTCCCATAGACTTGTATGGACGACGGATTGCGACTGATGGACCTGCGTTGATTCCGCCGGTTTTTGAGCAGCGGAATCCTTAGGATTTCGCTGCGCATGCTCTCTCTGGTTCCCTGCAAACGTAACCAGGGTACACATAGGGTTATTAAGCAAAGCGCTTTGCTTAGTTACCCGATATTTACCCTGGCTACGTGTGCAAGGAGCCAGCGCTAAGCGGTGTACGCTGGTAACCAAGGTAAATATCGGATAACCAAGCAAAGTGCTTTGCTTAGTTACCCGATACCCTCGCTACGTGTGCAGGGAGCCCGAAACTTCCCCGCTTAGCTCCGCCCCCTCCCGCACTCCACTCTGCATGTACACACGCACGCACACAGACACACAGACGCACACACACTCACCTGTCCCCAGCCATGCAGTCCCCGGTACTGACGTCCTCAGCGTCATGGCCCTGCTCGGCTCCACACACCCCACACTCTGCCCCCCTGCACACATTCTCGGCGCCCGAGCGATCAGGTGATCACCCGGCGGCCGGCTGCTGTGAGCTATCAGCTGATCACCTAGCATCCGGCTGCTGTGAACGATCAGCTGATCACCCGGTGGCCGGCTGCTGTGAGCGATCAGCTGAGCACCTGGCAGCCGGCTGCTGTGAACGATCAGCTGATCACCCGGCGGCCAGCTGCTCTGAATGATCAGCTGATCACCCGGTGGCCGGCTGCTGTGAGCGATCAGCTGATCACCTGGCAGCCGGGTGATCAGCTGATCGTTGTCAATAGTCTGCCGCCGGTAAAACTGTAAAGAAAAAAAAAAGCACATTCCGTTGTTTTGTACGATCTGTTGCATCCGTTGTGCCACTATATGCAACGCATCCGTTGCATCCGTCACACAACGCAATGCAACGGATGCTGTTCAATGCAAGTGTGAAACTAGCCTAAGCCACAAAAGGTCATTGCTGAAGAAGCTGGCTTTTCATAGAAGTGGTCCCAGCACCCTCTGTGTCAGAGAGGGGTCCACCACTCTGGCCAGCTGATGAAAGCTCATCCCCGGAGCCGCTGCCAGATCAATCGGAGGAGTACCTAGCACCCTCAAGAAGAATGAGAGGCCTGGATGCCGAGCCCACAGTTCCCAAACTGCGCACCGGCTACGGCTTCATTGTGGAGTCTGGAGTAAAAGAAGGTATATTTGTTTCCAGAAGGGATGTCCAGTCCCACCTACAGCGAGGACACCCAGATCGAGACCTCTATACAGGAGATGTTGTAGAGTACACCAGACACATGGGTGAAAGAGGCTGGTATGCCTTTATATGTCATGCAGTGCCCTAAGAACACCGTGGCAAGTCCAAGCTCCACCCCCACTGCTGCTACCAGGTCCCCAAAGTCACCTCCACCAGGGGACACTCAAGATGCTAAAGAAGATACAGAAGCACTAGATACAGAAGCAGAAGATACAGAAACACCAGATGACACACAAGGTGAAACACCAGATGAAACATTCACCTACGTCATCCACTCAGTCTGCCTTTTCTGGACTTGCTTGTCTCTATTGATCCAGAAGGTAAGCTCAGAACAACCATCTATAGAAAGCAAACTTCCACAAACTCACTCCTCAGGTGGGATAGTCATCATCCTTTGCCTCTCATGCGTGGTATCCCAAAGGGACCATACCTGCCCCTGAGAAGGAATTGTTCGGATCAGAGTGAGTTTGTGGAAAAGGCGAATGACTTGAGGAATCGGTTTCTTGAAAAGGGCTACCCAGATCATGTCTTGAGAAAAGCCTTCAAATACTCTTTGGAGCAGGACCGGAGTAAGCTCCTGTCACCACAACCTAAACAAAATCAGGATGAGGGGTGATGAGGGGCTTCTAAGGCTTATTACAACCTATACTAAGGGAGCCTCTGCAGTCAGAAACATACTGGAGCAACACTGGCAGGGCCGGCTTCAGGTTTTTGTGGGCCCTGGGCGAAAGAGTCTCAGTGGGCCCCATCCACACATAGACATGCACAGATACATACACATACAGGCATACGTACACATACTTATTTAAAGAGAAATTCACAAAAACACATAAATAGACATAAATCTAGACACAGTCAAATACACTGACATACATAGATACACATCATACATACACACAGACACACATTATTTGTATATATTTATCCTGTATATATATTTCTAATATTGGGAAGCCGGCAACAGCCTCATTCACTTCCCGGCTTGTCTAACAGACATGGCCGCACATAGGGCACACTAACACTGCTGTATATACATCAGACTGCTGAGACCCCACCACCGTATCGAGTGTCCCATGCCCGAACAAAACACACCAATGTAGTAAACCAAAAATGAACTTTATTGGAGAGATAACCAAATATGTACAAACTCTCATCTTTTGTTGGGTCGGGGTCGGTCACAGCTTTTGAAATAACAGGTATAATTAACCAACCAAATATACCATGTCAACGAGGCGTAATGCCAGGCCGGACTCCCGGCGCAATCAGCCTTCGCTTAACATCCACCATTTTCGACCACTGACCGCTGTGACTTAAACAATATAACATACCACAAAAGGGGAGAGGGGGTGGGCCAGCAGCGCAAGTGTGTCCGGGTATCCAGCAGCACAGCAGCGTCCGGGTCTCAGGCTGAGGAGAGACCGAAGCCAGGAAGTAGGGGGATTATATAGGGAGAAACAGTAGGAGGGGGAAAACAGTGGGATTGGACAAACGCAAGGGGGGACGGATTCGGGCATGGGAGATGGATTTAACCCTTTATATACGGGGCTCAGCAGTCAGGGTGCACTCAGTGTAGCCCCACTGACATGCCCCACAGACTGCTGAGACCCCACCACCGTATCGAGTGTCCCATGCCCGAACAAAACACACCAATGTAGTAAACCAAAAATGAACTTTATTGGAGAGATAACCAAATATGTACAAACTCTCATCTTTTGTTGGGTTGGGGTCGGTCACAGCTTTTGAAATAACAGGTATAATTAACCAACCAAATATACCATGTCAACGAGGCGTAATGCCAGGCCGGACTCCCGGCGCAATCAGCCTTCGCTTAACATCCACCATTTTCGACCACTGACCGCCACGGAGGAGCAAAAGTCGCTAGACTGCGCTCCGACCCCCACCCATGATAGATAGCACAACCCCGTCCTGAGGGCCCAATAAAATTGCATACTGGAGGCCTCGTCCGTTGCACCGCTCCCTGACCAACTCAAAATATAAGAAAGGCCCAACCGCCGCACTACCAAACGGGCAAAGTATCAGCAATAGAATTACAAACCGAGAACATGACGGGTGCGAAAACAGATGCGAAAACAGATGTTAGGGGCAAGCATCTAAGCGCTAATGCTTTAAATGACTGAATTACCAGGGGTGAATACATAAATGTTATGGCAATAACTACGCACATGTGGGCAAGGGTGTACATGAGGCGGCAAAAACTGGGCGGACAAGAGAAAATCATCCAAAAAAGGGGTTGAAAACAACTAAGAAAATGATGGCAGACAGGTGAACTTGTAAAATACGAAAAAGCGACTTGGTGTCAGGAAAAGAAAACAGGATCCCGCCAATTGCAATTCAACGTACAGCATTTGAAGGAATACGGTGAAAAATCCGAATCCGCTTATGGATTGGAGCAAACGAAGGTTCCCTGGGAAGGATAAAGGGTGAAAATTAAAACAAAAGTGAAGCCAAATTACCGCTGAGCAGCTGCTCCTTTATTGGGTATCGGTCAAGCCATGTCGCCATCATAAGGCTCACTGGCATCGTCATTTGGCCTGTGAAGTGGCGTTGCTGGCAGTTTTGCAGATGGCTGGGGGCACTGGGCTGATGCGTGCGATCCACCACAAGCGGAGCACTCGTGCTTAAATTTACAAAGGCCAAAGAAGCGGCAGTGTCCTTCATTGAATAACCGACACGTGGCAGGTCTACGACCGGCCACTGGGCCGAAGCCGGCAGAGGTGCTATGAGGCACAGAATGAAAGGGGTTATAATCCGTCTGGGCCAACATTAAACGCAGCCAGGTGTCCGTGGCTTTAACTCCCCAGCCCAACTGGGGTTGAAGGGCTAAACGACGACGAAAATCCTCATCGTAGCGCCACCAGGCTGATCCCCCATGAGCTTTATAAGAATTATATATGGTGTCGAGATATATAAACATCTCGGAACAGCGCTCAGGGTGCTTTTGTCCCATGACACAACCCATGACAAAAAATGCCTGAAGCCAATTGTTAATGGACTTCGCCACTTTTGGCGTCCCAGCAAAAGGATGATCAGATGGACGCCGCTCCTTATCAATTGTATGCTGATCGGTCGAAACTAAAGACCATATATCAACATAATCGTTCGCCCAAATTTTCCGGACGGTCTCGTCAGTCAAGTGGGATCCCAAAGGAGGAACGCCACAAAAGAAAGCGTCCCTATGAATATCGGAGCGAGGCGGAGGGTTAGATTGTATAAGAGGTTGACCAGGAGATGAAGGGCCAACTAAAATATTCCCCCCCGCCGCAGGCTGCAAATTATCTAAAAATGTTTTAATAGCCGCTGCCATACCCGCACTATCCCCCCCGGCCCCCGAGTATCGATACTCACCAGCATCCGGGAGGGGAGCGTCAGAAGGCTCCTGTACAGGATCAACAAATGCCACAGGCTGCCGACGTGCTGAGGGAATAACAATCTCCCCCTGAGAAGGTTGGTAACGACGGCGGTGATGCCCATGGGGCACGACTGAGGAATCCGGTGTAGTGGAAGTAGAACGCCACCCCGATGAACGAGAATGGCGGCTCCTCCAAGCGGATTGGGAATGACGGGCGGAATGGCAGCTACGTCTGCCACGTGATCCAACAGAGCGTCCGTGCCGGCGAGGGGTGCGAAGGGGTGACGGCGAGGAAAGCGAGGAGGAGCGGTTACCGCACCCACGGTGGCTACGACCGAGGGCCGGTGTTCCAGCAACCACCTGCGTTGGACCAGCAAGATATGGTGGTTGACAGACTGGGGCAAGTGCACCTGGGGCAGATGGGGCTTGTGGGGTGGGGGCAGGCACTGCAGGGTGCACACCTGCAGCCTCCTGCTGTAATGGCGGCAAGGCCAGCAGTGGGGGTTGTGAAAGGGGGGTAGAAGGGCTTATTAACGCCCTAGCAGCCAGGGGTGCATCATGTTGAGGAGACTGGGGTGGGGCGTGGGCGTGCACCATGTGTGCAGACCCCTCTATAGACGAGGGGCCGCAGACGTGGCGACCCGGCATTATAAGTGGTGATGGAGGATGTAGGAATGGTGGTTCGGGTAGGCAGGGGTTAACTACTACCGGCCGTGGCTCTACACTGACAGGGAAACAGTGCCTGCGTGCATCAGCCACGGCCGGAAGCTGAGAGGAGGTGAGGAGCTGGGAGGGGATGAGGGGGGAGGAATCCACATGCATTGGTGTTACAGGGGGGTTAACAGCTCCCGACTGCAGATCCACGCAGCCAGGATGGTAGTCCCGCCGGTGCACAGCCGCTGCAGTCGGGAGCTGGGTGGAAGTGGGCTGTACTGGTCGCGAGGCGCGCGCACGAGAAGCGCGCACGCCCCGCGATGCCATAGCTCCCGACCGCAGATACACGCGGCCAGGGGGGGAGTCCCGGCTCACAGCCGCCGCGGCCGGGAGCCGGGCTGAAGTGTCAGGAACTAGGCGCGAGGCGCGCGCACGAGAAGTTCGCACGCCCAACAACTTCCCAGCTACCGACCGCAGGTCCACGCTACCAGAGGGACAGTACTGGCGTGTAGCCCCTGCGGTCGGGAACCGAGGTGGGTTTTGGGGGGCTAGTCGCGAGGCACGCGCACGAGAAGTGCGCACGCCCCGCGACATTATCGGTGTAGGACTCAGGCGCTCCGGCGGACGGGTACGCCGAGCGGACCGCCTACCGCCGGGAATCGCCGCCTGAGCATCAGGAGGGACGGGACCTGGCACATCTAAGAAAGTGGTAAGCCAGGCGTCACCATCCCTCCTGATTCTGTCCCTTATGGCAGCAGCCAAATTGTCGGCCATCTCTCACCAGCAGCGCAAGTGTGTCCGGGTATCCAGCAGCACAGCAGCGTCCGGGTCTCAGGCTGAGGAGAGACCGAAGCCAGGAAGTAGGGGGATTATATAGGGAGAAACAGTAGGAGGGGGAAAACAGTGGGATTGGACAAACGCAAGGGGGGACGGATTCGGGCATGGGAGATGGATTTAACCCTTTATATACGGGGCTCAGCAGTCAGGGTGCACTCAGTGTAGCCCCACTGACATGCCCCACACAAGAGAGGCTGGGGACAAACACAATACTGGGGGGAATACATATTACTGAGGAAAGGGGTATACAGCTCTAGAGGAGGGCAGTGACTGAGGTGGGGGGACAGCTGTGAGGTTGACATGCAGCTCTGGGTGTATACAGCTCTGGGGTGGGGGGGGCATACAGCACCTGGGTGGAGGGGACATACAACTCTGGGGGTATAGTAGTATGCAGCCCCATATTGTGTTATGAAGCCCCCATTGTCCTCCATATAGCATTATGTAGCCCCCATATGCACTATGCAGCCCCCATATAGCACAATGCAGACCCAGATATCATTAGGCACCTTCATGTAGTATACAGCACACATATAGCACAATGCAGACCCAGATAGCAATAGGCACCCTCATGTAGTACACAGCCCCTAAATACCACAGTGCAGAGCCAGATAGCATTAGGCACCCTCATGTAGTACACAGCACCTATATAACACAGTGCAGAGCCAGATAGCATTAGGTATCCTCATGTAGTACACAGACCTATATAGTACAGTGCAGACCCAGACAGCACAGTGCAGAGCCAGATAGCAGTAGGCACCCTCATGTAGAATACAGTGATTAATACTCAGTGGCGTAACTAGAGTTTGATGGGCCCTGGTGCAAAATTTGGACCGGGGCCCCCCTCCACGTACACCGACACTTAGGGTGCGGGATAATGACACTGACACTCGGGGTATAGAATAATGATGCTGACACTTGGCTCTTACCCTCAGCACCCAGGTTTCCCATGATCTGAAATCCCTCTATCAGTACCCAGCTTTCCCATGTTCTGATATCCATCTTTCCCTCAGCACCCAGCTTTCCCATAACAGAGTAAAGCTGGGTGCTAAGAGATGTATAGCAGAGCATGGGAAAGCTGGGTGCTGAGGGAAAGAGCCTTTTTCCCTCAGCACAAAACATTCCCATCCCATACTTGTATCTTTGTCCTCCTTGTATATAGATCTCCAAATACTATAATGGCCCCCAATAGCCTTCCATATAATATAAAGGGTCCCACATAACCCGTCATATATTATAATGCACCCCCATAGTTCTCCATGTATTATAATTCACCCCATAGTACTCCATATATTATACTGCACCACAGTCCTCCATGTTTTATAATGCACACCCATGTGTGACCATGTGTAAGGTAGCCTCCATATTTCTCCATTTATTATAATGTAGCCCCCATAGTGCTATATGTATTATAATGTAGCACCATAAATCATCATATTGTATTATGCAGCCCCATACTCCTCCATGTATAATGCACCCCTAGTCCATGTATAAGGTGTCCTTCATTTTGTATTATGCAGCCCCATACTCCTCCATGTATAATGCACCCCTAGTCCATGTATAAGGTGTCCTTCATGTTTATTATGCAGTCCCATAGACCTCCATGTATCATGCAGCCAGCACCCCCAGGCCTCCATGTGTCATGCAGCCAGCAAAATAAAAAAACAAGTACCTCTCTTCTCCTTCCGACCCCTGCGACTGCGGTAGTTACGCCCCTGCCCCCAAATGTCACACACCCTGCACCCCCATATCACACACACTACACCCCCATATCTCACACACCCTGCTTCCCATACAGCCTGCACCCCCATATCACACACACTACACCCCCATATCACACACACTACACCCCCATATCCCACACACACTGCTTCCCATACAGCCTGCACCCCCCCAGATCTCACACACTACACCCCCATATCTCACACACCCTGCTTCCCATACAGCCTGCACCCCCATATCACACACAATACACCCCCATATCACACACACCCTGCCCACATATCTCACCCTGCCTGTACCCCAACTTACCCCTCTCAAACACTGTGCACCCCTTCACATCCTTCTGTCAGTCTGCAGCCCTCATATGTCACTCACCCTGCAGCCCCCCTCACCCTCATGTCCCCTCTTTTCTTATTACCAGTCATCATGTGTCCACATCTCCTTCAGGATTCAGTATCTTGCTTTCTGCCCGGCCTCCTGTGTCTCCTCCCACACAGTCACATGGGCGTGACGTCATCGCAGGTCCTGCAGGATGGAGATTCCGTCTGCTGTGCAGGTCAGGAGCACTCCTGCAGCTCAGACACGGCTGGTGGGCCTCTCCAGGTCAGGGGCCCCTCTACTGACACTGGGCTCCCCTGACTCACAGGTCGGCCACTACACAGCGGCACTACACATAGGGGCCCGGCAGCCGGCTCTGCAGAGCGGCTGCCGGGCCCCTATGTGTACTAGTGCCGCTGTGTAGTGGCCGGCCTGTGAGTCAGGGGAGCCCAGTGTCAGTAGAGGGGCGGCTCACGTCTCCTCGATCCCCCGCTGATCCGGTCTCCTCGGCGCGTCGTCCATTGCTGTCGCTCGCTCTGACCTCTCAGCAGGCGCGCAGTGATGACGTCACCGCGGTCCTCTGCAGAGCTGTCAGAAGAACGCCGACAGTCACAGCGGGGAGAATGATAAGAGAGGGAGCGCCGCTCACTCTCTCATCATTGCTCTCAATTGTATCAGCTCCTGCGATGCCGATGCAATTGAAAGCTCGATCCTCGGCGGGGGGCGGTGACAGCGCGGCCACCGGGCCCCCCTGAGTAGCGGTGCGCCACTCCTGCCACCGCGAGTGGGCCCCCCCGGCAGCTCAGGGCCCCGGCATTTGACCGGGTTTGCCGGGTGCTGGCGCCGGCCCTGAACACTGGGGTATTCTGAGAATGGACACTGATCTGATGGAGTGCCTTAAACCACAGCCCAACATCACTTATCGTAAAAAACGCTCTTTGGGAGACCGTCTAATTCATAGTCATTTTGTGGCACCGACTGGTGGTGGCACATGGATTCCTAATAAACCATCTGGTTGTTTTAGATGTGGCTCGTGTGTTGCATGTGCATATATCAGCACGGGTAACAAATTTACGAGTACATCTACTGGTGAGTCTCTCTTGGTCAGAGAGTTCATCAATTGCAAGACAAAGGGTATTGTGTACTTAGCAACTTGTCACTGTGTCACATACAATATGTGGGTAAAACCACACGTGAGTTTCGTAGAAGAGTAGGTGAGCATATGGGGGACATCAGGAATGACCGTGATACCCCCATTGCTAGACGCATGAACATGCAGCACAGCTCCAACAGGGAAGCCATTTCTTTTATGGGCATCCTAAAAGTCAAAGCATCTCCTAGGGGTGGGAATCTAGATCGTACTTTGCTACAAAAGGAGGCAAGGATGATGTTCCGTTTAAATACTTGCCGTCCTGAGGGTCTTAATGACCAGATTAGTTTTGGTTGCTTCATATAATATCTTGACCTCTTGGTCAGTTGGTTGTTCTTGTCCTGGTGATGATGAATCTAGCTTTTTGACCATGAATAATACTATATAGCCCAATTATTCTATCGGCCGTACTCCTATTTATGAGTATTAATTCCGGCCAGGTGGGGGATATTATGTGTATAGACCTCTTCATTTATTATTGGAGTATTTCCCTATCACAAGGTATAATAATCCTTTATAGGATACACGTTATTGATTATAGTCCCATATTTACAGTTTGAGATTGTTCATTGATACAATTTTAAATTCTTTTTGGTGTCTTTTTATTTAGTCCACCTTTATATATCTTCTTTAAGTAATTTTGCTTGATCCGTATACCTATGTATTTACCTCTAGTATCTGCTAGGTCCTTTATTAACTCTCCAGGTATATATAGGTGGCTTTACACACTGCAACATCGCAAACGACATCGCTGTAACGTCACCGGTTTTGTGACGTTATAGCGACCTCCCCAGCGACATTGCAGTGTGTGAAACACATCAGCGACCTGGCCCCTGCTGTGAAGTTGCTGATCGCTACAAATCGTTCAGGACCATTCTTTGGTCCGTTGTTTCCCGCTGTGCAGCAAAGTCTCAGTGTGTAAAGGGGACTTTACAGCGACTTCCCATTCAAAAAGCTGCTTTACAACATCCCCAATGACTAGCTAGGTCGTTCTGTAGGTCCGGATCGCTGTTGCGTCGTTGGCCAGGTCAGCCTGTTTGACAGCTCACCAGAGACTTTGTAGCGATCCCGGCCAGGCTGGGATCGCTGGTGGGATCGCTAGAAAGTCTCAGTGTGTAAAGCTGGTGTCACACATAACGACGACGACAACGACGTCGCTGCTACGTCACCATTTTCTGTGACGTTGCAGCGACGTCCCGTCGCTGTCGCTGTGTGTGACATCCAGCAACGACCTGGCCCCTGCTGTGAGGTCGCCGGTCGTTGCTGAATGTCCAGCTTCATTTTTTGGTCGTCACTCTCCCGCTGTGACACACACATCGCTGTGTGTGACAGCGAGAGAGCGACGAAATGAAGCGATCAGGAGCCGGCACTGGTAGCTGCGGTAAGCTGTAACCAGCGTAAACATCAGGTAACCAAGGGAAGACCTTTCCCTGGTTACCCGATGTTTACGCTGGTTACCGGCCTCCGCTCTTGCTGCCAGCGCCGGCTCCTGCTCTCTGCACTGTGACATGTGGCTGCAGTATGCATCGGGTAATTAACCCGATGTATACTGTAGCAAGGAGAGCAGGGAGCCAGCGCTAAGCAGTGCGCGCGGCTCCCTGCTCTCTGCACTGTGACATGTAGCTGCAGCACACATCGGGTTAATTAACCCGATGTGTACTGTAGGAGAGCAAGGAGCCAGCGCTAAGCGCGGCTCCCTGCTCTCTGCACATGTAGCACAGCGACGTTATGATCGCTGCTTCTGCTGTGTTTGACAGCTAAGCAGCGATCATAACAGCGACTTACAAGGTCGCTGTTACGTCACCGAAAATGGTGACGTAACAGCGACGTCGTTGTCGCTGTCGCTTAGTGTGAACCCAGCATTAAGGGGCCTTATGGTCTTATAGTGTTGATCCCTATTCAGCATACCAGTTATTACCTTTTGTTCTTTTACAAATGGTTGTGATTACACTGTCTGATTTGCCTCCATCTTAAACCTTCTCCTTTGGTCCCATATCTTATTTAATGCATCACAAAAGACAGTTTAAGTGATGACGCCCATACCACACCCCAGAATACACTATATATACATATATATACACACATACATCGTATCCTATGTATTCATCTATGTGTATTTTTTATTTATTATTTTTACAAACGTTATTTTAGGGGTGCAGGAGTACAAGAGGACCATAAGACCACTTCGGAGATTACTAATAAGACCAAAAAAGAAAAAAACGAATACAAGGGTCTATAATACATACAAAATATTTTATTAATTAAAAACCATTTGATCTCAAAAGACACAGCCGGAGCTGGACAATAGGCCTCACAATCCACACAATCATATCATCCCTGTCTCAGAGTTCAATATAAATAGGGAGCATATGTATATATAAACATAAAAATGTATCACAGCATTATATATAATCAAGGATAGTAATTACAACCATATAGAAATTCATCCAATTATATCTCAAACCAATAAATGTATAAATACAATACAATACATTAGGTAATCATAAAGTGATAAGTGTGTCCAAGAATTATGGTTACTGAACAATCATAAAGTGCAAAGTGCAAAAGAGAAAAGAGAGGTCAGTGTGCATGCACACATATATATACATATACATACATTGGTATTTAAATAGTTAAAAGAACAGCCAAGACTCCATAAATGGCTGGAAAGAGTTAATGGTATAACTAGTACTTAGAAAGGGGAGGGGGGGTGATAAGTTCCTAAAAGGATAAACTCTCAAGATGGAGGATATAGGTGTATATACATATATATATATATACATACATATACATATACACATATATACATATATATTTATGTACACACATACACACAGAAATGTATTAATTCTCTGGGGCAAGGGGTGAATCAGAGAGCAAAAAGAGCCCTTGTTAAATGATACCAGGGACAGTAGCTGTGACAGGGATATGCAAGTCTATTAGTCATGTAATGAGATTAGAGTTAATGTAAACACTGCAGCCCTGTCAGGTGCTACTATGATAATTACTGCTGCATAGACTGAATGCCCTAATCAGAGGCACAGGCATAAAACAAAGCCTGTGATCTGTATACTGACATGGTATCAGGAGCACTGGTGAGAGCAGAGGAGTACAAGCAGGCACATTACCTAATAGCTGCAAAAGCCACCAGACACTGATACAGGATTGTGACGCTCCCCGACGCTGGCGTTTCGGCGCTTCCTTCTTCAAAGGGGGGAGGCGGGAACATATGCTCCCTATTTATATTGAACTCTGAGACAGGGATGATATGATTGTTTGGATTGTGACGCCTATTGTCCAGCTCCGGCTGTGTCTTTTGAGATCAAATGGTTTTTAATTAATAAAATATTTTGTATGTATTATAGACCCTTGTATTCGTTTTTTTCTTTTTTGGTCTTATTTAATGCATGTGGATGGTATTTATATATGGGTTTAATGTACTTAGGCGGGCTTTGCACACTACGACATCGCAGGTGCGATGTCGGTGGGGTCAAATTGAAAGTGACGCACATCCGGCGTCGCAGTCGATATCGTAGTGTGCAAATCCTTTTTGATACGATTAACGAGCACCAAAGCGTCGTTATCGTATCATCTGTGTAGGGTCCGACATTTCCATAATGCCGCTGCAGCGACAGGTACGATGTAGTTCCTCGTTCCTGCGGCAGCACACATCGCTGTGTGTGAAGCCGCAGGAGCGAGGAACATCTCCTACCTGCGTCCCGACTGCAATGCGGAAGGACGAAGGTGGGCGGGATGTTTACATCCTGCTCATCTCCGTCCCTCCGCTACTATTGGCCGCCTGCCATGTGACTTCGCTGTGACGCCGCACGACCCGCCCCCTTAGGAAGGAGGCGGGTCGCCGGCCAGAGCAACATCGCAGGACAGGTGAGTGCATGTGAAGCTGCCGTAGCGATAATGTTTGCTACGGCAGCTATCACAAGATATCGCTGCTGCGACGGGGGCAGGGACTATCGCGCTCGACATCGCAGAAATTGATAAGGTTGCCCATACTTTTGCACCGGTCAAATTTTGTTTAAATGCGGATTGCACATTTTCTGTTAGTACAATAAACCTCATTTCAATCCAGAAATATTACTCAGTCCATCAGTTATTAGATATATGAAACTGAAATAGCTGTTGCAAAAACCCAAATTGTTATAAAGAAAAAAGGTTAACATTAATAGGGGTGCCCAAACTTTTTCATATGACTGTATATATTGTGAGGTAGCACGGTCGGCTGCGCAGCAGAAGACACGGGATCCAGGCATTAAGGTTCACAGCACACGGTTTAATGTCCAAACAAAAGTCCACAGCAATATACATGTGCCTCTCCAGCAGAGAACTCAGGGAGTTCTGTTCACTCCCTCACACCCGGCACACCTGCCCTCATTCCTGTTTCCATTTAACCCTTCCTTCAGCCTGTAGGGAAACAGTATTAACCCTAGAGTGGATTTACTTTCTATCATGGAGTGAGCACAACCGGGGCAAGACATACCGGCCGTCATAGATAACCCCGGTCACAGTCTCACATACCCCCCCCTCAGTTCAAGCGTGCGGGGTTGAACTCCCGCCATCAAACACGGGCCGCGGGACAAGGCATCGGCGTTGCCCTGCAACCCACCGGCCCTATGTTCAACCGTAAACCGGAAGTTCTGCAGAGAAAGGAACCACCGGGTAACCCGGGCATTCCGTTCCTTGGCGGACCTCATCCAGACCAGTGGAGAGTGATCCGTCACCAAGCGAAACTGCCGTCCCAGCAGGTAATAGCGTAGGGACTCCAAGGCCCACTTGATCGCCAGGCACTCCTTCTCCACTACGCTATAATTCCGCTCGGGAGGGGTGAGCTTCCTACTTAAGAAGGTGACGGGGTGTTCCTCCCCCTGAACCACCTGAGACAGCACTGCCCCCAGGCCGACCTCTGAGGCGTCAGTCTGTACTATGAACTCCTTCCGGAAATCAGGGTGTACAAGAACGGGCTGTCCGCACAGGACCTCCTTCAGGGCCCGGAAGGAGTCCTCGGCCTGCGGAGTCCAGCGCACCATGACGGACTTCTTGCCTTTGAGAAGGTCCGTCAAGGGGGCTGATAGTCCCGCAAAATCCTTTACAAACCTCCTGTAGTACCCCACGATACCCAGGAAGGCCCTAACCTGCTTCGTGGTCAGGGGTCTAGGCCACTTCTGGATCGCCTCAACCTTGTTAATTTGGGGCTTAATCACTCCTTGGCCTATCACGTAGCCCAAGTAGCGGGCTTCCGTGAGTCCCAATGCACATTTCTTGGGATTGGCTGTCAATCCGGCTGTTCGAAGCGCGTCCACCACCGCTTGTACCTGTTCCAAGTGGGTCTGCCAATCGGAGCT
The DNA here is from genome assembly GCF_048569485.1 of Anomaloglossus baeobatrachus. Lineage (NCBI taxonomy): Eukaryota > Metazoa > Chordata > Amphibia > Anura > Aromobatidae > Anomaloglossus > Anomaloglossus baeobatrachus. The sequence continues at coordinate 111,418,874 of NC_134361.1, read as the reverse complement.
GTAAATAATGATGTCATCCAGGTACGCTGATGCATACGCCTGGTGGGGTTCCAGCACTAAGTCCATCAACCTCTGGAACGTGGCCGGAGCGCCATGTAACCCAAAAGGCAAGACAACATAGTGGAAGAGACCCTCCGGCGTAACAAAAGCGGTTTTCTCCTTGGCGGACTCCGTCAGTGGCACCTGCCAGTACCCCTTGGTCAGGTCGAGCGTGGTAAAATATCGCGCCTGTCCCAGCCTATCAATCAGCTCATCCACCCGGGGCATGGGGTAGAGATCGAACTTGGATATTTCGTTCAATCTCCTAAAGTCATTGCAGAACCTTAAGGAGCCATCGGGTTTTGGTATTAGGACAATCGGACTAGCCCATTCACTCCGGGATTTTTCGATGACCCCCAGGCGTAACATTGTCTTTACTTCCTCCGATATGGCTTGTCGTCGAGCCTCCGGTACCCGGTATGACTTCAGGCGTACCCTCAGGTGGGGCTCGGTGACAATATCATGTCGTATCAGACTGGTCCTACCGGGCAGCTCGGAGAAGACATCGGGGTTCTGCTGAACCAACCGTCTGGCCTCTCGCCTCTGTGTCTTGGTGAGGGCTTCTCCAATCCTTACTTCCGGTTCGTCCTCTCCGGAGGTCGCTGGAGCCGGATGTGAACGACCCGAAGAGGAGGGAGGTGGGGAAAAAACAGCCATCAGGCTTTCCCGTTCCTGCCAAGGTTTTAATAGGTTGACATGGTATATTTGTTCAGGTTTCCGCCTACCGGGCTGCAATACTTTATAGTTAACCACCCCTACTCTTTCCTTTATCTCGTAGGGGCCTTGCCACTGAGCCAGGAATTTACTCTCCGCTGTGGGGATTAATACCAACACCCGATCCCCGGGTTTAAAGGTCCGCACGGTGGCTTGTCTATTGTAGCGGCCGCTTTGCGCGGCCTGAGCCTCCTGTAAATGCTCCTTCACAATTGGCATGACCGCGCTTATGCGGTTCTGCATACCCAAAATGTGTTCAATCACACTTTTATGGGGGGTGGGCTCTTGCTCCCATGTTTCCTTTGCCAGGTCCAACAATCCCCGGGGATGTCGCCCGTATAACAATTCAAAAGGCGAAAACCCCGTGGATGCCTGTGGCACCTCTCGTATGGCAAACATCAAATAGGGAAGCATCATATCCCAGTCTTTCCCGTCTTTTGAAATCACCCTTTTGAGCATGGTTTTCAGGGTTTTATTGAAACGCTCGACTAAACCGTCCGTTTGAGGATGATACACAGACGTACGCAACTGCTTGATCTGGAGTAGCCGGCATAGCTCTTTGGTCACTTTAGACATGAATGGGGTCCCCTGATCCGTAAGGATCTCCTTGGGCAACCCCACCCGGCAGAACACAGCAAACAACTCCCGAGCTATAAGCTTTGCTGCAGTATGTCTGAGAGGTATCGCCTCGGGATACCGGGTGGCATAGTCAACGATCACTAGGATGTGTTGGTGCCCTCGAGCGGACTTTACGAGGGGCCCCACCAGATCCATCCCTATCCGTTCAAAAGGGACTTCTATAATGGGTAACGGTACCAACGGACTGCGAAAATGGGTCAGGGGTGCGGTAAGCTGACACTCCGGGCAGGTTTCGCAGAACCGTTTTACCTCCCCAAAGACCCCGGGCCAATAGAACCTTTGCAATATTCGCTCCTGCGTTTTCTTGACCCCTAGGTGGCCACTCATCAGGTGTTTATGAGCCAAGTCGAGGACCCGCCGGCGATGCGGCTGGGGCACCACCAACTGTTCTACCCCCACGCCCCGTATTTCATCTACCCGGTAGAGTAAATCTTGCTTAAGAGCGAAATGGGGGTACCTTACCTGGGCACCGGGCAGCTGTGCCACCCCGTCAACTACTGTCACCCGACTCCGGGCATGGATTAACGTAGGGTCCTGGAGTTGGGCTGTCCCAAACGTATCCGGGGACGCCTCCAACTCCGGGATGGGCTCGACCATCTCAGTCTCTCCTGCCAATACCTCTAGGGGTGACCTATCGGGTTCACACTCTGTCCCTATCATGGGGACCCCTACGGCAGGCGTCCCGGATTCAGGATTGTAGGGCTCAGGTCCCGGACTGACCAATATCTGAGGGGACTTAGGGGGTCCCCTCCATAAAGTCCAAAAATAGGGCAGATCCCTTCTTAGGATCACGTCATAAGGAAGAGTGTTAAGAAGTCCCACCTCATGTTGCACCTGACCGCAAGGTGCTGTGATGGTGACAATCCCCGTGGGATAGTCTCGGCGGTCCCCATGTATGCAAACCACCCCCACGGTACGTCCTGTGGCCTTTACTTTAGCCCTCAAGGTGGATCGCACAAGGGTCACTAAGCTTCCGGAATCCAACAAGCCTGTAACCGAACATCCATTCACCTGTATTTGGCACAAGTGGGGCTCAGTCTCTGGGGAGACCAGGTCAGCGGTACACACCACCTGAGCATACATTGAACCCCGCCGGGTAACCCCACAATCCATGGGCTCCGTGGTGAGTGGACACTGGGCTTCCATATGTCCCACCCGCTGGCACCGCCAACATCTAATGGGGACGGAAACCCCCTTGACGGGTTGTCGTTTAGGGTACAGAACCTTCCGGACCTCAGGAATGGCGGCCGCGGCCTCAGACGGGACGGTAGGGGACTCCTGCACCGTTGTCAGCGGTGGGTCCTTGGCCCTAGGCTTGGAGGGGCCGGACCGACGGGCGGTACGCAAAGTCTCAGTGTCCCGTATCAAGTCCTGCGTAGCCACATGCCGCTCTACCAGGGACACTAATTGGTCCAGTGTACTCGGGTCGCTCTGTCCTACCCACCGTTGAACGGTGACAAAACGATCCACTACTACCCTTTCCACCATTTGCGCCGGGCTCAGAGTGTCAGGCTGCAACCACTTTTTTACAAGATGCAACAAGTCATAGGCCTGGGAGCGTACGGGTTTGGCTTCCTCATAGAACCACTGATTTACCCGCTGAGCCCGTACATAGGTATTCACCCCCAACCGAGCCAGTATTTCGGCTTTCAGGGTCACATAGTCAATGGCGTCCTCGGTACAGAGGTCCAGGTACGCTTTTTGGGGTTCCCCCGTCAGATAGGGCGACAATACCTCAGCCCACTGGGGGGTCGGCAGCTTTTCCCGCTCGGCCACCCGCTCAAACACCGCCAGGAACGCTTCCACATCATCCCCCGGGGTCATCTTTTGCAACGCTTGTCTCACCGCTTTCCAGACGCTGCAGTCGTCACCCGGTCCCGGGGTTGTTGCTGCCGGTCCGGCACGGATCGACTTGGCCAGGAGAATCATCTGTTCTTGATGTCTTTGTTCCTGCAATTGCAAGGCTTGCTGCTGACGTGTATTGGCCTGAACCAGCTGTTCTTGGTGCCTTTTGTCCTGCATTTGCAAGGATTGCTGCTGACGTTCCAACGCCCGGAGCAGGTGTGCATTGGTCTGTTGCTGCTGTTCATTAGCCTGTTGTTGCTGTGCATTAGCCTGAGCCAGCTGCTTTAGTATGTCCTCCATGGCGTCACCGGGTTTTGGCTGTAGTATAGCCGCTCGAATCCAGGACATGTGCTACCGGGTCACCAGGGATGGATGCTACACCTCACCGGGCTGGCATGCCCGCCGATTCTCCACCATATGTGAGGTAGCGTGGTCGGCTGCGCAGCAGAAGACACGGGATCCAGGCATTAAGGTTCACAGCACACGGTTTAATGTCCAAACAAAAGTCCACAACAATATACATGTGCTTCTCCAGCAGAGAACTCAGGGAGTTGTGTTCACTCCCTCATACCCGGCACACCTGCCCTTGTTCCTGTTTCCATTTAACCCTTCCTTCAGCCTGTAGGGAAACAGCATTAACCCTGGAGTGGATCTACTTTCTATCATGGAGTGTGCACAACCGGGGCGAGACATACCGGCCGTCATAGATAACCCCGGTCACAGTCTCACAATATATATATATATATATATATATATATATATATATAATCTATCCACACACACATACACAGCTTTATATATTAGATATACACATATGGCTGACGATTCTGTCTGGGGTTCGTCATTTTAATGACCCAAAAAATGGTGCATGCAGCTTTTTTCGTTCAGTCAAAATGACGACTAGCGGTTAATGTTTGATTGGTAAGGACTGTTTGCAGAATTGGAGAGTTTCCAAGAGTGATGGTGGGATTGTGGAAGGTTGGAGGTCAGAATGCTAAGGAGGATCTCAGCTCCCCCGGTAAAGGCATCACCTGGGTCCTCTCTCTGGGGGACGGTGCAGGGAGGGCAGCTCCATGTTCAAAGAGGCAAAGTCCGGCAGTAGAACAAAAGTTGTTTCCAGCATCATGGCCAAGAAAAAAGGTTAAAAACCAATTTTATTCCATAACTTGTGCAAATACAACAGGATATGTCTAAGACTAAGAACCTCTGTTAGGTGTGAAACGCATAGACATTGTTTTATACTTCGTGGACGTCCATCCAACCTAGTGTTGGTTTTAACCTTATGGAATAAAATTGGTTTTTAACCTTTTCTTGGATGTGATGCTGGAAACAACTTTTTTCTATTGCCGAAGGTTCGAGGGGTAGAGGTGGAGCTGTGGTGGAGTCTGAAGGGGGCCCGGAAATTTTGTCAGTATCGGGCCCGGAAATTCCTGGTGGCAGCCCCGGCTGGAGGGGCCCGGGGTGGCTGCCCGCAGTGAGTGCGTTTTCACTTTCATGTATCATGCCCCCGGGCCGTCACCAAGCAGCTGATTACCACTGCCGGAGGCGGCACTGTTTGTATAGCTGCAGACAGGCCAACGCAGAGATTCAAACTCGCCCACACTGCACACTGTGCGCGGCCTGTGCTGAAGATGAGGGAGTGGCCAGGCAGCAGAGATGCCAGGAGGAGAACAGCCAATCAGGAGAGGGGGCAGAGCCGGGAAAATGAAATGATGAAAAGGAAAAGAGTGCAGGAGTGAAGAAGGAGTAGAGACCACAAAAAGAGAGAAAAGCAAACAGAGAGCAGAAAAACAGTGAGAAGAGGAAAACAGAAGGAATAGAAAGAAAAAGCAGAGGACAGGAGGAGCAGCCAGGAAGACTCACAGGAAGTGCAGCAGAGAGGCCTGAGCCACTATCATCATCTCTCACAGCACAGGAGCTGGTGAGTATTGTAATGTACAAACCTCTGCCTGTAATACTACAGAAAAACTGCCCTGTGCTGTGCCATCACTCTGTGTGTGTGTGTGTGTGTGTGTGTGTGTTGCCCCTGTGCCAATACTGTGTGTGTGTGTTACGTCACCGCCGGAGTCTGCTCCAGCGACTTCTGCTCCGATCACCAGGCGACGCCGTGTTTCTGCCGTGGATGGTACTGGTGATGGGAGAGAAGTTGATGCCAGCGGCACCAGTGGGCGCAGGCTCCGATCATCCACTGGGCTGGGTTAGCTTGGGATCTGCAGTACCGCTGGCTGACTGTGGGTGGCATGTGTCTTCCAGCTGAAGTTGCCAGCGTTCAGCTACAGCCAATGGGAATACAACACACCCTTCTTATTTCCCCTCCTGTCACATGATTACTGCCAGATATAGTTCTGATTTTCCTGGCTCCTGTTACGTCCTATTCTGTTGGTGATTCCTGTGTTGACTTCTGCGTGTTTTTGACTACCCTTCTGCCTACTGTTTTTGTACCTTGCTGCCCGACCCGGATCTGACCTCTGCTACGTTTGCTGACTACGTCACTGCCTGCCGATTCTGTCCCTGTTCCGCAATTCCTGGTTTGACCCTGCCTGACTACTACTCTCATCGGACTGCAGCCTTCCACAGGTAGTGATCTCCAGGGTCCTGTGTAATTCCAAATCCCTGTATAGGGGTTAAAGGGTTTCAGGGTTCTGGGGGTCCTACTTGGTGAGTGGCTTCACTCTAGCCTCCCCTTTACAGCCCATCTGAGTCTGTGGATCCAGGCAGGCGTTACAGTGTGTTGCCCCTGTGCTGTGCCATCACTGTGTGTGTGTGTTGCCCCTTTGCTGTGCCATCAGTGTGTGTGTGTGTGTGTGTGTGTGTGTGTATTATCCCTGTACTTTGCAGAGTTTTAATATAGATCCTGAGGCTATAAAGAGTCATAATCCTTACCATTAAATGGGGAAGACAGAAGTGAAAATTTATATTGTGTGTAGTGAGGGGCACGAAGAAGGACATCCCAACTTTAGGCCAAGTTCACATATTGCAGATTTTTTAGGGATTTGCGGTGTGAATCCACTGGTCTTGGTGCAGTGGCCTTTGCTCAGTAACAGGACGGTGGTTATATTCAGACTCTATGTGGTGATATTTGGTCATGGTGTGACGGCATTATTTTGCAATGTAATAATACATTGCAAACCTTTATATGGTGGGTGTTGTTGAGTAACACTATGTAGTAGTATGTGTTATTTCTGACTATAAGCCGCCCCCAATAATGCATGCCGGCCCCCAATAACATGTATCATGATTATTATGATAATTTTTTTTGTTTGTTTGTTTTTTATCGGTGGGGGGGCCCCATTCAGACTTTTGCTATGGGGCCCCATGATTTCTATGTACGCCCCTGCCTGGGACTGCCCTTGTCGGCTACCTACCAGCGTGGTAGCCTAGCTGCACCTCCAGTGGCTTTAGTGAAGACTCGGTAGCCATTCAGATTTGCTCCTCCAGGTCAGTACTCAGTGCCTTTGGTCCAGTGGAACAACTTACCTGCTGCTTGCCCTGCGAGCATGACATATATGATGTTTTGATTGCTTGTTATTACATTTTTTTTCTGTTGCTGCAAAGGCCTAAAAAACGGTAATCTTGTCGTTTTGATTTTTTTCTGATGACACGGTTTACTGTTTGGATTAATTTATGTTTTGATAGATTGGACTTTTATATAAACACAGTAATATCAAATATGTATATTTTTTAATTTTATTTCTTTTTTTTAATGTGGTAAAGGGTGATGTGAACTTTTATTTTTAAAACCTTTTTCAACTTTGTACTGTACTTTGAACCTGCAAGAGTCTGACCACTTGTTCTATATACAGCAATGCTGTTTACAGAAGAAATCACAGTTTCCTATGAATGCCGGCCACTGGCTGGTTATCACAAGAGTACTATGGTGACAGACACGGGGGTTATCCACTGACCAATGGCTGTCATGACATTTATTTTATTTATTTTACTCACTTATATAGCACTATTAATTCCACAGCACTATTAATTCCACAGCACAGCGTTTTACAGATGTGATTGTACCGTTCCGGGGCTCGGCCGGCTGCCGAGTCGCTCGGATCCGTGCTCGGTGGGTGGCTCGAGCTCCTTACGGACCCGGGGGTCACATCGTTCTGAAAGGGGGTTGGAGCTACATGTAGGGACTTCGGTGGGGAGGTCCACGGCCGGAGCCACGGTTGTTTGTACGGGATTTGAGTTTGTGATGCCACCCATGGATTGTGGTGAATAGATGGACACCACAGCTGCCGTTGACTAGGCTCCCGGGGACGTTGTTGCGCAGCTTGGTGTTGACCTAATGGTTGGGCTGTTGTCTTCAGTCGGGTCTTAGGTTGGATAGGTCCTTAAGTCCAGTCCTCAATCAGTTGACTTGACTCAGCCCGGTTGTTTCTGGGCCTCGTACTGGGTCTGAGTACCCCTCCTGGTGCTCCGGTTTCCAATCGGTTCCCCGGTTCGGTACCGGCGGGCAACCGCCCGTCCCCGGTCCCTACGATTCCACCGGCTGTAATCCCAGCTCCTGCTTGCGGCCACCACCGTCTGCCTCCTTGCCAGAGGTGACTGGGCTCCAACCCAGACACCTGGTGTAGACTATGGCAGGCCTGGACACAGGCCTGTCCTTGAACTCTACTCCACTCCACTGTCAAGACTAATCTCTTCTCGACTACTGTTTTTCCCACCTCCAGGTCTGTGAACTCCTCGGTGGGCGGAGCCAACCGCCTGGGTCCGCCCCCTAGTGTGAACATCAAACCCAGAGGGAGGTGACAAGGGTTTTGTAGTTTGGCTGCTGTCACCTTACTAAGGGGGGGGGAGGGAATGTGTGTATGGGACTACCCGTGACAACCTGGCTAGTCCAGGGCGTCACATGATCATCTCATCAGTATCCCACGGCTGCACGCCAATGAGGACTCACAACAGCATGCCCCCCTTCCAGCATGCATTAAGTGCCGCTATCTGAGATTAACAACAAGTGTCGCTCCACCCATGGCTGTTAGAGGCAGATGAAGGCTGAGTAATTCAGCCTTTATCTTTAACCAAAAGAACACTTAGGTCCATTTCAACAATATTTCTTTAGACTAGGTCCTCAATTAAGCATATACAACCTATAACTGACCCATTATCCCACATTTTTCATATGTGTAATTCTTTATAATAATAAATTATTCTAAGTAGAATTGCTTATCAATAGTTTTTATTTAGTTCAAAAATTAAATGTCACACAGTGCACAGGGGTGAAAAAGTAGCTAAAAAATCTTTAAAAAATACAGTCAGAGGGTATTTACATAACAGGGTAGCATGATCCACACATCCCATAGATATCAATGGTTCATATTATAGGTGAAAACATTTCCTTCAAACATAGGTATATAGAAAGTGCTTAATACAGTGCAATGTCCGCATAACTCTCAGCATATATCAATCAAAGTTGTATATAAATATATATAAAGTGCTTAGTGCAGAGCAGCATAGATTGTAAACATTTACACATAGTCCTGTGTTGCCGCATTCAGCAGCACAGGAAAGAACATTGTCAAGCTCACCACTGAACCATGTTCCAGGGGTAAAACAATTAATTCTTAGTGAGAACCCACCAATGTGGGGATGGAAATTATGTGGATCACGTCACCCTGCACCTCGACGCGTTTCGACTAGAGCTTCGTCCTGGAGGTGCAGGTATGGCGCAAACAGCATCCTTATATACATCCTTATTATTATCACCATGTAACACCTGTATCGTTGGCGCACACGTCCCATCCGCCTCCCCGTTCGCCGTCGCGCCCGGCGTCCGGAAATCGCCACTGCGCATGCGCACAGTAATTCGATCTCATTGGACGCCGGGCGCGACATGGAAGGAGGAGGTCAGATGACACGCGCGCGCACATACAGTACTTTAACATTCCTCCATCTTGCATTGGGGCAAGTAGAAGGGCAGAGATAGAATCCAGCCACAGCGATTAAATTTAATCGCTTCATACCCTATATTAATATATTGTTCATAGTGTGTATAAGGCATAATCCTTCTCTTTCTTTTTTGTTTTATATTCGTAATTATAACGTGGCTGAAATCCATCTCCGCCCCCTCAAGGGTGCATCCATGTATTGCATTTTCCCTGGGATATTAAACTATATTCATCCATATGGATCCATTCTGTATTCTTTTTTGGTTCTTTTTACCCTGAAGGTAATTAATCTCACTAATAGAAACCTCACAAGGGATCAGCTAGAGGTCCTTGAATTGGGACTGTCCTTCTCTCCAGTGGCAAGCTTTGACCTGTTCACTGGAATCAAGGATATCCAATTATTTGGAAGGAAGTTACTCTTAAAGAAGTTTTTTGCTAGAAGAGATACGGGGATCCCAGATGACTTCTCCAAAGAAGAGAGAGAAGCATTACACATCCTGGAGTCCTTATTAACGGAACAGGAAGAGGGTAATAGTGATGATTTTCCCTTACATATCAAAAAGAGATCAACCACCTTCCCACCTTTGTCAGCCTGCTCAACAATAGAGATGTTTGTCAAAATGGTCATCCAGGAATTTAAAAATCTACCTGTGAAACGTACACATGACAATCTCAACAAAAATCAGAGACATGCATTAAATGAATTAAAATCTATGAAAGACATAGTAATTAAGCAGGCTGACAAGGGTGGAAATGTGGTGATCTGGTCCACAGAGGCCTATGAACATGAGGCTATGAAACAGCTAAATGACAAGCAGTGTTATAAAAGATTGGAAGGGAATCCTACACATAGATTCAGGAATGAATTGGAAAAAATTCTATATGATGCCTTCGAGAAGGGTATAATTCCCAAATCTGTTCTCGAGGGGCTCATATTGGATTTTCCGAGGGTACCTACAATATACTTTGTGCCCAAAATACATAAGGACCCATTACAACCACCTGGCAGGCCAATCGTATCCGGAAATGAAGGCCTTTGCGAACCAGTATGCAAATTTCTGGATCACTATTTAAAATCTATAGTGACCACACTGCCATCTTATATCCGAGATTCGACAGAATTCCTAAATGGAATTCAAGATATCACTTTAGAGACAAATATGATGATGGTAACAGCTGATGTGCAATCATTATATACCTCAATTGCACATAAAGATGGGATCACTGCGGCAGAATATTTTTTGAAAATGTCCAATATAGATGATCAGCTGGTGAGTCTCCTAATACAACTGTTGGAATTTATTCTAACACACAATTACTTTTTATTTAAGGACCGCTACTACCTCCAGGAGAGGGGGACCGCGATGGGGGCGTCTTGTGCGCCCTCTTACGCGAACCTCTTTCTTGGATGGTGGGAGCGGTCCATACAATTTCCATCTGAATCATGTGGCGCAGTCCATTTATGGCTGCGCTACATAGATGACATTTTTTTGATTTGGGAAGGGGAGACTCACCGGCTGAATCAGTTTATGGATCAACTAAATAAGAATGATCATAACATCAGACTTACTTATACTTACAGTCAAGAAAATATTGACTTTTTGGACATTAAGGTATTTAAGGAACGAGATGGAAGTCTGAAGACGGACATATATCGAAAAAAGACAGCTGTTAACTCATTACTAAGTGCGAAATCTTCTCACCCAACACAGACAATTAGAGGGATCCCCACAGGTCAGTTCCTAAGGGCACGACGCATCTGCTCAAGTGATACCCTTTTTGAGGCACAAGCTCATGATCTAAAAAAACGGTTTCATTTTCGCCAATACAGGAATCAGGATATTGAAAGAGGATACAAAAGAGCGAAAAAGACATCACGTATGGAGCTTCTAAAATCAACCAAGAAAGAGCAGACAGATCAAAAGGTGAGATTTATAACTCCATACCATGCCCAATGGAGAGAGATGTGTGACATATTAAATAAATATTGGCCCATATTACTCACGGATAATGACCTAGCCCCAATCTTAACATCAAAAGCAGCAGTTACATCCAAAAAAGCCAAAACAATCAAAGATATGGTTGTAAGAAGTCACTACATTCCCCCACAAAAAAATCTGTGGGGCCTTAATACTAAGCCTAGATGGGGTACATACCCCTGTGGAGACTGTGGTGCATGTACCCAAGTAGAGAGATCTCAGGTGTTCCATGACTCAACTCACTCAACCACATACACCATAGTGCACCATATCAACTGTCGCACGACTGGGGTGATATATTGGGCATATTGCCCCTGTGGTTTAATTTATGTGGGATTGACATCCCGAGAATTTAGAGTTCGAGTCATGGAACATATTCGAGACATTAAAAATGCAGCTAAAGCAAAGAAACCAGAGGATATTGAAAAATTAAAAAACATCCCAAGACATTTCAGAGATAAGCATCAATATAATTGGAGAATTTAGAATTTAGAGGCATAGATAGGGTACAACTGGGAGCCAGAGGGGGTGATATAAAGAAAAATCTAGCCCAAAAGGAGGCACGTTGGATAACAGTGCTAAATACTACTAAACCAAATGGATTAAATGATGCTATTAGCTTTAAACCATTCCTATGACACTATAGCAACATGGGGTGGTGATATGCAGCCTGTTTCTCTATTCTCCATTTTAACTGTGATTTTTTAATTTGTGTTTGTTATGATTATGTATCATTAACAGGATTATGGTGGCAAGACATCCTTCTTCGTTATGAGAGACACCCCATTTAAAAAGAACCAAAAAAGAATACAGAATGGATCCATATGGATGAATATAAAGTTTAATATCCCAGGGAAAATGCAATACATGGATGCACCCTTGAGGGGGCGGAGATGGATTTCAGCCACGTTATAATTACGAATATAAAACAAAAAAGAAAGAGAAGGATTATGCCTTATACACACTATGAACAATATATTAATATAGGGTATGAAGCGATTAAATTTAATCGCTGTGGCTGGATTCTATCTCTGCCCTTCTACTTGCCCCAATGCAAGATGGAGGAATGTTAAAGTACTGTATGTGCGCGCGCGTGTCATCTGACCTCCTCCTTCCATGTCGCGCCCGGCGTCCAATGAGATCGAATTACTGTGCGCATGCGCAGTGGCGATTTCCGGACGCCGGGCGCGACGGCGAACGGGGAGGCGGATGGGACGTGTGCGCCAACGATACAGGTGTTACATGGCGATAATAATAAGGATGTATATAAGGATGCTGTTTGCGCCATACCTGCACCTCCAGGACGAAGCTCTAGTCGAAACGCGTCGAGGTGCAGGGTGACGTGATCCACATAATTTCCATCCCCACATTGGTGGGTTCTCACTAAGAATTAATTGTTTTACCCCTGGAACATGGTTCAGTGGTGAGCTTGACAATCTTCTTTCCTGTGCTGCTGAATGCGGCAACACAGGACTATGTGTAAATGTTTACAATCTATGCTGCTCTGCACTAAGCACTTTATATATATTTATATACAACTTTGATTGATATATGCTGAGAGTTATGCGGACATTGCACTGTATTAAGCACTTTCTATATACCTATGTTTGAAGGAAATGTTTTCACCTATAATATGAACCATTGATATCTATGGGATGTGTGGATCATGCTACCCTGTTATGTAAATACCCTCTGACTGTATTTTTTAAAGATTTTTTAGCTACTTTTTCACCCCTGTGCACTGTGTGACATTTAATTTTTGAACTAAATAAAAACTATTGATAAGCAATTCTACTTAGAATAATTTATTATTATAAAGAATTACACATATGAAAAATGTGGGATAATGGGTCAGTTATAGGTTGTATATGCTTAATTGAGGACCTAGTCTAAAGAAATATTGTTGAAATGGACCTAAGTGTTCTTTTGGTTAAAGTGTGTTTCTGTTTGGTCATCTTAGGTCTGGACATGGACTATAAAAATCGAGATGCAACATGGGTCACACAGATAGCAGAGGTGTTTGGAGAAGATGAGAACACAGGCACGCAAGTATCACCCCCCATGCAGTGTCGAGAGTTGCAGATTAAATTAAAAAATAATCTATCTAAAAGAATGCGTACATGGTGGAATAAGGCATCATTGGAACAGTACCTTAGTAAAGAAATCACCCCTCGAGGCCTCCGCATCCAGGTATTCCCAGCCTTTCCCATTGACGACGATAATTTTAAAACAAGGTGGGAAGAGGCGTGTAAACAGTGCTCACGCACAATGATAGAATTGCTGATTGGGATGGATAAACGAAAATTAGATGAGTTAGAAAAGGAGATTGAAAGTTTAAATGATGAAATAAAACAAAAATTAAGTAAGGAGGCATTGATGCTGTTTGAAAAAGAAGTGGCGGAGGAACTCAATCAGCTTGAGAGCGATGTCAAGCAGAGAAAAATGAGAAAATATCAACGGGATATAACAGACTATCGGAACAAAACCGTCTTCAGATGGCATCACGATAAACAGAACCAAAGGAGAAATACTCCAAGATCTACAATTCAATCTTCATCTGAATCAATAGCATCAAGTGAGAGTGGTTCAGGCACTTACAATGATGGACAAAATAGGCATATGGCTGCCAGGAGTGGAGTTGAAACTAGGAATGGAGCTAAAAGAAGACAGAATCAAAGCAATTGGAAAAAAGAAGGTCCATATGTAAAAGACGCCCTGAAGGTAATTAATCTCACTAATAGAAACCTCACAAGGGATCAGCTAGAGGTCCTTGAATTGGGACTGTCCTTCTCTCCAGTGGCAAGCTTTGACCTGTTCACTGGAATCAAGGATATCCAATTATTTGGAAGGAAGTTACTCTTAAAGAAGTTTTTTGCTAGAAGAGATACGGGGATCCCAGATGACTTCTCCAAAGAAGAGAGAGAAGCATTACACATCCTGGAGTCCTTATTAACGGAACAGGAAGGGGGTAATAGTGATGATTTTCCCTTACATATCAAAAAGAGATCAACCACCTTCCCACCTTTGTCAGCCTGCTCAACAATAGAGATGTTTGTCAAAATGGTCATCCAGGAATTTAAAAATCTACCTGTGAAACGTACACATGACAATCTCAACAAAAATCAGAGACATGCATTAAATGAATTAAAATCTATGAAAGACATAGTAATTAAGCAGGCTGACAAGGGTGGAAATGTGGTGATCTGGTCCACAGAGGCCTATGAACATGAGGCTATGAAACAGCTAAATGACAAGCAGTGTTATAAAAGATTGGAAGGGAATCCTACACATAGATTCAGGAATGAATTGGAAAAAATTCTATATGATGCCTTCGAGAAGGGTATAATTCCCAAATCTGTTCTCGAGGGGCTCATATTGGATTTTCCGAGGGTACCTACAATATACTTTGTGCCCAAAATACATAAGGACCCATTACAACCACCTGGCAGGCCAATCGTATCCGGAAATGAAGGCCTTTGCGAACCAGTATGCAAATTTCTGGATCACTATTTAAAATCTATAGTGACCACACTGCCATCTTATATCCGAGATTCGACAGAATTCCTAAATGGAATTCAAGATATCACTTTAGAGACAAATATGATGATGGTAACAGCTGATGTGCAATCATTATATACCTCAATTGCACATAAAGATGGGATCACTGCGGCAGAATATTTTTTGAAAATGTCCAATATAGATGATCAGCTGGTGAGTCTCCTAATACAACTGTTGGAATTTATTCTAACACACAATTACTTTTTATTTAAGGACCGCTACTACCTCCAGGAGAGGGGGACCGCGATGGGGGCGTCTTGTGCGCCCTCTTACGCGAACCTCTTTCTTGGATGGTGGGAGCGGTCCATACAATTTCCATCTGAATCATGTGGCGCAGTCCATTTATGGCTGCGCTACATAGATGACATTTTTTTGATTTGGGAAGGGGAGACTCACCGGCTGAATCAGTTTATGGATCAACTAAATAAGAATGGTCATAACATCAGACTTACTTATACTTACAGTCAAGAAAATATTGACTATTTGGACATTAAGGTATTTAAGGAACGAGATGGAAGTCTGAAGACGGACATATATCGAAAAAAGACAGCTGTTAACTCATTACTAAGTGCGAAATCTTCTCACCCAACACAGACAATTAGAGGGATCCCCACAGGTCAGTTCCTAAGGGCACGACGCATCTGCTCAAGTGATACCCTTTTTGAGGCACAAGCTCATGATCTAAAAAAACGGTTTCATTTTCGCCAATACAGGAATCAGGATATTGAAAGAGGATACAAAAGAGCGAAAAAGACATCACGTATGGAGCTTCTAAAATCAACCAAGAAAGAGCAGACAGATCAAAAGGTGAGATTTATAACTCCATACCATGCCCAATGGAGAGAGATGTGTGACATATTAAATAAATATTGGCCCATATTACTCACGGATAATGACCTAGCCCCAATCTTAACATCAAAAGCAGCAGTTACATCCAAAAGAGCCAAAACAATCAAAGATATGGTTGTAAGAAGTCACTACATTCCCCCACAAAAAAATCTGTGGGGCCTTAATACTAAGCCTAGATGGGGTACATACCCCTGTGGAGACTGTGGTGCATGTACCCAAGTAGAGAGATCTCAGGTGTTCCATGACTCAACTCACTCAACCACATACACCATAGTGCACCATATCAACTGTCGCACGACTGGGGTGATATATTGGGCATATTGCCCCTGTGGTTTAATTTATGTGGGATTGACGTCCCGAGAATTTAGAGTTCGAGTCATGGAACATATTCGAGACATTAAAAATGCAGCTAAAGCAAAGAAACCAGAGGATATTGAAAAATTAAAAAACATCCCAAGACATTTCAGAGATAAGCATCAATATAATTGGAGAATTTAGAATTTAGAGGCATAGATAGGGTACAACTGGGAGCCAGAGGGGGTGATATAAAGAAAAATCTAGCCCAAAAGGAGGCACGTTGGATAACAGTGCTAAATACTACTAAACCAAATGGATTAAATGATGCTATTAGCTTTAAACCATTCCTATGACACTATAGCAACATGGGGTGGTGATATGCAGCCTGTTTCTCTATTCTCCATTTTAACTGTGATTTTTTAATTTGTGTTTGTTATGATTATGTATCATTAACAGGATTATGGTGGCAAGACATCCTTCTTCGTTATGAGAGACACCCCATTTAAAAAGAACCAAAAAAGAATACAGAATGGATCCATATGGATGAATATAAAGTTTAATATCCCAGGGAAAATGCAATACATGGATGCACCCTTGAGGGGGCGGAGATGGATTTCAGCCACGTTATAATTACGAATATAAAACAAAAAAGAAAGAGAAGGATTATGCCTTATACACACTATGAACAATATATTAATATAGGGTATGAAGCGATTAAATTTAATCGCTGTGGCTGGATTCTATCTCTGCCCTTCTACTTGCCCCAATGCAAGATGGAGGAATGTTAAAGTACTGTATGTGCGCGCGCGTGTCATCTGACCTCCTCCTTCCATGTCGCGCCCGGCGTCCAATGAGATCGAATTACTGTGCGCATGCGCAGTGGCGATTTCCGGACGCCGGGCGCGACGGCGAACGGGGAGGCGGATGGGACGTGTGCGCCAACGATACAGGTGTTACATGGCGATAATAATAAGGATGTATATAAGGATGCTGTTTGCGCCATACCTGCACCTCCAGGACGAAGCTCTAGTCGAAACGCGTCGAGGTGCAGGGTGACGTGATCCACATAATTTCCATCCCCACATTGGTGGGTTCTCACTAAGAATTAATTGTTTTACCCCTGGAACATGGTTCAGTGGTGAGCTTGACAATGTTCTTTCCTGTGCTGCTGAATGCGGCAACACAGGACTATGTGTAAATGTTTACAATCTATGCTGCTCTGCACTAAGCACTTTATATATATTTATATACAACTTTGATTGATATATGCTGAGAGTTATGCGGACATTGCACTGTATTAAGCACTTTCTATATACCTATGTTTGAAGGAAATGTTTTCACCTATAATATGAACCATTGATATCTATGGGATGTGTGGATCATGCTACCCTGTTATGTAAATACCCTCTGACTGTATTTTTTAAAGATTTTTTAGCTACTTTTCCACCCCTGTGCACTGTGTGACATTTAATTTTTGAACTAAATAAAAACTATTGATAAGCAATTCTACTTAGAATAATTTATTATTATAAAGAATTACACATATGAAAAATGTGGGATAATGGGTCAGTTATAGGTTGTATAATTCAGCCTTTATCTGCAGGGAAAGATTCAGGATCAGCGTATGAGCTCACATCAAAGGCAGGGAAATGACTCATGACGTGCATAGCAGGGTTAATGCAGCAGTCAGATGTTAGCCGGCAAAAGATAGGCTGTCTCAACTGCTTCATGACTGTCCCTCAAGTTAAAATTTGCCAACCTGCTCCTAATCTTATCCATAATGCAGGTTTGTAATACATTGTGTAGCCACATCCACCCCATGTCTTACCATTGGTTTCTTAGTTCTCTTTCCGTACAAAGACCAGTCAGAACCGAATTCCAGCAGTGGCCTAGTGGTTGCAAGTACAAAGGCGCTTCTGAACAAACGTAACAAGTGTCTATTAGATGGCTCCAATTGTGCCACTTTTATTAAGACGCCTTCAAGTGTTAACAAATTGGCGCAAATCGCTCCATCTTGGCACAATATGCATAAAGTAGGGATTGCCACTTAATAAATGTTGTCTGTTTCCTCTGAATAGTGACCATTGCTGAGTTCGGCCTCCCTCCTGGTTGCCTCCGGGGCCACCTCTCTGCTTGTTGAACCTCTTTAGTCATTTTTTTACTCTTATACAAGGTCCTGTGTCTCCTGTATTCTGCTGCTCTATGTCTCGGTCTTTATTCTTCTTTCAGGTAGTACGTAGTGCACAATGTTAGTGCCCCAATCACAGAGACTGAATCCCATAATAATTGTAGTGTAATTAGGGACAGGAGTTGAATTTATGACATCTATTCTCTGTAGTGACTCCTCTATACTGCCCGATTCTAGTTGTGATATATTCAGGGTAGTAGTGATCATTCCCATCATTATCACTGTGTGAGGAGAAAATCAGACAAAAAAACCACACAACACGATATATATCTAAATTTATGTTTGTTTTTTATTAGAAGATCAATAAGCAGCATTGTATTGAAAGTATACTGGCCCTTTGAGAAATTACACAATGGTCACAGTGCCTCTCAGGTGAGCCCCCGTGTGGACTACAGAACCAGCTGCAGTCATTGGGGAGCAGCTGAGAGGCACTGGACCCAAAGATCCAGAGGAAGGCGAAGAAACCCCCCGGAGAGTTCTGCCTCAGGGGGGAAAAAAATTCCTTCCTGACCCCAGTTCTGGCGATCGGATATTTCCCTGGATCACGTCAGTCCTGCTGCAAATTGCAGGATATTTATATGTAATTATTAGTGATGGGCGGATAGTAAAATATTCGGGTTTGGATTGTTGGATCGAATACCCAGTACTATTCCAGTATTCATCACGAATAACTGACCTAATGCAAGTCAATGGGGAACTCGAGTGTTATTCTAAGGACATCTTCAAAAAAAATGCTCGGGTTCCACATTGACTTACATTAGGTTAGTTATTCTTCAGTAATACTGAGATAGTACTCGGCATTCAGTACAACTAATCCAAACCCGAATATCTATTAACCCATCACTAGTAATTATAAGCTATGGAGCGCTAATCTTACAAAGAAAAATATACACACATCCTGCTCCTAGGAGCTTACAATCTAATATACAATATGACATATGCACACAAACATATGCACACTCAACTTGATGCTCACACACATACAGACACATATGCCCACAAACACACACATACACACTCACCTCAAGACACACATACACAAACACACACCCCTTCAGTGCTGCAGTGCTGCGGAAAGAAACGATCACCCCTTAATTGCTGGGACTCCACACAAACCTTCACAAATAAATCCTTTCATTACCTGGACGCCATACAAACCCTCACACACCCCTTTAGTAGTGGGGTCAAATAGACACTGACACACCGTCCCTTTATTGCTGGGGCCACACAAACAACCTTTCATTCTTGGAACACACACCTTCAGTGCTGCAGTTCTGGGAAGCGATCATACATACACACACACACACACACACATACATATACACACACACACACACCCCCCCCCTTCAGTGCTGCAGTGCTGCGGAAAGAAACGATCACCCCTTAATTGCTGGGACTCCACACAAACCTTCACAAATAAATCCTTTCATTACCTGGACGCCATACAAACCCTCACACACCCCTTTAGTAGTGGGGTCAATAGACACTGACACACTGTCCCTTTATTGCTGGGGCCACACAAACAACCTTTCATTCTTGGAACACACACCTTCAGTGCTGCAGTTCTGGGAAGCGATCATACATACACACAAACACACACATACACACACACATACATACATACACACACACACACACACATACATACATACACACACACACACTTACACACGCACACACACATACATACCTTCTAGGTCTGAACCTGAAAATTCTTCTCGCTTGATAATTGTAGGTCCTATGACAGCCTTGTGGAAGGGTCAAGAAGAAATAAAACATGCAGAGATAGTTATTGCTTGGAACAATCATGGTGATGAGTCCATACAGTGCACACTGCTGATCTCTTCCTTGTCCTGCTGTGCTGTTTGTGCTGTGCAGCGAGTCCTTCTTCACCCCTCTCCGATGTTGCCCGATCCTCCAGTATTCAGTGAAGAGCTACCTACCTGGACCAGTCGTCTTCAAGCTGTGACACAAGATGGTTCTGGATTAGAGCTTTGTACATTCTATAGCATTTGTGATGTCATGTGAGGTCTATGATATCAAGTGCACTGTGATGTCATGTGCTTTGCGATGTCATCATACCTGGAAGCAAATCAAATTCATGTTAAAACAATAACTTTATTTAATTAAAACCACACACAATTGAATACTGCACAATAAAAATTTGCTACAACGTTAGTCATAAATCAATGTATACCTCAGAGGGGGAGGGGCCCAGGATGGATTCCCTAGACTTCCCCTACCTGGCCGCAGAGGTTGGTACTATGCAGAGATTGTTCGCCCCACCTTCTGATAGACGATTGATTGGCTGTCTCGAGCATGGCCCCGCCCATAGAGGCCAGCATACTATTCAGGCCTTGGATGGAAATGAGCCCTGACTGCCTAGCGTGCGTTCCAGCTACTTGTAGGGAGTTTTCTTCCTGGGGACACCGTATGTTTACAGGTATAAAAAAGCTGCCTTTGAATACAACATGGTCTATCTGGCTATATGAGCCTCAGGTTCAATTTGGGATGCCCCTGATGAAACCCCTGGCATTTGGAA
Organism: Anomaloglossus baeobatrachus; assembly: GCF_048569485.1. Lineage (NCBI taxonomy): Eukaryota > Metazoa > Chordata > Amphibia > Anura > Aromobatidae > Anomaloglossus > Anomaloglossus baeobatrachus. The sequence continues at coordinate 111,398,339 of NC_134361.1, read as the reverse complement.
AGGGAGGAGAAACGCGTCAGGCGTGAGGCTACTCAAGCTAAGTTATTGTGTCATTTGGCACATCTTTTATGCTGTGCAATATTATTTGCCATTGGGTATATTGTGCTTTTTGCTATTGAGCGCTATTTATCATTTGGCAAATATGATACTATTAGCATAATGATCTGTTACTGGGCATGCCACTAATACATCTCATGTTATTCCATATGACATTGCTAATACAGGCAGGGTCGGACTGGGGTGCCAGGGGCCTACCAGGGAAATTACCTCTAGGAGCCCACACTGTAGCTACCATAAACGGTTTTATTACTTGTTCATTTTCGGCTTCTCTCAGTATAACTTGCGCCATTTAGCAAACTACGGTGTGCAAAAAAGAACTGTATTGTGCCCTGCAGATATCACAGGATTTCTTGTAGCATCTTATTTATTGTAGTTAATTATGGAATCTATTATTTACAATCAGTCGCAGTTTTTCTTACACACGGACATTCCTTGTCTTAGGAAAACCACTGAGTCCATCAGGAAAACAATATTCAAAGAGAAGCAGAATGTTATCCAGCATCTTCAAATGGAAAAGTTTACTAAAATTAATCCCCCTATGCCACCATCTATCCACCATATAGGGTCTGTCCCCACTGACTTGGGAAATCCCCTATAGAGTCAGTATGTGGTGGTGTGAAACATTACCACTCCAATACACTTTTCCATTTGGAGACTCCGGTGAATATTTGCTTCACTTTAGTCTGACATTTATCTATTTTTTCTGTCTTTGTTATCATAGTGGTATCTGTAGCGCCCCTGAGACCCTCAGGGCACTACAGGGAACTGCATCCTCTTGGGGATGCAGGACCTACTCCCTGGGACTTGGAATACCAGTGCCGATTCCACCAAAACACGACCAAAATCCTAGTTCTCCACTGCACACAGGGCATAGAGGGTTAACCATGTAAGGGGATGGTCGCCATGGGAACGAGTCCCTCAGTATAGCCAGCCTGGTGGGAGGGGTCAGCAGTCAGTCAGTCGGTAGTCGGTAGTGAGTTGAGTGGCACACAGAAGAGGTGTGCAGACGTGCCTGAGCTGGGTTTGTGTAACGGTGATCCGGGGGCACAGGAGAGAGGTCGCCAGGATGGGTACCGGAGATACCGCTGGGACCAGAGCACGCACGGGGCACGGGGCACGCGGCACAGGGCCCTAGGTCAAGCGTCAGTTTCATACGGTTTGATAAATACCTTCCCAGTGAGGACACCTTCACGGACTTCACCGAACCAAATAATCCGGGGGCATCAGCAGTAAACTAGGATCGGGGTTTGGACATTTACCTCCCTGCAGGGTCTGCACTGCCCTCCATATGGAGAAGGAGACTGTACCCCAAAAGGGACGTCTGGGCTCACAAACGCTCCATGCTACGGGGACCCAATCAACTGAGAGTGCCGGGGACCGTGCAACCTAGGTCATTACATTGGCACTGATACTCCAAGGGACCTGAACCAGTGGTTCAAACGTCAGAGTGAGTAGAGACTGTTAAAGACAACCTGGTGAGGTCTCCGTTATTACCCTGCAACATCTCCCAGGCACAGCTCTACCTACAGAGGATCTAACGCCATTGCTGCATACACCACCAGCCCATCAGATGCATCCAACTACTCCACAGCGTGGCTGGCCAGTAAAGGTCTAAAAGATGAAAAAATAATGACATAGCCTCCTTGTTCACCTGATCTGAACCCCATAGAGAACCTGTGGTCCCTCATAAAATGTAAGATCTACGGGGAGGGAAAACAGTACACCTCTCGGAGCAGTGTCTGGGAGGCTGTGGTGGCTGCTGCGCGCAATGTTGATCGTAAACAGATCAAGCAACTGACAGAATCTATGGATGGTAGGCTGTTGAGTGTCATCATAAAGAAAGGTGGCTATATTGGTCACTAATTTTTTGGGGTTTTGTTTTTGCATGTCAGAAATGTTTATTTCTAAATTTTGTGCAGTTATATTGGTTTACCTGGTGAAAATAAACAAGTGAGATGGGAATATATTTGATTTTTATTAAGTTGCCTAATAATTCTGCACAGTAATAGTTACCTGCACAAACAGATATCCTCCTAAGATCTTCGTTCCGAATAGCATGTGCAATGCAAGTTACATAGTTTTATAGTTACATAGTTACATAGTTACTTAGGTTGAAAAAAGACCTAGGTCCATCTAGTTCAACCTTCCTCCACCAGTTCTACATTTAGTCACTAAGTCATTTATAACCAACAATGTTGTGTGTACTGAGGAAATCATCCAGCCCTTTTTTAAAAGCTGTTATAGTATCTGCCATTACTACCTCTTGTGGTAGGGCATTCCACAGTCTGACTGCTCTAACTGTAAAGAACCCTTTCCTATTTAGGTGTCGGAATCGCTTTTCTTCCACTCGCAGTGAGTGCCCCCTGGTCCTTAGTATTGTTTTCGGAAGAAATAAGTCATGTGCCAGTCCTTTATATTGACCACACATGTATTTATACATATAAATGAGATCTCCTCTGAGACGTCTTTTTTCTAAGCTAAACATATCTAACTTTTTCAACCTGCCATCATATGGGAGGCCTTCCATTCCTTGTAATAGTCTAGTTGCCTGCCTTTGAACTGACTCTAACTTCTGAATGTCCTTTTTAAAATGTGGAGCCCAAAACTGGATCCCGTATTCCAGATGTGGCCTTACAAGTGATTTATAGAGGGGTAACAATACGTTGGGATCACGGGATCTAATCTCTCTTTTTATACACCCTAAAATCTTGTTTGCTTTAGCAGCTGCTGCTTGACATTGAGTGCTGCTGCTCAGCTTATTTGTAATGAGAATACCCAAGTCCTTCTCCTGTTCTGTAGTCCCGAGTTTACTTCCATTTAATGTATATGCAGCTATAGGATTACTCCGTCCTAGGTGCATTACTTTACATTTATCAACATTAAATCTCATTTGCCAAGTATCTGCCCATTCTGACATCTTATCCAGATCTTTTTGTAATATTGTACTATCCAGGTCAGTTTTTAATATCCTACATAGTTTGGTGTCATCGGCAAAGACTGACACTGTACTATCAATCCCATCCACAAGGTCATTAATAAAGAGAGTAAAAAGAATTGGTCCTAGCACAGATCCCTGCGGCACCCCACTGCTGACTATAGCCCATTTAGAGAATGTACCATTTATGACTACTCTTTTTGTTTCCTATCTTTTAGCCAATTCCTTACCCAGTTGCATATTGTGTCCCCTAGTCCTTGCTTCTGGAGCTTTAGTATAAGGCTATTATGTGGTACAGTATCAAATGCCTTTGCAAAGTCCAAATAAATCACATCAGCTGCATTACCAATATCCAGGTTTGAACTTACCCCCTCATAGAACCCCAACAGGTTGGTTAGACACGACTTATCTTTCATGAATCCATGCTGTTTGTCAGTTATCATATTATTTTCTGCAATATATTTTTGCATGTCATCCCTTAAAATGCCCTCAAAAACTTTGCATACTACTGATGTCAGGCTTACTGGACGGTAGTTGCCTGGATCTACCCTCTTACCTTTCTTAAATATCGGTACCACATCAGCAATCCTCCAATCCTGAGGCACCAACCCTGTTACAAGTGAGTCTAAAAAGATTAGATACAGCGGTCTGTCGATTACGGAGCTCAATTCCCTCAATATTCGTGGATGAATGCCATCTGGCCCTGGGGATTTGTCAATGTTTAATTTACTCAGACGTAGGCGTACTTCATCTTGTGTTAAATTAATTATATCGGGTGGTGGACTTTGATTTTTCACTTGTTGAATGATCCCTGGTACAGTCAGTTCCTTGGTGAATACAGATGAGAAATGCCTATTTAATATCTCAGTCTTTTGTTTGTCCTCTATAACTAACTTGTTATTATATTTTAAGGGTCCGATACTATCCTTTGTTTTCCTTTTGGCATTAATGTATTTATAAAAGATTTTGGGATTTATTTTAATGTCATTGGCGATTTTTGTTTCAGTAGCTAGTTTTGCTTGTTTGATTTCTTTTTTTGCATTGCCTATTGATATCTTTATACTCCTGCAATGCTATTTCTGTATTCTCAGCCTTTAAGATTTTAAACGCCCTTTGTTTTTGTTTTATTATACTTTGTACAGTCTGATTTATCCATAGTGGTTTCTTTTTATTCCGGGACATTTTATTACCAGAGGGTATACGTTTTTTACAGGACTCTAGCAGTATATCCTTAAACTTACCCCATTTATGTTCGGTATCCCCAGTTACCATGACTCTGTCCCAATCTACACATTTAAGCTCTTCCCTTAATTTGTTGAAATCAGCTTTCCTAAAATTCCAGGTTTTAGCATTCCCCCTTTGAAATGTTCTATTGAATATTATGTCAAAGCTTACCATATTATGATCGCTGGTGCCCAAGTGCTCCCGGACCTGTAGATCTGAAATTGTATCCGGTCTATTTGACAGGACCAGATCTAGCAAATTATCTCCCCTGGTCGGTTCACCTACCATCTGAGAGAGGAAATGGTCTTGAATGGTAGATAAGAACTTACAGCTTTTAGCAGAACCAGAAGATTCTATGTCCCACTGTATGTCTGGATAGTTGAAATCCCCCATAATAAGAACCCGATTATTATTATTAGCTGTCTTTTCAATTTGTTCCAGCATTTCACCCTCTATTTGTTCAGGTATGTTAGGAGGCTTATAGCAAACTCCAATTAGCATTTTTCCATTATTCCCCTCCCCATGTACATTTACCCATACTGACTCTACATTGTTGCTGTTCCCCTCAATGTCATCATACAACACAGGTTTTAGGTTAGATTTGATAAATATACACACCCCACCACCTTTTCTGTCTTTCCTGTCCTTCCTAAATGTAGTATAACCCTGTATGTTTGTCACCCAGTCATGGCTTTCATCCAGCCAGGTTTCCGTAATGCCCACCACATCATAATCCATGGTTGACATAAGAGTCTCCAATTCATTCATTTTGTTTGCAAGACTTCTTGCATTTGCCAGTAGACATTTAATCCTATTAACACCTTTATTACTCCTAGCCTCCCTACATTCCTTGTATGTCCCATCCCCCCCTAATCCTTCATTGACCCCTACCGTCTCCCTGTCTCTATCTGCTCTATCTATCCCCTTATTTGCTCCACTACCCTCCCTCCCCCCCCGATCCTAGTTTAAAAGCTCCTCCATCCGTCTGACCATTTTCTCCCCCAGCACAGCTGCACCTTCCCCATTGAGGGGAAAAACTAACAATGTAACGAGTAACCTGAATGCTGTACATTTCGTGGGGGTAGCAAATACTGCGGAATTCGGGTTACTCATTACATTGCGAGTTTTTCCCCATTGACTTGCATTGCACATGCTATTTGGAATGAATATGCGAGTATTAGACAGTACTCATTATGACTGTAGCGAGTGCGATTAGTTAGGTACTCGATCAACTCTACTTACAGCAAATGAAAACCCAAAAATCATTATCTCAGAAAATTAGAATAATTACCACAAAATACCTGCAAAGGCTTCCTAGGTGTTTAAAATGCCCTCTTAAGGGGGCTTTACACGCTACGATATCGCTAATGTGAAGTTGTTGGGGGTCACGGAATTTGTGACGCACATCCGGCCGCATTAGCGATGCCGTTGCGTGTGACACCTATGAGCAATTTTGCATCGTCGCAAAAAAACGTGCAAAATCGCTCATCGGTGACATGGGGGTCCATTCTCAAATATCGTTACTGCAGCAGTAACGAAGTTGTTCTTCGTTCCTGCGGCAGCACACATCGCTCCGTGTGACACCGCAGGAACGAGGAAGCTCTCCTTACCTGCCTCCCGGCCGCAATGCGAAGGAAGGAGGTGGGCGGGATGTTATGTCCCGCTCATCTCCGCCCCTCCGCTTCTATTGGGCGGTGGTTCAGTGACGCTGCTGTGACATCGCTGTGACGCTGAACGAACCGCCCCCTTAGAAAGGAGGCAGTTCGCTGGTCACAGCGACGTCGCCGGGCAGGTAAGTATGTGTGACAGGTCTGGGCGATGTTGTGCAGCACGGGCAGCGATTTGCCCGTGTCGCACAACAGATGGGGGCGGGTACCCACGCTAGCGATATCGGTACCCATATCGCAGCGTGTAAAGCGGCCTTTAGTCTGGTTCAGTAGGCTACACAATCACGGGGAAGACTGCTGACTTGACAGATGTCCAGAAGGCAGTCATTGACATACCCCACGAGAAGTTAAAGGCTACTTTCACACTTGCGTTTTTTTCCTTCAGTCGCAATCCGCCGTTTTGGAAAACAGCGGAATCCGTTAACAGATTCCGCTGCTTCCCATAGACTTGTATGGACGACGGATTGCGACTGATGGACCTGCGTTGATTCCGCCGGTTTTTGAGCAGCGGAATCCTTAGGATTTCGCTGCGCATGCTCTCTCTGGTTCCCTGCAAACGTAACCAGGGTACACATAGGGTTATTAAGCAAAGCGCTTTGCTTAGTTACCCGATATTTACCCTGGCTACGTGTGCAAGGAGCCAGCGCTAAGCGGTGTACGCTGGTAACCAAGGTAAATATCGGATAACCAAGCAAAGTGCTTTGCTTAGTTACCCGATACCCTCGCTACGTGTGCAGGGAGCCCGAAACTTCCCCGCTTAGCTCCGCCCCCTCCCGCACTCCACTCTGCATGTACACACGCACGCACACAGACACACAGACGCACACACACTCACCTGTCCCCAGCCATGCAGTCCCCGGTACTGACGTCCTCAGCGTCATGGCCCTGCTCGGCTCCACACACCCCACACTCTGCCCCCCTGCACACATTCTCGGCGCCCGAGCGATCAGGTGATCACCCGGCGGCCGGCTGCTGTGAGCTATCAGCTGATCACCTAGCATCCGGCTGCTGTGAACAATCAGCTGATCACCCGGTGGCCGGCTGCTGTGAGCGATCAGCTGAGCACCTGGCAGCCGGCTGCTGTGAACGATCAGCTGATCACCCGGCGGCCAGCTGCTCTGAATGATCAGCTGATCACCCGGTGGCCGGCTGCTGTGAGCGATCAGCTGATCACCTGGCAGCCGGGTGATCAGCTGATCGTTCTCAATAGTCTGCCGCCGGTAAAACTGTAAAGAAAAAAAAAAGCACATTCCGTTGTTTTGTACGATCTGTTGCATCCGTTGTGCCACTATATGCAACGCATCCGTTGCATCCGTCACACAACGCAATGCAACGGATGCTGTTCAATGCAAGTGTGAAACTAGCCTAAGCCACAAAAGGTCATTGCTGAAGAAGCTGGCTTTTCATAGAAGTGGTCCCAGCACCCTCTGTGTCAGAGAGGGGTCCACCACTCTGGCCAGCTGATGAAAGCTCATCCCCGGAGCCGCTGCCAGATCAATCGGAGGAGTACCTAGCACCCTCAAGAAGAATGAGAGGCCTGGATGCCGAGACCACAGTTCCCAAACTGCGCACCGGCTACGGCTTCATTGTGGAGTCTGGAGTAAAAGAAGGTATATTTGTTTCCAGAAGGGATGTCCAGTCCCACCTACAGCGAGGACACCCAGATCGAGACCTCTATACAGGAGATGTTGTAGAGTACACCAGACACATGGGTGAAAGAGGCTGGTATGCCTTTATATGTCATGCAGTGCCCTAAGAACACCGTGGCAAGTCCAAGCTCCACCCCCACTGCTGCTACCAGGTCCCCAAAGTCACCTCCACCAGGGGACACTCAAGATGCTAAAGAAGATACAGAAGCACTAGATACAGAAGCAGAAGATACAGAAACACCAGATGACACACAAGGTGAAACACCAGATGAAACATTCACCTACGTCATCCACTCAGTCTGCCTTTTCTGGACTTGCTTGTCTCTATTGATCCAGAAGGTAAGCTCAGAACAACCATCTATAGAAAGCAAACTTCCACAAACTCACTCCTCAGGTGGGATAGTCATCATCCTTTGCCTCTCATGCGTGGTATCCCAAAGGGACCATACCTGCCCCTGAGAAGGAATTGTTCGGATCAGAGTGAGTTTGTGGAAAAGGCGAATGACTTGAGGAATCGGTTTCTTGAAAAGGGCTACCCAGATCATGTCTTGAGAAAAGCCTTCAAATACTCTTTGGAGCAGGACCGGAGTAAGCTCCTGTCACCACAACCTAAACAAAATCAGGATGAGGGGCTGATGAGGGGCTTCTAAGGCTTATTACAACCTATACTAAGGGAGCCTCTGCAGTCAGAAACATACTGGAGCAACACTGGCAGGGCCGGCTTCAGGTTTTTGTGGGCCCTGGGCGAAAGAGTCTCAGTGGGCCCCATCCACACATAGACATGCACAGATACATACACATACAGGCATACGTACACATACTTATTTAAAGAGAAATTCACAAAAACACATAAATAGACATAAATCTAGACACAGTCAAATACACTGACATACATAGATACACATCATACATACACACACACACACATTATTTTTATATATTTATCCTGTATATATATTTCTAATATTGGGAAGCCGGCAACAGCCTCATTCACTTCCCGGCTTGTCTAACAGACATGGCCGCACATAGGGCACACTAACACTGCTGTATATACATCAGACTGCTGAGACCCCACCACCGTATCGAGTGTCCCATGCCCGAACAAAACACACCAATGTAGTAAACCAAAAATGAACTTTATTGGAGAGATAACCAAATATGTACAAACTCTCATCTTTTGTTGGGTCGGGGTCGGTCACAGCTTTTGAAATAACAGGTATAATTAACCAACCAAATATACCATGTCAACGAGGCGTAATGCCAGGCCGGACTCCCGGCGCAATCAGCCTTCGCTTAACATCCACCATTTTCGACCACTGACCGCTGTGACTTAAACAATATAACATACCACAAAAGGGGAGGGGGGGTGGGCCAGCAGCGCAAGTGTGTCCGGGTATCCAGCAGCACAGCAGCGTCCGGGTCTCAGGCTGAGGAGAGACCGAAGCCAGGAAGTAGGGGGATTATATAGGGAGAAACAGTAGGAGGGGGAAAACAGTGGGATTGGACAAACGCAAGGGGGGACGGATTCGGGCATGGGAGATGGATTTAACCCTTTATATACGGGGCTCAGCAGTCAGGGTGCACTCAGTGTAGCCCCACTGACATGCCCCACAGACTGCTGAGACCCCACCACCGTATCGAGTGTCCCATGCCCGAACAAAACACACCAATGTAGTAAACCAAAAATGAACTTTATTGGAGAGATAACCAAATATGTACAAACTCTCATCTTTTGTTGGGTTGGGGTCGGTCACAGCTTTTGAAATAACAGGTATAATTAACCAACCAAATATACCATGTCAACGAGGCGTAATGCCAGGCCGGACTCCCGGCGCAATCAGCCTTCGCTTAACATCCACCATTTTCGACCACTGACCGCCACGGAGGAGCAAAAGTCGCTAGACTGCGCTCCGACCCCCACCCATGATAGATAGCACAACCCCGTCCTGAGGGCCCAATAAAATTGCATACTGGAGGCCTCGTCCGTTGCACCGCTCCCTGACCAACTCAAAATATAAGAAAGGCCCAACCGCCGCACTACCAAACGGGCAAAGTATCAGCAATAGAATTACAAACCGAGAACATGACGGGTGCGAAAACAGATGCGAAAACAGATGTTAGGGGCAAGCATCTAAGCGCTAATGCTTTAAATGACTGAATTACCAGGGGTGAATACATAAATGTTATGGCAATAACTACGCACATGTGGGCAAGGGTGTACATGAGGCGGCAAAAACTGGGCGGACAAGAGAAAATCATCCAAAAAAGGGGTTGAAAACAACTAAGAAAATGATGGCAGACAGGTGAACTTGTAAAATACGAAAAAGCGACTTGGTGTCAGGAAAAGAAAACAGGATCCCGCCAATTGCAATTCAACGTACAGCATTTGAAGGAATACGGTGAAAAATCCGAATCCGCTTATGGATTGGAGCAAACGAAGGTTCCCTGGGAAGGATAAAGGGTGAAAATTAAAACAAAAGTGAAGCCAAATTACCGCTGAGCAGCTGCTCCTTTATTGGGTATCGGTCAAGCCATGTCGCCATCATAAGGCTCACTGGCATCGTCATTTGGCCTGTGAAGTGGCGTTGCTGGCAGTTTTGCAGATGGCTGGGGGCACTGGGCTGATGCGTGCGATCCACCACAAGCGGAGCACTCGTGCTTAAATTTACAAAGGCCAAAGAAGCGGCAGTGTCCTTCATTGAATAACCGACACGTGGCAGGTCTACGACCGGCCACTGGGCCGAAGCCGGCAGAGGTGCTATGAGGCACAGAATGAAAGGGGTTATAATCCGTCTGGGCCAACATTAAACGCAGCCAGGTGTCCGTGGCTTTAACTCCCCAGCCCAACTGGGGTTGAAGGGCTAAACGACGACGAAAATCCTCATCGTAGCGCCACCAGGCTGATCCCCCATGAGCTTTATAAGAATTATATATGGTGTCGAGATATATAAACATCTCGGAACAGCGCTCAGGGTGCTTTTGTCCCATGACACAACCCATGACAAAAAATGCCTGAAGCCAATTGTTAATGGACTTCGCCACTTTTGGCGTCCCAGCAAAAGGATGATCAGATGGACGCCGCTCCTTATCAATTGTATGCTGATCGGTCGAAACTAAAGACCATATATCAACATAATCGTTCGCCCAAATTTTCCGGACGGTCTCGTCAGTCAAGTGGGATCCCAAAGGAGGAACGCCACAAAAGAAAGCGTCCCTATGAATATCGGAGCGAGGCGGAGGGTTAGATTGTATAAGAGGTTGACCAGGAGATGAAGGGCCAACTAAAATATTCCCCCCCGCCGCAGGCTGCAAATTATCTAAAAATGTTTTAATAGCCGCTGCCATACCCGCACTATCCCCCCCGGCCCCCGAGTATCGATACTCACCAGCATCCGGGAGGGGAGCGTCAGAAGGCTCCTGTACAGGATCAACAAATGCCACAGGCTGCCGACGTGCTGAGGGAATAACAATCTCCCCCTGAGAAGGTTGGTAACGACGGCGGTGATGCCCATGGGGCACGACTGAGGAATCCGGTGTAGTGGAAGTAGAACGCCACCCCGATGAACGAGAATGGCGGCTCCTCCAAGCGGATTGGGAATGACGGGCGGAATGGCAGCTACGTCTGCCACGTGATCCAACAGAGCGTCCGTGCCGGCGAGGGGTGCGAAGGGGTGACGGCGAGGAAAGCGAGGAGGAGCGGTTACCGCACCCACGGTGGCTACGACCGAGGGCCGGTGTTCCAGCAACCACCTGCGTTGGACCAGCAAGATATGGTGGTTGACAGACTGGGGCAAGTGCACCTGGGGCAGATGGGGCTTGTGGGGTGGGGGCAGGCACTGCAGGGTGCACACCTGCAGCCTCCTGCTGTAATGGCGGCAAGGCCAGCAGTGGGGGTTGTGAAAGGGGGGTAGAAGGGCTTATTAACGCCCTAGCAGCCAGGGGTGCATCATGTTGAGGAGACTGGGGTGGGGCGTGGGCGTGCACCATGTGTGCAGACCCCTCTATAGACGAGGGGCCGCAGACGTGGCGACCCGGCATTATAAGTGGTGATGGAGGATGTAGGAATGGTGGTTCGGGTAGGCAGGGGTTAACTACTACCGGCCGTGGCTCTACACTGACAGGGAAACAGTGCCTGCGTGCATCAGCCACGGCCGGAAGCTGAGAGGAGGTGAGGAGCTGGGAGGGGATGAGGGGGGAGGAATCCACATGCATTGGTGTTACAGGGGGGTTAACAGCTCCCGACTGCAGATCCACGCAGCCAGGATGGTAGTCCCGCCGGTGCACAGCCGCTGCAGTCGGGAGCTGGGTGGAAGTGGGCTGTACTGGTCGCGAGGCGCGCGCACGAGAAGCGCGCACGCCCCGCGATGCCATAGCTCCCGACCGCAGATACACGCGGCCAGGGGGGGAGTCCCGGCTCACAGCCGCCGCGGCCGGGAGCCGGGCTGAAGTGTCAGGAACTAGGCGCGAGGCGCGCGCACGAGAAGTTCGCACGCCCAACAACTTCCCAGCTACCGACCGCAGGTCCACGCTACCAGAGGGACAGTACTGGCGTGTAGCCCCTGCGGTCGGGAACCGAGGTGGGTTTTGGGGGGCTAGTCGCGAGGCACGCGCACGAGAAGTGCGCACGCCCCGCGACATTATCGGTGTAGGACTCAGGCGCTCCGGCGGACGGGTACGCCGAGCGGACCGCCTACCGCCGGGAATCGCCGCCTGAGCATCAGGAGGGACGGGACCTGGCACATCTAAGAAAGTGGTAAGCCAGGCGTCACCATCCCTCCTGATTCTGTCCCTTATGGCAGCAGCCAAATTGTCGGCCATCTCTCACCAGCAGCGCAAGTGTGTCCGGGTATCCAGCAGCACAGCAGCGTCCGGGTCTCAGGCTGAGGAGAGACCGAAGCCAGGAAGTAGGGGGATTATATAGGGAGAAACAGTAGGAGGGGGAAAACAGTGGGATTGGACAAACGCAAGGGGGGACGGATTCGGGCATGGGAGATGGATTTAACCCTTTATATACGGGGCTCAGCAGTCAGGGTGCACTCAGTGTAGCCCCACTGACATGCCCCACACAAGAGAGGCTGGGGACAAACACAATACTGGGGGGAATACATATTACTGAGGAAAGGGGTATACAGCTCTAGAGGAGGGCAGTGACTGAGGTGGGGGGACAGCTGTGAGGTTGACATGCAGCTCTGGGTGTATACAGCTCTGGGGTGGGGGGGGCATACAGCACCTGGGTGGAGGGGACATACAACTCTGGGGGTATAGTAGTATGCAGCCCCATATTGTGTTATGAAGCCCCCATTGTCCTCCATATAGCATTATGTAGCCCCCATATGCACTATGCAGCCCCCATATAGCACAATGCAGACCCAGATATCATTAGGCACCTTCATGTAGTATACAGCACACATATAGCACAATGCAGACCCAGATAGCAATAGGCACCCTCATGTAGTACACAGCCCCTAAATACCACAGTGCAGAGCCAGATAGCATTAGGCACCCTCATGTAGTACACAGCACCTATATAACACAGTGCAGAGCCAGATAGCATTAGGTATCCTCATGTAGTACACAGACCTATATAGTACAGTGCAGACCCAGACAGCACAGTGCAGAGCCAGATAGCAGTAGGCACCCTCATGTAGAATACAGTGATTAATACTCAGTGGCGTAACTAGAGTTTGATGGGCCCTGGTGCAAAATTTGGACCGGGGCCCCCCTCCACGTACACCGACACTTAGGGTGCGGGATAATGACACTGACACTCGGGGTATAGAATAATGATGCTGACACTTGGCTCTTACCCTCAGCACCCAGGTTTCCCATGATCTGAAATCCCTCTATCAGTACCCAGCTTTCCCATGTTCTGATATCCATCTTTCCCTCAGCACCCAGCTTTCCCATAACAGAGTAAAGCTGGGTGCTAAGAGATGTATAGCAGAGCATGGGAAAGCTGGGTGCTGAGGGAAAGAGCCTTTTTCCCTCAGCACAAAACATTCCCATCCCATACTTGTATCTTTGTCCTCCTTGTATATAGATCTCCAAATACTATAATGGCCCCCACATAGCCTTCCATATAATATAAAGGGTCCCACATAACCCGTCATATATTATAATGCACCCCCATAGTTCTCCATGTATTATAATTCACCCCATAGTACTCCATATATTATACTGCACCACAGTCCTCCATGTTTTATAATGCACACCCATGTGTGACCATGTGTAAGGTAGCCTCCATATTTCTCCATTTATTATAATGTAGCCCCCATAGTGCTATATGTATTATAATGTAGCACCATAAATCATCATATTGTATTATGCAGCCCCATACTCCTCCATGTATAATGCACCCCTAGTCCATGTATAAGGTGTCCTTCATTTTGTATTATGCAGCCCCATACTCCTCCATGTATAATGCACCCCTAGTCCATGTATAAGGTGTCCTTCATGTTTATTATGCAGTCCCATAGACCTCCATGTATCATGCAGCCAGCACCCCCAGGCCTCCATGTGTCATGCAGCCAGCAAAATAAAAAAACAAGTACCTCTCTTCTCCTTCCGACCCCTGCGACTGCGGTAGTTACGCCCCTGCCCCCAAATGTCACACACCCTGCACCCCCATATCACACACACTACACCCCCATATCTCACACACCCTGCTTCCCATACAGCCTGCACCCCCATATCACACACACTACACCCCCATATCACACACACTACACCCCCATATCCCACACACACTGCTTCCCATACAGCCTGCACCCCCCCAGATCTCACACACTACACCCCCATATGTCACATACCCTGCTCCCCATACAGCCTGCACCCCCCATATCACACACAATACACCCCCATATCACACACACCCTGCCCACATATCTCACCCTGCCTGTACCCCAACTTACCCCTCTCAAACACTGTGCACCGCTTCACATCCTTCTGTCAGTCTGCAGCCCTCATATGTCACTCACCCTGCAGCCCCCCTCACCCTCATGTCCCCTCTTTTCTTATTACCAGTCATCATGTGTCCACATCTCCTTCAGGATTCAGTATCTTGCTTTCTGCCCGGCCTCCTGTGTCTCCTCCCACACAGTCACATGGGCGTGACGTCATCGCAGGTCCTGCAGGATGGAGATTCCGTCTGCTGTGCAGGTCAGGAGCACTCCTGCAGCTCAGACACGGCTGGTGGGCCTCTCCAGGTCAGGGGCCCCTCTACTGACACTGGGCTCCCCTGACTCACAGGTCGGCCACTACACAGCGGCACTACACATAGGGGCCCGGCAGCCGGCTCTGCAGAGCGGCTGCCGGGCCCCTATGTGTACTAGTGCCGCTGTGTAGTGGCCGGCCTGTGAGTCAGGGGAGCCCAGTGTCAGTAGAGGGGCGGCTCACGTCTCCTCGATCCCCCGCTGATCCGGTCTCCTCGGCGCGTCGTCCATTGCTGTCGCTCGCTCTGACCTCTCAGCAGGCGCGCAGTGATGACGTCACCGCGGTCCTCTGCAGAGCTGTCAGAAGAACGCCGACAGTCACAGCGGGGAGAATGATAAGAGAGGGAGCGCCGCTCACTCTCTCATCATTGCTCTCAATTGTATCAGCTCCTGCGATGCCGATGCAATTGAAAGCTCGATCCTCGGCGGGGGGCGGTGACAGCGCGGCCACCGGGCCCCCCTGAGTAGCGGTGCGCCACTCCTGCCACCGCGAGTGGGCCCCCCCGGCAGCTCAGGGCCCCGGCATTTGACCGGGTTTGCCGGGTGCTGGCGCCGGCCCTGAACACTGGGGTATTCTGAGAATGGACACTGATCTGATGGAGTGCCTTAAACCACAGCCCAACATCACTTATCGTAAAAAACGCTCTTTGGGAGACCGTCTAATTCATAGTCATTTTGTGGCACCGACTGGTGGTGGCACATGGATTCCTAAAAAACCATCTGGTTGTTTTAGATGTGGCTCGTGTGTTGCATGTGCATATATCAGCACGGGTAACAAATTTACGAGTACATCTACTGGTGAGTCTCTCTTGGTCAGAGAGTTCATCAATTGCAAGACAAAGGGTATTGTGTACTTAGCAACTTGTCACTGTGTCACATACAATATGTGGGTAAAACCACACGTGAGTTTCGTAGAAGAGTAGGTGAGCATATGGGGGACATCAGGAATGACCGTGATACCCCCATTGCTAGATGCATGAACATGCAGCACAGCTCCAACAGGGAAGCCATTTCTTTTATGGGCATCCTAAAAGTCAAAGCATCTCCTAGGGGTGGGAATCTAGATCGTACTTTGCTACAAAAGGAGGCAAGGATGATGTTCCGTTTAAATACTTGCCGTCCTGAGGGTCTTAATGACCAGATTAGTTTTGGTTGCTTCATATAATATCTTGACCTCTTGGTCAGTTGGTTGTTCTTGTCCTGGTGATGATGAATCTAGCTTTTTGACCATGAATAATACTATATAGCCCAATTATTCTATCGGCCGTACTCCTATTTATGAGTATTAATTCCGGCCAGGTGGGGGATATTATGTGTATAGACCTCTTCATTTATTATTGGAGTATTTCCCTATCACAAGGTATAATAATCCTTTATAGGATACACGTTATTGATTATAGTCCCATATTTACAGTTTGAGATTGTTCATTGATACAATTTTAAATTCTTTTTGGTGTCTTTTTATTTAGTCCACCTTTATATATCTTCTTTAAGTAATTTTGCTTGATCCGTATACCTATGTATTTACCTCTAGTATCTGCTAGGTCCTTTATTAACTCTCCAGGTATATATAGGTGGCTTTACACACTGCAACATCGCAAACGACATCGCTGTATCGTCACCGGTTTTGTGACGTTATAGCGACCTCCCCAGCGACATTGCAGTGTGTGAAACACATCAGCGACCTGGCCCCTGCTGTGAAGTTGCTGATCGCTACAAATCGTTCAGGACCATTCTTTGGTCCGTTGTTTCCCGCTGTGCAGCAAAGTCTCAGTGTGTAAAGGGGACTTTACAGCGACTTCCCATTCAAAAAGCTGCTTTACAACATCCCCAATGACTAGCTAGGTCGTTCTGTAGGTCCGGATCGCTGTTGCGTCGTTGGCCAGGTCGGCCTGTTTGACAGCTCACCAGAGACTTTGTAGCGATCCCGGCCAGGTTGGGATCGCTGGTGGGATCGCTAGAAAGTCTCAGTGTGTAAAGGGGCCTTATGGTCTTATAGTGTTGATCCCTATTCAGCATACCAGTTATTACCTTTTGTTCTTTTACAAATGGTTGTGATTACACTGTCTGATTTGCCTCCATCTTAAACCTTCTCCTTTGGTCCCATATCTTATTTAATGCATCACAAAAGACAGTTTAAGTGATGACGCCCATACCACACCCCAGAATACACTATATATACATATATATACACACATACATCGTATCCTTTGTATTCATCTATGTGTATTTTTTATTTATTATTTTTACAAACGTTATTTTAGGGGTGCAGGGGTACAAGAGGACCATAAGACCACTTCGGAGATTACTAATAAGACCAAAAAAGAAAAAAACGAATACAAGGGTCTATAATACATACAAAATATTTTATTAATTAAAAACCATTTGATCTCAAAAGACACAGCCGGAGCTGGACAATAGGCCTCACAATCCACACAATCATATCATCCCTGTCTCAGAGTTCAATATAAATAGGGAGCATATGTATATATAAACATAAAAATGTATCACAGCATTATATATAATCAAGGATAGTAATTACAACCATATAGAAATTCATCCAATTATATCTCAAACCAATAAATGTATAAATACAATACAATACATTAGTTAATCATAAAGTGATAAGTGTGTCCAAGAATTATGGTTACTGAACAATCATAAAGTGCAAAGTGCAAAAGAGAAAAGAGAGGTCAGTGTGCATGCACACATATATATACATATACATACATTGGTATTTAAATAGTTAAAAGAACAGCCAAGACTCCATAAATGGCTAGAAAGAGTTAGGCTATGTGCACACGGTGCGTTTTTCTCGGCGTTTTTGCGCGTTTTTCGGGTGCGTTTTTGGCCTCAAAACTGCATGACTTTGCTTCCCCAGCAAAGTCTATGAGTTTTCATTTTTGCTGTCCCCACACAGCGTTTTTTTTCAGCTGCGTTTTTGTGGTGACCACAAAAACGCAGCATGTCAATTATTCCCGCGTTTTTCACTGCGCTTTTCATCCATTGAGTTCAATGGGATGTTGAAAGACGCAATGAGAAACGCAAATAGCTGCGTTTTGGTGCGTTTCTAAGACCAAAAACGCAGCTATAAGCGCAGGAGGTGGGTAGTAAAGTGACGTGTACAGGAAGAGGATTCCTTCTGTCAGTATAGACAGAAGCATGAATCCTCCCGCGTCCATCTCCCGTCCTGTGCATGTATGCTGCCGTGCGGCGCCATGTACAGGCAGGAGGTGGAAGCGGCTGCGAAAACAAAAGTTAACAGTAGAATAAAAAAAAAAAAAGTTATACTCACCTGTCTGCAGCCTCGTGGTGCCATGCCCGCTCCCAGCTCCTGTCACGGTATCGCCGCTCCCACTCCGGCTGTGTGCAGTCTCCCCGGGGCAGGACCTTGCTTGCAGGACCTGGCGATGGATCACCTGATGCAGTCACCTGACGCATCAGCTGATCGAGTCTCGGGCTGACGCGGGCGCCCGGCCGGTATCAGCGGATGCGTCAGGAGACTTCATCCCTGATTACCGGCAGCTGCTGCAGCGATCGGACAGGATCAGACTCCCGCCCCATCGCTCCGGGAGCTGCCGGTAATTCAGCACATAAGTGAGTATTATTTTTTTTTTTTTTCTACTGATGCATCAGCTGATTGTATAATCGGCTTTTATACAATCAGCTGATGTGTGATGGGATTCACATCCTTTAACCTGACACATCATCTGATCACTTTGCCTTCCAGCAAACCGATCAGATGATATTGGATCCTGATTGGACGGCGCGGGACCCTGACCCAGGATTACTGCGGAGGGGGGTTTATTTCAATAAAGATGGAGTCACTAATTGTGTTGTGTTTTATTTCTAATAAAAATATTTTTCTGTGTTGTGTTTTTTTTTTATCTTTACTAGAAATTCATGGTGGCCATGTCTAATATTGGCGTGACACCATGAATTTCGGGCTTAGGGCTAGCTGATAATATACAGCTAGCCCTAACTCCATTATTACCTGGCTAGCCACCCGGCATCAGGGCAGCCGGAAGAGTTGGATACAGCGCCAGAAGATGGCGCTTCTATGAAAGCGCCATTTTCTGGGGTGGCTGCGGGACTGCAATTCAGAGCGGGGGTGCCCAGAAAGCATGGGCACCCTGCACTGTGGATTCCAATCCCCAGCTGCCTAGTTGTACCCGGCTGGACTCAAAAATGGGGCGAAGCTCACGTCATTTTTTTTTTTAAATTATTTCATGAAATTCATGAAATAATTTAAAAAAAAAGGGCTTCCCTATATTTTTGGTTCCCAGCCGGGTACAAATAGGCAGCTGGGGGTTGGGGGCAGCCCGTACCTGCCTGCTGTACCCGGCTAGCATACAAAAATATGGCGAAGCCCACGTCATTTTTTTTTTTTGGGGGGGCAAAGAAATCCTGCATACAGTCCTGGAAGGAGGATGCTGAGCCTTGTAGTTCGACAGCTGCTGTCTGCTCTCCTGCATACACTATTGGATGGAGGATGCTGAGCCTTGTAGTTCGACAGCTGCTGTCTGCTGTCCTGCATACACTATTGGATCGAGGATGCTGAGCCTTGTAGTTCTGCAGCTGTCTGCTCTTCTGCATACACTAGTGGAGAATGAAGAACACATTGAAGAAGGAAATGACATCAGACCTTTTTTTTTTTTGTTCACTGATAAAAAAACGCAGTGAGCAAAAACGCAGCAAAACGCAGCAAAAAACGCACCAAATCGCGGCAAAACGCGTGCGTTTTTTGCCGCGTTTTTTCGACGCAGGTGCGTTTTTGTGCGTTTTTAGCGGCCAAAAACGCACAAAAACGCAGCGTCAAAAAAACGCAGCGTGTGCACATAGCCTTAATGGTATAACCAGTACTTAGAAAGGGGAGGGGGGGGTGATAAGTTCCTAAAAGGATAAACTCTCAAGATGGAGGATATAGGTGTATATACATATATATATATATACATACATATACATATACACATATATACATATATATTTATGTACACACATACACACAGAAATGTATTAATTCTCTGGGGCAAGGGGTGAATCAGAGAGCAAAAAGAGCCCTTGTTAAATGATACCAGGGACAGTAGCTGTGACAGGGATATGCAAGTCTATTAGTCATGTAATGAGATTAGAGTTAATGTAAACACTGCAGCCCTGTCAGGTGCTACTATGATAATTACTGCTGCATAGACTGAATGCCCTAATCAGAGGCACAGGCATAAAACAAAGCCTGTGATCTGTATACTGACATGGTATCAGGAGCACTGGTGAGAGCAGAGGAGTACAAGCAGGCACATTACCTAATAGCTGCAAATGCCACCAGACACTGATACAGGATTGTGACGCTCCCCGACGCTGGCGTTTCGGCGCTTCCTTCTTCAAAGGGGGGAGGCGGGAACATATGCTCCCTATTTATATTGAACTCTGAGACAGGGATGATATGATTGTTTGGATTGTGATGCCTATTGTCCAGCTCCGGCTGTGTCTTTTGAGATCAAATGGTTTTTAATTAATAAAATATTTTGTATGTATTATAGACCCTTGTATTCGTTTTTTTCTTTTTTGGTCTTATTTAATGCATGTGGATGGTATTTATATATGGGTTTAATGTACTTAGGCGGGCTTTGCACACTACGACATCGCAGGTGCGATGTCGGTGGGGTCAAATTGAAAGTGACGCACATCCGGCGTCGCAGTCGATATCGTAGTGTGCAAATCCTTTTTGATACGATTAACGAGCACCAAAGCGTCGTTATCGTATCATCTGTGTAGGGTCCGACATTTCCATAATGCCGCTGCAGCGACAGGTACGATGTAGTTCCTCGTTCCTGCGGCAGCACACATCGCTGTGTGTGAAGCCGCAGGAGCGAGGAACATCTCCTACCTGCGTCCCGACTGCAATGCGGAAGGACGAAGGTGGGCGGGATGTTTACATCCTGCTCATCTCCGTCCCTCCGCTACTATTGGCCGCCTGCCATGTGACTTCGCTGTGACGCCGCACGACCCGCCCCCTTAGGAAGGAGGCGGGTCGCCGGCCAGAGCAACATCGCAGGACAGGTGAGTGCATGTGAAGCTGCCGTAGCGATAATGTTTGCTACGGCAGCTATCACAAGATATCGCTGCTGCGACGGGGGCAGGGACTATCGCGCTCGACATCGCAGAAATTGATAAGGTTGCCCATACTTTTGCACCGGTCAAATTTTGTTTAAATGCGGATTGCACATTTTCTGTTAGTACAATAAACCTCATTTCAATCCAGAAATATTACTCAGTCCATCAGTTATTAGATATATGAAACTGAAATAGCTGTTGCAAAAACCCAAATTGTTATAAAGAAAAAAGGTTAACATTAATAGGGGTGCCCAAACTTTTTCATATGACTGTATATATTGTGAGGTAGCACGGTCGGCTGCGCAGCAGAAGACACGGGATCCAGGCATTAAGGTTCACAGCACACGGTTTAATGTCCAAACAAAAGTCCACAGCAATATACATGTGCCTCTCCAGCAGAGAACTCAGGGAGTTCTGTTCACTCCCTCACACCCGGCACACCTGCCCTCGTTCCTGTTTCCATTTAACCCTTCCTTCAGCTTGTAGGGAAACAGTATTAACCCTAGAGTGGATTTACTTTCTATCATGGAGTGAGCACAACCGGGGCGAGACATACCGGCCGTCATAGATAACCCCGGTCACAGTCTCACATACCCCCCCCTCAGTTCAAGCGTGCGGGGTTGAACTCCCGCCATCAAACACGGGCCGCGGGACAAGGCATCGGCGTTGCCCTGCAACCCACCGGCCCTATGTTCAACCGTAAACCGGAAGTTCTGCAGAGAAAGGAACCACCGGGTAACCCGGGCATTCCGTTCCTTGGCGGACCTCATCCAGACCAGTGGAGAGTGATCCGTCACCAAGCGAAACTGCCGTCCCAGCAGGTAATAGCGTAGGGACTCCAAGGCCCACTTGATCGCCAGGCACTCCTTCTCCACTACGCTATAATTCCGCTCGGGAGGGGTGAGCTTCCTACTTAAGAAGGTGACGGGGTGTTCCTCCCCCTGAACCACCTGAGACAGCACTGCCCCCAGGCCGACCTCTGAGGCGTCAGTCTGTACTATGAACTCCTTCCGGAAATCAGGGTGTACAAGAACGGGCTGTCCGCACAGGACCTCCTTCAGGGCCCGGAAGGAGTCCTCGGCCTGCGGAGTCCAGCGCACCATGACGGACTTCTTGCCTTTGAGAAGGTCCGTCAAGGGGGCTGATAGTCCCGCAAAATCCTTTACAAACCTCCTGTAGTACCCCACGATACCCAGGAAGGCCCTAACCTGCTTCGTGGTCAGGGGTCTAGGCCACTTCTGGATCGCCTCAACCTTGTTAATTTGGGGCTTAATCACTCCTTGGCCTATCACGTAGCCCAAGTAGCGGGCTTCCGTGAGTCCCAATGCACATTTCTTGGGATTGGCTGTCAATCCGGCTGTTCGAAGCGCGTCCACCACCGCTTGTACCTGTTCCAAGTGGGTCTGCCAATCGGAGCTGTAAATAATGATGTCATCCAGGTACGCTGATGCATACGCCTGGTGGGGTTCCAGCACTAAGTCCATCAACCTCTGGAACGTGGCCGGAGCGCCATGTAACCCAAAAGGCAAGACAACATAGTGGAAGAGACCCTCCGGCGTAACAAAAGCGGTTTTCTCCTTGGCGGACTCCGTCAGTGGCACCTGCCAGTACCCCTTGGTCAGGTCGAGCGTGGTAAAATATCGCGCCTGTCCCAGCCTATCAATCAGCTCATCCACCCGGGGCATGGGGTAGAGATCGAACTTGGATATTTCGTTCAATCTCCTAAAGTCATTGCAGAACCTTAAGGAGCCATCGGGTTTTGGTATTAGGACAATCGGACTAGCCCATTCACTCCGGGATTTTTCGATGACCCCCAGGCGTAACATTGTCTTTACTTCCTCCGATATGGCTTGTCGTCGAGCCTCCGGTACCCGGTATGACTTCAGGCGTACCCTCAGGTGGGGCTCGGTGACAATATCATGTCGTATCAGACTGGTCCTACCGGGCAGCTCGGAGAAGACATCGGGGTTCTGCTGAACCAACCGTCTGGCCTCTCGCCTCTGTGTCTTGGTGAGGGCTTCTCCAATCCTTACTTCCGGTTCGTCCTCTCCGGAGGTCGCTGGAGCCGGATGTGAACGACCCGAAGAGGAGGGAGGTGGGGAAAAAACAGCCATCAGGCTTTCCCGTTCCTGCCAAGGTTTTAATAGGTTGACATGGTATATTTGTTCAGGTTTCCGCCTACCGGGCTGCAATACTTTATAGTTAACCACCCCTACTCTTTCCTTTATCTCGTAGGGGCCTTGCCACTGAGCCAGGAATTTACTCTCCGCCGTGGGGATTAATACCAACACCCGATCCCCGGGTTTAAAGGTCCGCACGGTGGCTTGTCTATTGTAGCGGCCGCTTTGCGCGGCCTGAGCCTCCTGTAAATGCTCCTTCACAATTGGCATGACCGCGCTTATGCGGTTCTGCATACCCAAAATGTGTTCAATCACACTTTTATGGGGGGTGGGCTCTTGCTCCCATGTTTCCTTTGCCAGGTCCAACAATCCCCGGGGATGTCGCCCGTATAACAATTCAAAAGGCGAAAACCCCGTGGATGCCTGTGGCACCTCTCGTATGGCAAACATCAAATAGGGAAGCATCATATCCCAGTCTTTCCCGTCTTTTGAAATCACCCTTTTGAGCATGGTTTTCAGGGTTTTATTGAAACGCTCGACTAAACCGTCCGTTTGAGGATGATACACAGACGTACGCAACTGCTTGATCTGGAGTAGCCGGCATAGCTCTTTGGTCACTTTAGACATGAATGGGGTCCCCTGATCCGTAAGGATCTCCTTGGGCAACCCCACCCGGCAGAACACAGCAAACAACTCCCGAGCTATAAGCTTTGCTGCAGTATCTCTGAGAGGTATCGCCTCGGGATACCGGGTGGCATAGTCAACGATCACTAGGATGTGTTGGTGCCCTCGAGCGGACTTTACGAGGGGCCCCACCAGATCCATCCCTATCCGTTCAAAAGGGACTTCTATAATGGGTAACGGTACCAACGGACTGCGAAAATGGGTCAGGGGTGCGGTAAGCTGACACTCCGGGCAGGTTTCGCAGAACCGTTTTACCTCCCCAAAGACCCCGGGCCAATAGAACCTTTGCAATATTCGCTCCTGCGTTTTCTTGACCCCTAGGTGGCCACTCATCAGGTGTTTATGAGCCAAGTCGAGGACCCGCCGGCGATGCGGCTGGGGCACCACCAACTGTTCTACCCCCACGCCCCGTATTTCATCTACCCGGTAGAGTAAATCTTGCTTAAGAGCGAAATGGGGGTACCTTACCTGGGCACCGGGCAGCTGTGCCACCCCGTCAACTACTGTCACCCGACTCCGGGCATGGATTAACGTAGGGTCCTGGAGTTGGGCTGTCCCAAACGTATCCGGGGACGCCTCCAACTCCGGGATGGGCTCGACCATCTCAGTCTCTCCTGCCAATACCTCTAGGGGTGACCTATCGGGTTCACACTCTGTCCCTATCATGGGGACCCCTACGGCAGGCGTCCCGGATTCAGGATTGTAGGGCTCAGGTCCCGGACTGACCAATATCTGAGGGGACTTAGGGGGTCCCCTCCATAAAGTCCAAAAATAGGGCAGATCCCTTCTTAGGATCACGTCATAAGGAAGAGTGTTAAGAAGTCCCACCTCATGTTGCACCTGACCGCAAGGTGCTGTGATGGTGACAATCCCCGTGGGATAGTCTCGGCGGTCCCCATGTATGCAAACCACCCCCACGGTACGTCCTGTGGCCTTTACTTTAGCCCTCAAGGTGGATCGCACAAGGGTCACTAAGCTTCCGGAATCCAACAAGCCTGTAACCGAACATCCATTCACCTGTATTTGGCACAAGTGGGGCTCAGTCTCTGGGGAGACCAGGTCAGCGGTACACACCACCTGAGCATACATTGAACCCCGCCGGGTAACCCCACAATCCATGGGCTCCGTGGTGAGTGGACACTGGGCTTCCATATGTCCCACCCGCTGGCACCGCCAACATCTAATGGGGACGGAAACCCCCTTGACGGGTTGTCGTTTAGGGTACAGAACCTTCCGGACCTCAGGAATGGCGGCCGCGGCCTCAGACGGGACGGTAGGGGACTCCTGCACCGTTGTCAGCGGTGGGTCCTTGGCCCTAGGCTTGGAGGGGCCGGACCGACGGGCGGTACGCAAAGTCTCAGTGTCCCGTATCAAGTCCTGCGTAGCCACATGCCGCTCTACCAGGGACACTAATTGGTCCAGTGTACTCGGGTCGCCCTGTCCTACCCACCGTTGAACGGTGACAAAACGATCCACTACTACCCTTTCCACCATTTGCGCCGGGCTCAGAGTGTCAGGCTGCAACCACTTTTTTACAAGATGCAACAAGTCATAGGCCTGGGAGCGTACGGGTTTGGCTTCCTCATAGAACCACTGATTTACCCGCTGAGCCCGTACATAGGTATTCACCCCCAACCGAGCCAGTATTTCGGCTTTCAGGGTCACATAGTCAATGGCGTCCTCGGTACAGAGGTCCAGGTACGCTTTTTGGGGTTCCCCCGTCAGATAGGGCGACAATACCTCAGCCCACTGGGGGGTCGGCAGCTTTTCCCGCTCGGCCACCCGCTCAAACACCGCCAGGAACGCTTCCACATCATCCCCCGGGGTCATCTTTTGCAACGCTTGTCTCACCGCTTTCCGGACGCTGCAGTCGTCACCCGGTCCCGGGGTTGTTGCTGCCGGTCCGGCACGGATCGACTTGGCCAGGAGAATCATCTGTTCTTGATGTCTTTGTTCCTGCAATTGCAAGGCTTGCTGCTGACGTGTATTGGCCTGAACCAGCTGTTCTTGGTGCCTTTTGTCCTGCATTTGCAAGGATTGCTGCTGACGTTCCAACGCCCGGAGCAGGTGTGCATTGGTCTGTTGCTGCTGTTCATTAGCCTGTTGTTGCTGTGCATTAGCCTGAGCCAGCTGCTTTAGTATGTCCTCCATGGCGTCACCGGGTTTTGGCTGTAGTATAGCCGCTCGAATCCAGGACATGTGCTACCGGGTCACCAGGGATGGATGCTACACCTCACCGGGCTGGCATGCCCGCCGATTCTCCACCATATGTGAGGTAGCGTGGTCGGCTGCGCAGCAGAAGACACGGGATCCAGGCATTAAGGTTCACAGCACACGGTTTAATGTCCAAACAAAAGTCCACAACAATATACATGTGCTTCTCCAGCAGAGAACTCAGGGAGTTGTGTTCACTCCCTCATACCCGGCACACCTGCCCTTGTTCCTGTTTCCATTTAACCCTTCCTTCAGCCTGTAGGGAAACAGCATTAACCCTGGAGTGGATCTACTTTCTATCATGGAGTGAGCACAACCGGGGCGAGACATACCGGCCGTCATAGATAACCCCGGTCACAGTCTCACAATATATATATATATATATATATATATATATATATAATCTATCCACACACACATACACAGCTTTATATATTAGATATACACATATGGCTGACGATTCTGTCTGGGGTTCGTCATTTTAATGACCCAAAAAATGGTGCATGCAGCTTTTTTCGTTCAGTCAAAATGACGACTAGCGGTTAATGTTTGATTGGTAAGGACTGTTTGCAGAATTGGAGAGTTTCCAAGAGTGATGGTGGGATTGTGGAAGGTTGGAGGTCAGAATGCTAAGGAGGATCTCAGCTCCCCCGGTAAAGGCATCACCTGGGTCCTCTCTCTGGGGGACGGTGCAGGGAGGGCAGCTCCATGTTCAAAGAGGCAAAGTCCGGCAGTAGAACAAAAGTTGTTTCCAGCATCATGGCCAAGAAAAAAGGTTAAAAACCAATTTTATTCCATAACTTGTGCAAATACAACAGGATATGTCTAAGACTAAGAACCTCTGTTAGGTGTGAAACGCATAGACATTGTTTTATACTTCGTGGACGTCCATCCAACCTAGTGTTGGTTTTAACCTTATGGAATAAAATTGGTTTTTAACCTTTTCTTGGATGTGATGCTGGAAACAACTTTTTTCTATTGCCGAAGGTTCGAGGGGTAGAGGTGGAGCTGTGGTGGAGTCTGAAGGGGGCCCGGAAATTTTGTCAGTATCGGGCCCGGAAATTCCTGGTGGCAGCCCCGGCTGGAGGGGCCCGGGGTGGCTGCCCGCAGTGAGTGTGTTTTCACTTTCATGTATCATGCCCCCGGGCTGTCACCAAGCAGCTGATTACCGCTGCCGGAGGCGGCACTGTTTGTATAGCTGCAGACAGGCCAACGCAGAGATTCAAACTCGCCCACACTGCACACTGTGCGCGGCCTGTGCTGAAGATGAGGGAGTGGCCAGGCAGCAGAGATGCCAGGAGGAGAACAGCCAATCAGGAGAGGGGGCAGAGCCGGGAAAATGAAATGATGAAAAGGAAAAGAGTGCAGGAGTGAAGAAGGAGTAGAGACCACAAAAAGAGAGAAAAGCAAACAGAGAGCAGAAAAACAGTGAGAAGAGGAAAACAGAAGGAATAGAAAGAAAAAGCAGAGGACAGGAGGAGCAGCCAGGAAGACTCACAGGAAGTGCAGCAGAGAGGCCTGAGCCACTATCATCATCTCTCACAGCACAGGAGCTGGTGAGTATTGTAATGTACAAACCTCTGCCTGTAATACTACAGAAAAACTGCCCTGTGCTGTGCCATCACTCTGTGTGTGTGTGTGTGTGTGTGTTGCCCCTGTGCCAATACTGTGTGTGTGTGTTACATCACCGCCGGAGTCTGCTCCAGCGACTTCTGCTCCGATCGCCAGGCGACGCCGTGTTCCTGCCGTGGATGGTACTGGTGATGGGAGAGAAGTTGATGCCAGCGGCACCAGTGGGCGCAGGCTCCGATCATCCACTGGGCTGGGTTAGCTTGGGATCTGCAGTACCGCTGGCTGACTGTGGGTGGCATGTGTCTTCCAGCTGAAGTTGCCAGCGTTCAGCTACAGCCAATGGGAATACAACACACCCTTCTTATTTCCCCTCCTGTCACATGATTACTGCCAGATATATTTCTGATTTTCCTGGCTCCTGTTACGTCCTATTCTGTTGGTGATTCCTGTGTTGACTTCTGCGTGTTTTTGACTACCCTTCTGCCTACTGTTTTTGTACCTTGCTGCCCGACCCGGATCTGACCTCTGCTACGTTTGCTGACTACGTCACTCACAATAGCAAAACCTTTATGAAATCCCCCTGTTCAGAGAGTGATAGATAGCAGAATGGGGTCAAAATAAGGAAACAAAAAATCCTAAAACATAACATTTATTAGATATGCAGATAAAAGGTGGACTGCCACCATAAAAGAATAAAACGTTTGTCAAGGGCTGCTGAATGTATAATACCAGCCTCCAAACAAATCATGCAAGGCACACACTGCAGGAGGTATGAATACAAGTCACACTCAAACCTGCATTGATAATGACAGCTAGGATGGTCGCTTCATCAGGATCAAACAATTGTTCGCAACCATTAAAGCAGAAAAAACGGCCTTACCGTGTTTTCAAAGGGCATATGATGATATGGCTCAAAGTCAGGTGACCTCATATAGGTCTAGCACAAATACCTTCACTTTGCTCGAACCATACCACAGTACCTCCCGACGCGTTTCAAAGAATAATCATCAGGGGAGTCTTCTCAGGGTACAAGTCGTCTTATCAGTAAACATCACCAGACTGATATATAGTCAAAATTGCCCCATGGACGGACTGTGGAAAAAATAATCATACCTTACAGCCCATCCAAACCACCAAACATGAGGAATAACCTCATAAACCAAACTGCTTACCCCAAACAAAGTCCAGCAAGGAAGAACGCCAAGCTGCAGGTGCCGCGCCGGTTAGTTTGAAAACCGCGCTTCTTATAGGGGCCGCGCATGCGCGGTAAGTCCACCGCAGCGTCGTGACGTCAGTCCCGGCATACACCATGCCGGAAGCCGCGACGTCACCATCATGCCCGTCGGCCGCATCAACATACCTGCGCCGCCGACGTCATAGGCAGGAGCCTGGAACGCAAGCCAATAGTCGGAACAAAACCGGAAGTATCCGATAAACAGTTGCTTATTAACCAGGCTGCGCCTACATCCAATTCCAACACCAAGGTATTAATCCTTGTGTCCAGTAAAGGTACACGGGGCCTACACGATCGCAGGATCATCCGAGACACACTAGAGATACCAATTAAGACAGAAAGGCCGATAGATCAATCAGACAATACTCCAACCTATAAAATACATATACAGCCCCCCATGAAAGCACAAAACCCAAACCACAATTTGCGTGAGCAGGAGGACAAACAGACCCAAAGGGTTAGCCAGGATACAGGGGGGGGGAGGGGTTTAAGTATACATCAGACTCAGAAGTACAGAAGCGTCCATAAAGAGGGGACAGTAACCAACTCCAAAGGAGAACCGTCATGGACCATAAGATAAAAAGGAGGAAAAAAGGAAGGAAAAAACCTAAGTGCACACTGCACATACCCTAGATTTATAGACTGTCCCTACCTAGCCTGTGGAGGTCGGCACCCTAGAACCCCACGCCAATGGCGCCCCCACTCACCGTAGTCTATCCCTCCTAACGATGCACCCTACACTAAGGTGCATCTAAAAAAGGAAGGAAAGACAGTTGTTCGTTCAGTCCAGTCGGTACCTCAGTCTTTAAGGTATAAATCCAAAAGCATTCCTTCCGCAGTAATAGTCTGTCCCAGTTGCCTCCTCTTACTGGGGGTCTGATGTAAT
The DNA here is from genome assembly GCF_048569485.1 of Anomaloglossus baeobatrachus. Lineage (NCBI taxonomy): Eukaryota > Metazoa > Chordata > Amphibia > Anura > Aromobatidae > Anomaloglossus > Anomaloglossus baeobatrachus. Next base: position 111,368,772 of record NC_134361.1, on the reverse strand, counting down.
CAATACCCATCACTCTTATGGCATCCTCCCTCCCACCATGAAAGCTATTAACATGCCTTGCTATGGACGTGTCGTTATTCTTCCGAATATCATTTTTGTGTTCCCCCACCCTCCTGCGCAACTCTCGAATGGTCTTGCCAACATACTGTTTGCCGCAGCAGCAAAGGATCCTGTAGATAACTCCCTTGGTTCTGCAGGTGATAAGGGACCTGATTTCAAAAGTCTTGTCATTCCCTACACTGCTAAAAGTCTTACCCTCCTCGATCAGCTTGCAATTGACGCAGTCCCGACATTTAAAACAGCCTCTGATGTTATTATCAGCCCGGACAACCTGATTGTCACGAAAATGGCTGTGCACCAACCTGTCTTTAAGTGACCTCGCTTTCCGAAAAGTGACAGAGGGATAATCAGAGAGATGTTTGTCCAGTACGGGATCCATTTTGAGGATGGGCCAGAATTTAGTCAAAGTGCGCCTCAAATCATTTGCACCATTAGAGAAGGTAGTAATGAACCGTAGGGTATTTATTTGATCCACCTGCTCACGTCTTGGGTTCAGCACAGTAGCCCGATCCATCCTCGCCACAGAATCAAAGGCATTCATAACCACCCTCCTGGGATAGCCCCTATCATCAAGTCGCCCCATAAGGTCAACGGACTGTGTCCTAAAACCAGATTCCTCAGAACAATTGCGTCGCATTCTGACAAACTGGCTCTTGGGTATGCCCTTTTTCTGGGATTTAGGATGAGCACTTTCCCACCTCAAAAGTGAATTTGAGGCAGTTTGCTTCCTGAAGGTGCTCGTCATTAGACGGCCACCTTCCCCTATCTCAACCATGATGTCCAAAAAGGCCAGTCTTTCGCTGCTAACCTCATAGGTGAAATGCAGGCCAATCCCATTGTGGTTGAGGGCATCGATGAAAGTCAGGAACCCTGCTTCGGGTCCCTTCCAGATGACAAAAATATCATCGATGTACCTCAACCACAGTACAACATCCTCAGTGTCCAAATCCCCTCCAAAAACGACGGTTTCCTCCCACCAGCCCAGGAGCAAGTTGGCATACGATGGGGCACAGCAACTCCCCATCGCAGTGCCCCTGCGCTGGTGGAAGTACTTACCGTCGAAAACAAACACGTTCTTAGTTAGACAGAAGCGTAGAGCCCTGAGTACAAACTCACTATGTCCAGACAGATGGTTACCCCTTGAGTTAAGATAGTATTTCGTGGCCTCCAAACCTGCTGTATGTGGGATTGACGAATAAAGAGCCTCAACATCCACACTACAAAGCAGCATACCCTCCTCCAGGAAAATATCATCAATTTTTTTCAAAAAGTCCGTCGTATCTCCCAAATAAGAGTTTAATGAGACAACAAACGGCCGTAAGATTTTATCCACGTAAATACCTGGCGGAAGCCCTTAGAGATGGCATCATTGATAAAAACGAACATGATTACCTTTTTCCCCCATTTCCGGTAATGGCAACTTTCTACACTTTGCCTAAAATCCACAAGGGGTTGTCCCCTCTGAAGGGGCGCCCGATTGTGTCAGGTGTGGGCAGCCTTACCGAGAAATTGAGTATTTACGTGGATAAAATCTTACGGCCGTTTGTTGTCTCATTAAACTCTTATTTGGGAGATACGACGGACTTTTTGAAAAAAATTGATGATATTTTCCTGGAGGAGGGTATGCTGCTTTGTAGTGTGGATGTTGAGGCTCTTTATTCGTCAATCCCACATACAGCAGGTTTGGAGGCCACGAAATACTATCTTAACTCAAGGGGTAACCATCTGTCTGGACATAGTGAGTTTGTACTCAGGGCTCTACGCTTCTGTCTAACTAAGAACGTGTTTGTTTTCGACGGTAAGTACTTCCACCAGCGCAGGGGCACTGCGATGGGGAGTTGCTGTGCCCCATCGTATGCCAACTTGCTCCTGGGCTGGTGGGAGGAAACCGTCGTTTTTGGAGGGGATTTGGACACTGAGGATGTTGTACTGTGGTTGAGGTACATCGATGATATTTTTGTCATCTGGAAGGGACCCGAAGCAGGGTTCCTGACTTTCATCGATGCCCTCAACCACAATGGGATTGGCCTGCATTTCACCTATGAGGTTAGCAGCGAAAGACTGGCCTTTTTGGACATCATGGTTGAGATAGGGGAAGGTGGCCGTCTAATGACGAGCACCTTCAGGAAGCAAACTGCCTCAAATTCACTTTTGAGGTGGGAAAGTGCTCATCCTAAATCCCAGAAAAAGGGCATACCCAAGAGCCAGTTTGTCAGAATGCGACGCAATTGTTCTGAGGAATCTGGTTTTAGGACACAGTCCGTTGACCTTATGGGGCGACTTGATGATAGGGGCTATCCCAGGAGGGTGGTTATGAATGCCTTTGATTCTGTGGCGAGGATGGATCGGGCTACTGTGCTGAACCCAAGACGTGAGCAGGTGGATCAAATAAATACCCTACGGTTCATTACTACCTTCTCTAATGGTGCAAATGATTTGAGGCGCACTTTGACTAAATTCTGGCCCATTCTCAAAATGGATCCCGTACTGGACAAACATCTCTCTGATTATCCCTCTGTCACTTTTCGGAAAGCGAGGTCACTTAAAGACAGGTTGGTGCACAGCCATTTTCGTGACAATCAGGTTGTCCGGGCTGATAATAACATCAGAGGCTGTTTTAAATGTCGGGACTGCGTCAATTGCAAGCTGATCGAGGAGGGTAAGACTTTTAGCAGTGTAGGGAATGACAAGACTTTTGAAATCAGGTCCCTTATCACCTGCAGAACCAAGGGAGTTATCTACAGGATCCTTTGCTGCTGCGGCAAACAGTATGTTGGCAAGACCATTCGAGAGTTGCGCAGGAGGGTGGGGGAACACAAAAATGATATTCGGAAGAATAACGACACGTCCATAGCAAGGCATGTTAATAGCTTTCATGGTGGGAGGGAGGATGCCATAAGAGTGATGGGTATTGATTACATCAGACCCCCAGTAAGAGGAGGCAACTGGGACAGACTATTACTGCGGAAGGAATGCTTTTGGATTTATACCTTAAAGACTGAGGTACCGACTGGACTGAACGAACAACTGTCTTTCCTTCCTTTTTTAGATGCACCTTAGTGTAGGGTGCATCGTTAGGAGGGATAGACTACGGTGAGTGGGGGCGCCATTGGCGTGGGGTTCTAGGGTGCCGACCTCCACAGGCTAGGTAGGGACAGTCTATAAATCTAGGGTATGTGCAGTGTGCACTTAGGTTTTTTCCTTCCTTTTTTCCTCCTTTTTATCTTATGGTCCATGACGGTTCTCCTTTGGAGTTGGTTACTGTCCCCTCTTTATGGACGCTTCTGTACTTCTGAGTCTGATGTATACTTAAACCCCTCCCCCCCCCTGTATCCTGGCTAACCCTTTGGGTCTGTTTGTCCTCCTGCTCACGCAAATTGTGGTTTGGGTTTTGTGCTTTCATGGGGGGCTGTATATGTATTTTATAGGTTGGAGTATTGTCTGATTGATCTATCGGCCTTTCTGTCTTAATTGGTATCTCTAGTGTGTCTCGGATGATCCTGCGATCGTGTAGGCCCCGTGTACCTTTACTGGACACAAGGATTAATACCTTGGTGTTGGAATTGGATGTAGGCGCAGCCTGGTTAATAAGCAACTGTTTATCGGATACTTCCGGTTTTGTTCCGACTATTGGCTTGCGTTCCAGGCTCCTGCCTATGACGTCGGCGGCGCAGGTATGTTGATGCGGCCGACGGGCATGATGGTGACGTCGCGGCTTCCGGCATGGTGTATGCCGGGACTGACGTCACGACGCTGCGGTGGACTTACCGCGCATGCGCGGCCCCTATAAGAAGCGCGGTTTTCAAACTAACCGGCGCGGCACCTGCAGCTTGGCGTTCTTCCTTGCTGGACTTTGTTTGGGGTAAGCAGTTTGGTTTATGAGGTTATTCCTCATGTTTGGTGGTTTGGATGGGCTGTAAGGTATGATTATTTTTTCCACAGTCCGTCCATGGGGCAATTTTGACTATATATCAGTCTGGTGATGTTTACTGATAAGACGACTTGTACCCTGAGAAGACTCCCCTGATGATTATTCTTTGAAACGCGTCGGGAGGTACTGTGGTATGGTTCGAGCAAAGTGAAGGTATTTGTGCTAGACCTATATGAGGTCACCTGACTTTGAGCCATATCATCATATGCCCTTTGAAAACACGGTAAGGCCGTTTTTTCTGCTTTAATGGTTGCGAACAATTGTTTGATCCTGATGAAGCGACCATCCTAGCTGTCATTATCAATGCAGGTTTGAGTGTGACTTGTATTCATACCTCCTGCAGTGTGTGCCTTGCATGATTTGTTTGGAGGCTGGTATTATACATTCAGCAGCCCTTGACAAACGTTTTATTCTTTTATGGTGGCAGTCCACCTTTTATCTGCATATCTAATAAATGTTATGTTTTAGGATTTTTTGTTTCCTTATTTTGACCCCATTCTGCTATCTATCACTGACTACGTCACTGCCTGCCGATTCTGTCCCTGTTCCGCAATTCCTGGTTTGACCCTGCCTGACTACTACTCTCATCGGACTGCAGCCTTCCACAGGTAGTGATCTCCAGGGTCCTGTGTAATTCCAAATCCCTGTATAGGGGTTAAAGGGTTTCAGGGTTCTGGGGGTCCTACTTGGTGAGTGGCTTCACTCTAGCCTCCCCTTTACAGCCCATCTGAGTCTGTGGATCCAGGCAGGCGTTACAGTGTGTTGCCCCTGTGCTGTGCCATCACTGTGTGTGTGTGTTGCCCCTTTGCTGTGCCATCAGTGTGTGTGTGTGTGTGTGTGTGTGTGTATTATCCCTGTACTTTGCAGAGTTTTAATATAGATCCTGAGGCTATAAAGAGTCATAATCCTTACCATTAAATGGGGAAGACAGAAGTGAAAATTTATATTGTGTGTAGTGAGGGGCACGAAGAAGGACATCCCAACTTTAGGCCAAGTTCACATATTGCAGATTTTTTAGGGATTTGCGGTGTGAATCCACTGGTCTTGGTGCAGTGGCCTTTGCTCAGTAACAGGACGGTGGTTATATTCAGACTCTATGTGGTGATATTTGGTCATGGTGTGACGGCATTATTTTGCAATGTAATAATACATTGCAAACCTTTATATGGTGGGTGTTGTTGAGTAACACTATGTAGTAGTATGTGTTATTTCTGACTATAAGCCGCCCCCAATAATGCATGCCGGCCCCCAATAACATGTATCATGATTATTATGATAATTTTTTTTGTTTGTTTGTTTTTTATCGGTGGGGGGGCCCCATTCAGACTTTTGCTATGGGGCCCCATGATTTCTATGTACGCCCCTGCCTGGGACTGCCCTTGTCGGCTACCTACCAGCGTGGTAGCCTAGCTGCACCTCCAGTGGCTTTAGTGAAGACTCGGTAGCCATTCAGATTTGCTCCTCCAGGTCAGTACTCAGTGCCTTTGGTCCAGTGGAACAACTTACCTGCTGCTTGCCCTGCGAGCATGACATATATGATGTTTTGATTGCTTGTTATTACATTTTTTTTCTGTTGCTGCAAAGGCCTAAAAAACGGTAATCTTGTCGTTTTGATTTTTTTCTGATGACACGGTTTACTGTTTGGATTAATTTATGTTTTGATAGATTGGACTTTTATATAAACACAGTAATATCAAATATGTATATTTTTTAATTTTATTTCTTTTTTTTAATGTGGTAAAGGATGATGTGAACTTTTATTTTTAAAACCTTTTTCAACTTTGTACTGTACTTTGAACCTGCAAGAGTCTGACCACTTGTTCTATATACAGCAATGCTGTTTACAGAAGAAATCACAGTCTCCTATGAATGCCGGCCACTGGCTGGTTATCACAAGAGTACTATGGTGACAGACACGGGGGTTATCCACTGACCAATGGCTGTCATGACATTTATTTTATTTATTTTACTCACTTATATAGCACTATTAATTCCACAGCACTATTAATTCCACAGCACAGCGTTTTACAGATGTGATTGTACCGTTCCGGGGCTCGGCCGGCTGCCGAGTCGCTCGGATCCGTGCTCGGTGGGTGGCTCGAGCTCCTTACGGACCCGGGGGTCACATCGTTCTGAAAGGGGGTTGGAGCTACATGTAGGGACTTCGGTGGGGAGGTCCACGGCCGGAGCCACGGTTGTTTGTACGGGATTTGAGTTTGTGATGCCACCCATGGATTGTGGTGAATAGATGGACACCACAGCTGCCGTTGACTAGGCTCCCGGGGACGTTGTTGCGCAGCTTGGTGTTGACCTAATGGTTGGGCTGTTGTCTTCAGTCGGGTCTTAGATTGGATAGGTCCTTAAGTCCAGTCCTCAATCAGTTGACTTGACTCAGCCCGGTTGTTTCTGGGCCTCGTACTGGGTCTGAGTACCCCTCCTGGTGCTCCGGTTTCCAATCGGTTTCCCGGTTCGGTACCGGCGGGCAACCGCCCGTCCCCGGTCCCTACGATTCCACCGGCTGTAATCCCAGCTCCTGCTTGCGGCCACCACCGTCTGCCTCCTTGCCAGAGGTGACTGGGCTCCAACCCAGACACCTGGTGTAGACTATGGCAGGCCTGGACACAGGCCTGTCCTTGAACTCCACTCCACTCCACTGTCAAGACTAATCTCTTCTCGACTACTGTTTTTCCCACCTCCAGGTCTGTGAACTCCTCGGTGGGCGGAGCCAACCGCCTGGGTCCGCCCCCTAGTGTGAACATCAAACCCAGAGGGAGGTGACAAGGGTTTTGTAGTTTGGCTGCTGTCACCTTACTAAGGGGGGGGAGGGAATGTGTGTATGGGACTACCCGTGACAACCTGGCTAGTCCAGGGCGTCACATGATCATCTCATCAGTATCCCACGGCTGCACGCCAATGAGGACTCACAACAGCATGCCCCCCTTCCAGCATGCATTAAGTGCCGCTATCTGAGATTAACAACAAGTGTCGCTCCACCCATGGCTGTTAGAGGCAGATGAAGGCTGAGTAATTCAGCCTTTATCTGCAGGGAAAGATTCAGGATCAGCCTATGAGCTCACATCAAAGGCAGGGAAATGACTCATGACGTGCATAGCAGGGTTAATGCAGCAGTCAGATGTTAGCCGGCAAAAGATAGGCTGTCTCAACTGCTTCATGACTGTCCCTCAAGTTAAAATTTGCCAACCTGCTCCTAATCTTATCCATAATGCAGGTTTGTAATACATTGTGTAGCCACATCCACCCCATGTCTTACCATTGGTTTCTTAGTTCTCTTTCCATACAAAGACCAGTCAGAACCGAATTCCAGCAGTGGCCTAGTGGTTGCAAGTACAAAGGCGCTTCTGAGCAAACGTAACAAGTGTCTATTAGATGGCTCCAATTGTGCCACTTTTATTAAGACGCCTTCAAGTGTTAACAAATTGGCGCAAATCGCTCCATCTTGGCACAATATGCATAAAGTAGGGATTGCCACTTAATAAATGTTGTCTGTTTCCTCTGAATAGTGACCATTGCTGAGTTCGGCCTCCCTCCTGGTTGCCTCCGGGGCCACCTCTCTGCTTGTTGAACCTCTTTAGTCATTTTTTTACTCTTATACAAGGTCCTGTGTCTCCTGTATTCTGCTGCTCTATGTCTCGGTCTTTATTCTTCTTTCAGGTAGTACGTAGTGCACAATGTTAGTGCCCCAATCACAGAGACTGAATCCCATAATAATTGTAGTGTAATTAGGGACAGGAGTTGAATTTATGACATCTATTCTCTGTAGTGACTCCTCTATACTGCCCGATTCTAGTTGTGATATATTCAGGGTAGTAGTGATCATTCCCATCATTATCACTGTGTGAGGAGAAAATCAGACAAAAAAACCACACAACACGATATATATCTAAATTTATGTTTGTTTTTTATTAGAAGATCAATAAGCAGCATTGTATTGAAAGTATACTGGCCCTTTGAGAAATTACACAATGGTCACAGTGCCTCTCAGGTGAGCCCCCGTGTGGACTACAGAACCAGCTGCAGTCATTGGGGAGCAGCTGAGAGGCACTGGACCCAAAGATCCAGAGGAAGGCGAAGAAACCCCCCGGAGAGTTCTGCCTCAGGGGGGAAAAAAATTCCTTCCTGACCCCAGTTCTGGCGATCGGATATTTCCCTGGATCACGTCAGTCCTGCTGCAAATTGCAGTATATTTATATGTAATTATTAGTGATGGGCGGATAGTAAAATATTCGGGTTTGGATTGTTGGATCGAATACCCAGTACTATTCCAGTATTCATCACGAGTAACTGACCTAATGCAAGTCAATGGGGAACTCGAGTGTTATTCTAAGGACATCTTCAAAAAAAATGCTCGGGTTCCACATTGACTTACATTAGGTTAGTTATTCTTCAGTAATACTGAAATAGTACTCGGCATTCAGTACAACTAATCCAAACCCGAATATCTATTAACCCATCACTAGTAATTATAAGCTATGGAGCGCTAATCTTACAAAGAAAAATATACACACACCCTGCTCCTAGGAGCTTACAATCTAATATACAATATGACATATGCACACAAACATATGCACACTCAACTTGATGCTCACACACATACAGACACATATGCCCACAAACACACACATACACACTCACCTCAAGACACACATACACAAACACACACCCCTTCAGTGCTGCAGTGCTGCGGAAAGAAACGATCACCCCTTAATTGCTGGGACTCCACACAAACCTTCACAAATAAATCCTTTCATTACCTGGACGCCATACAAACCCTCACACACCCCTTTAGTAGTGGGGTCAAATAGACACTGACACACCGTCCCTTTATTGCTGGGGCCACACAAACAACCTTTCATTCTTGGAACACACACCTTCAGTGCTGCAGTTCTGGGAAGCGATCATACATACACACACACACACACACACACATACATATACACACACACACACACACACCCCCCTTCAGTGCTGCAGTGCTGCGGAAAGAAACGATCACCCCTTAATTGCTGGGACTCCACACAAACCTTCACAAATAAATCCTTTCATTACCTGGACGCCATACAAACCCTCACACACCCCTTTAGTAGTGGGGTCAATAGACACTGACACACTGTCCCTTTATTGCTGGGGCCACACAAACAACCTTTCATTCTTGGAACACACACCTTCAGTGCTGCAGTTCTGGGAAGCGATCATACATACACACAAACACACACATACACACACACATACATACATACACACATACACACACACACACACACACACACACACATACATACACACACACACACACACTTACACACGCACACACACATACATACCTTCTAGGTCTGAACCTGAAAATTCTTCTCGCTTGATAATTGTAGGTCCTATGACAGCCTTGTGGAAGGGTCAAGAAGAAATAAAACATGCAGAGATAGTTATTGCTTGGAACAATCATGGTGATGAGTCCATACAGTGCACACTGCTGATCTCTTCCTTGTCCTGCTGTGCTGTTTGTGCTGTGCAGCGAGTCCTTCTTCACCCCTCTCCGATGTTGCCCGATCCTCCAGTATTCAGTGAAGAGCTACCTACCTGGACCAGTCGTCTTCAAGCTGTGACACAAGATGGTTCTGGATTAGAGCTTTGTACATTCTATAGCATTTGTGATGTCATGTGAGGTCTATGATATCAAGTGCACTGTGATGTCATGTGCTTTGCGATGTCATCATACCTGGAAGCAAATCAAATTCATGTTAAAACAATAACTTTATTTAATTAAAACCACACACAATTGAATACTGCACAATAAAAATTTGCTACAACGTTAGTCATAAATCAATGTATACCTCAGAGGGGGAGGGGCCCAGGATGGATTCCCTAGACTTCCCCTACCTGGCCGCAGAGGTTGGTACTATGCAGAGATTGTTCGCCCCACCTTCTGATAGACGATTGATTGGCTGTCTCGAGCATGGCCCCGCCCATAGAGGCCAGCATACTATTCAGGCCTCGGATTGAAATGAGCCCTGACTGCCTAGCGTGCGTTCCAGCTACTTGTAGGGAGTTTTCTTCCTGGGGACACCGTATGTTTACAGGTATAAAAAAGCTGCCTTTGAATACAACATGCTCTATCTGGCTATATGAGCCTCAGGTTCAATTTGGGATGCCCCTGATGAAACCCCTGGCATTTGGAAAGGGAGGAGAAACGCGTCAGGCGTGAGGCTACTCAAGCTAAGTTATTGTGTCATTTGGCACATCTTTTATGCTGTGCAATATTATTTGCCATTGGGTATATTGTGCTTTTTGCTATTGAGCGCTATTTATCATTTGGCAAATATGATACTATTAGCATAATGATCTGTTACTGGGCATGCCACTAATACATCTCATGTTATTCCATATGACATTGCTAATACAGGCAGGGTCGGACTGGGGTGCCAGGGGCCTACCAGGGAAATTACCTCTAGGAGCCCACACTGTAGCTACCATAAACGGTTTTATTACTTGTTCATTTTCGGCTTCTCTCAGTATAACTTGCGCCTTTTAGCAAACTACGGTGTGCAAAAAAGAACTGTATTGTGCACTGCAGATATCACAGGATTTCTTGTAGCATCTTATTTATTGTAGTTAATTATGGAATCTATTATTTACAATCAGTCGCAGTTTTTCTTACACACGGACATTCCTTGTCTTAGGAAAACCACTGAGTCCATCAGGAAAACAATATTCAAAGAGAAGCAGAATGTTATCCAGCATCTTCAAATGGAAAAGTTTACTAAAATTAATCCCCCTATGCCACCATCTATCCACCATATAGGGTCAGTCCCCACTGACTTGGGAAATCCCCTATAGAGTCAGTATGTGGTGGTGTGAAACATTACCACTCCAATACACTTTTCCATTTGGAGACTCCGGTGAATATTTGCTTCACTTTAGTCTGACATTTATCTATTTTTTCTGTCTTTGTTATCATAGTGGTATCTGTAGCGCCCCTGAGACCCTCAGGTCACTACAGGGAACTGCATCCTCTTGGGGATGCAGGACCTACTCCCTGGGACTTGGAATACCAGTGCCGATTCCACCAAAACACGACCAAAATCCTAGTTCTCTACTGCACACAGGGCATAGAGGGTTAACCATGAAAGGGGATGGTCGCCATGGGAACGAGTCCCTCAGTATAGCCAGCCTGGTGGGAGGGGTCAGCAGTCAGTCAGTCGGTAGTCGGTAGTGAGTTGAGTGGCACACAGAAGAGGTGTGCAGACGTGCCTGAGCTGGGTTTGTGTAACGGTGATCCGGGGGCACAGGAGAGAGGTCGCCAGGATGGGTACCGGAGATACCGCTGGGACCAGAGCACGCACGGGGCACGGGGCACGGGGCACAGGGCCCTAGGTCAAGCGTCAGTTTCATACGGTTTGATAAATACCTTCCCAGTGAGGACACCTTCACGGACTTCACCGAACCAAATAATCCGGGGGCATCAGCAGTAAACTAGGATCGGGGTTTGGACATTTACCTCCCTGCAGGGTCTGCACTGCCCTCCATATGGAGAAGGAGACTGTACCCCAAAAGGGACGTCTGGGCTCACAAACGCTCCATGCTACGGGGACCCAATCAACTGAGAGTGCCGGGGACCGTGCAACCTAGGTCATTACATTGGCACTGATACTCCAAGGGACCTGAACCAGTGGTTCAAACGTCAGAGTGAGTAGAGACTGTTAAAGACAACCTGGTGAGGTCTCCGTTATTACCCTGCAACATCTCCCAGGCACAGCTCTACCTACAGAGGATCTAACGCCATTGCTGCATACACCACCAGCCCATCAGATGCATCCAACTACTCCACAGCGTGGCTGGCCAGTAAAGGTCTAAAAGATGAAAAAATAATGACATGGCCTCCTTGTTCACCTGATCTGAACCCCATAGAGAACCTGTGGTCCCTCATAAAATGTAAGATCTACGGGGAGGGAAAACAGTACACCTCTCGGAGCAGTGTCTGGGAGGCTGTGGTGGCTGCTGCGCGCAATGTTGATCGTAAACAGATCAAGCAACTGACAGAATCTATGGATGGTAGGCTGTTGAGTGTCATCATAAAGAAAGGTGGCTATATTGGTCACTAATTTTTTGGGGTTTTGTTTTTGCATGTCAGAAATGTTTATTTCTAAATTTTGTGCAGTTATATTGGTTTACCTGGTGAAAATAAACAAGTGAGATGGGAATATATTTGATTTTTATTAAGTTGCCTAATAATTCTGCACAGTAATAGTTACCTGCACAAACAGATATCCTCCTAAGATCTTCGTTCCGAATAGCATGTGCAATGCAAGTTACATAGTTTTATAGTTACATAGTTACATAGTTACATAGTTACTTAGGTTGAAAAAAGACCTAGGTCCATCTAGTTCAACCTTCCTCCACCAGTTCTACATTTAGTCACTAAGTCATTTATAACCAACAATGTTGTGTGTACTGAGGAAATCATCCAGCCCTTTTTTAAAAGCTGTTATAGTATCTGCCATTACTACCTCTTGTGGTAGGGCATTCCACAGTCTGACTGCTCTAACTGTAAAGAACCCTTTCCTATTTAGGTGTCGGAATCGCTTTTCTTCCACTCGCAGTGAGTGCCCCCTGGTCCTTAGTATTGTTTTCGGAAGAAATAAGTCATGTGCCAGTCCTTTATATTGACCACACATGTATTTATACATATAAATGAGATCTCCTCTGAGACGTCTTTTTTCTAAGCTAAACATATCTAACTTTTTCAACCTGCCATCATATGGGAGGCCTTCCATTCCTTGTAATAGTCTAGTTGCCTGCCTTTGAACTGACTCTAACTTCTGAATGTCCTTTTTAAAATGTGGAGCCCAAAACTGGATCCCGTATTCCAGATGTGGCCTTACAAGTGATTTATAGAGGGGTAACAATACGTTGGGATCACGGGATCTAATCTCTCTTTTTATACACCCTAAAATCTTGTTTGCTTTAGCAGCTGCTGCTTGACATTGAGTGCTGCTGCTCAGCTTATTTGTAATGAGAATACCCAAGTCCTTCTCCTGTTCTGTAGTCCCGAGTTTACTTCCATTTAATGTATATGCAGCTATAGGATTACTCCGTCCTAGGTGCATTACTTTACATTTATCAACATTAAATCTCATTTGCCAAGTATCTGCCCATTCTGACATCTTATCCAGATCTTTTTGTAATATTGTACTATCCAGGTCAGTTTTTAATATCCTACATAGTTTGGTGTCATCGGCAAAGACTGACACTGTACTATCAATCCCATCCACAAGGTCATTAATAAAGAGAGTAAAAAGAATTGGTCCTAGCACAGATCCCTGCGGCACCCCACTGCTGACTATAGCCCATTTAGAGAATGTACCATTTATGACTACTCTTTTTGTTTCCTATCTTTTAGCCAATTCCTTACCCAGTTGCATATTGTGTCCCCTAGTCCTTGCTTCTGGAGCTTTAGTATAAGGCTATTATGTGGTACAGTATCAAATGCCTTTGCAAAGTCCAAATAAATCACATCAGCTGCATTACCAATATCCAGGTTTGAACTTACCCCCTCATAGAACCCCAACAGGTTGGTTAGAAACGACTTATCTTTCATGAATCCATGCTGTTTGTCAGTTATCATATTATTTTCTGCAA